>NC_081300.1:25458750-25780000 GCF_030435805.1 Mustela lutreola
GGGAAACTGAGGCAGAGACATGAGAGAAGGTTATTCCTATGCTTCATTCAGTGCCTTAGCATATCCTGGGCATTCAACTCAGGGCTTCTGTGGGTGACTGGGGAGGGTAATAGGCCCTCTAATCATATTGCCCCTGACCCCTCTCCAGGACCGCCATTACAGAAGGGTGCAGAGGTGTGGGGGTTACAGTTAAAATTCATGAGAGGCCACTTGCTCTGAAGGGGGCCTGAAGGATTTAGTTCCCCACCCCCACAGTGGGTGAGCAGTTTCCTCCCTCTTATAGCAGGCTGTGGGAACTTGGGGGAGGAGGGACCAGCTGGCTGAGCCTGGGACGGGGGTGTGGGATCTGTGCCTGTGTAGGGCTGAAGGAGTCCAGGCTATTTATAACCCATCCTCCCCTCCTGGGAAGAAGAGACTCAAGGGTCTGGAACCATCCTCAGTGGTGACTTTGCCCAAGGATGGCTGTGTCCCGCTGGAAAAAAACCACCACCCAACTGCATGGCGGGTATTGGTGTGAACCCTGATCCATGTGGAGGGGTCCTGTGGAGCTTCTTGGAACTTCGGCTGCTCTGGGAGTTTTAAGATAGAAAGATTTCCTGGAGCCCTTGTATGTGCACTTTTTCTTAGGCAAGGCCCTCCATTTGTACCCTAGAAATCTCACAGAGCAGAACTAAAGAATCTGCAAAAGTGGGGGAACTTGGCTGTTCTGAATGACGGTAACTCATTTTTACGTGAGTGGAGATTCTGAAAGTGACCTGTCAGATGTGGTTCCCTCTGACTATAAGCTGCGATGTTGCTGTGTGGTGCCGGCTGGAGAGGTGTGCACATGAAGCTCTCCCCCCCCCCCCCCCCGCCTTGCCCACCCCTGCCCTGGACCAGTCCCCGATGGCCCCCCTCACCTTTGCACTCTTCAGCCAACACCCGAGTCCTCTTTTGTCTTCAGAAAAATAGTATCTGCCATTCCACTGGTTACGACCTCATCTGTGCAACTGAACATATTTTCTCCCTGGGCCAGTGGACGGAAGAATGAGGGTGGGCGGTGGAGGAAGTAGGCAAGGCACTGAGCTCGTCTCTCTGTTTAGCCCCGCACGGTGAATTAAGCCTCCCATCAGAACCGTTCCGGGGCTCGAGGGAGGTTTTGCCAGGGAGAGAAGACAAGCGGGAGGCCGTTGGGGGAGAGGTGGGTGCTGGGCAGCTCCCGCCGAGGGTGGTGCCTGGTGAGCCTGGTGCGGGCATGGCGTGCGGGGGCTCCTGAGGGCGGGGCTGGTGTGTTGCTCATCGGCACGCAGCGCCAGCCCTGGGCATGGCAGATGTTTGCTTAGCAAGGGCTGGGGGGCACTCGTGGGTGGGTGGACAGCAGGCAGGTTTGCTTCTTTCTTGCCATCGGTGGTGTTTCTTGGTGTCGGGAGCTTGATGAAGCAGAATCAGTGTAAGTGAGAAGAGACAGAATTCCCCAGGCATTCTGAGAGCCCCGGGGCCAAGCTGATTGGCCGCTCCCCATTGCCATAGATGCTGGAAGCCAGAGACAGCCGTGGAGTCCTTCTCTGGGAGCTGCGGTGGCGCAGTCTAGCCTCTCAGAGTGTGCAGAGTGAGTCTCCTTCATGAGAGAGATGGGCCACGCCTTTCCTTACCCTTCCGTGGGCCTTCTGGGGGCCCTCCCGGGGTCTGGTCCCTGCCTGCCTCTAAGACTCCCTCCCCTCCCTGCTGGGACCTTTTTGTTCCTTGAACACACCTTGCTCTCCTGGGCTGTTCTTTTAATCTGGCATGCCCTTCCCTCCCATCTTCCCTCAGCTGCCCCCCCTCGCCCCCTGCCTTCAGGTCCCAGCCGAGACCGCACCCTGTGTTACACTCTTCACAGTGCCCACCTCCGTCTGGGATAGAATCTTGATTCTCTTCTTGTTTGTCACTTGTGTCTCCCACTAGACTGTGAGGTCTAGAAGGGTAGGGACCTTGTCTGTTTTGTTCCTCGTCGTGTCCTCAGCCCCAGAACGGTGCCTGGAATGGAGCAGTGCCAGAGGGAATGGACAGTGAGTGGGTGTGCCAGTGAATATGCTGGCGGTCTGCAGAGACGAACCAGCCAGGGACCCTGCCCTTGGGACCTCTTCGGCCTGGAGGCAGAGAGAAAATGTGTCCTTGAGGCTCTATGGTGGTGGGAAGGGAGGATGGCATTCTTGAGGTACAGCCAGGGAGGGCCCTGGTCAGCCGGTGTTAGCCCAACTCCACCGGGCTGGTTGGCTTGGGCGGGGGTGGGGGGGTCTTTTTGCTGTTGCTATGTTAGGAGTCAGGAGCCCTGGCAGCTGACCCACCTCCAGGACTGAAGTTCCTTTCGCTTGCTTGGCTGCCACCTCTCTCTCTGTTTATTTACTTCTTTGGTGAGCGAGAGCTCCAAGCATAATGCCATCCTTGGAGAGTCAGGAATGTTGTGTTTTTCCACCAGCTCCATTCATTCGCTGCCTCCTCGGAACAGCTGTGGACAGCTGGCTGCCAGCGTGAATGCTGGGAGGGCTTCTCTTCAGGGCCAAGGGGTACACTCAGCCCTGCAGGAATGGGGGATTTCATTTGTGTTTCACACCCTGCTGCTTTCCAAACCCCACTGAAATGGTGCCTGTAAAAACAGATCCTTGAGGAAATTAAAAAACTATTAGCATTCAGTTTACTGCTTTTCTGATTATAAAAGCAATGAGAGTCATGATAGAAGATTTGGAAAATAGAGAAATGTGTAAAATTAAGCCCCCAAACTGTGACGACACCCTGATGTTGGTGCGTTTCCTTCCAGTCTTTTTTTCTGTTCCCACCAACACACACACACACACACACACACACGCATGGGCATGCACGCACATACCCCCGCACGTAGTTTTCTGAAATTTTGTGAACCCGTGCCATCCTTAATAAAGATAAGGGCTTCTTCTCTTGGGAGTGTCAACCATTCCCACAGCAAATCACTGATATATAAAAGAAAATCTATGTTCCACCCGCCGGGAAGATTTCAACGCGCTTTACCGAATGCAGCACAAGTTGGGAGAGCAGTGGGCTCCTCCCGCACGGGGTGGGTGTGTTTGGGAAGGTGTCGCGCACTCTTGGCCTTCCCTCTGTCACCATGTGAAGTGCCACCAGCTCATGGTGTTACAGGCTGTCTCCTTACTGAGGATTCTGTCACATTTCCCAAGGCCATCGCGGTCTCTAAAAACGTATTTTAATAGACGTGGAGCCTTCCTTCAAGTCAAGGATCATACTTTGACCATTACATGCCTGCCAAAAACCGAACTCAGAGCCCATTAACGGATCATTCCTTGACCTCAAAATAAGAACAGCAGGAGAATCTTGAGAAATATGAACCCAGATCATTGGCTTCGTGTGTTTAGGGCAGGGCTGTTTGGAGACAACCTTTGCTCCCTCAGGGGCCATCACCGCCATGTTCCCAGGGCCTCCGAGAATGGCCGCTGCTCGTGGGTGCTCAGGAAATATTTTGCTGAATGAAGGAAATGCAGAATCCTTCCTATGGGAGGAGAGACTCAGGCCTGTCCACGTCCAAGCTTCTTTTGGGAGTGGGTTTGGCTGGGGAGGGAGAGCAGGGCCCTGGGGGGAAATGGAGGAGGAAGACAGTCACAGCCTGGCAAGCAGGAAAGGGCAACATGAGAAGCAGTTCTCTGACTACCTGGTCTTGGCGGGGTTTTGGAGGAGGCGATGCTTAGATGGCATCTTAATATAAGGGGCTGGGGGCTGGGGTTTAATTCCCTGGAGACAAGATGTAGAGGGTACCCAGGCAGGACAGCGGGCTGTGTGGAGCCTCAGAGTTGAGCGAACAAGGTAGGTTTGTCAGCCCAGGATGAGGAGTGTAGCTCTGCCAGGGAACGGCGGGAGCTGGAGGGCCCTCGTGGGCCCAGAACTTAGTTCCAGGGGAGGATGGGTCCTTGGGTCACAGGGCTCCACCCTGTCTCCGGGCTAGTATTGTAGCCAGACTGCAGATGAAGAGACTGAGGCCTCAAGAAGTCGAGTGACGGTGAGGAGCGTGGGTTTTGGAACCGGCGAGACCTGAATCTCCTGGCTTGGCTGCTTTCCTGTGGTCCCCTTGGGCATGTTGCTGAGCCTCTCAGAGCTTGAGTTTCCTCATCGAGAAAGCAGGGAGCACCAACTTCGTGAGGCGGGTGGGAAAAGGAGGGGATGTGATAACACCCAACGTCCTCAGCACGACTCCCGGCAAGGAAGACGCGGTCTCCATGCGCTCTGTGAAACCTGCTCCTTCCCTGAGGGAGCAGAGGGAAGAGTGAGGATTGGGGGCCCCAAATCCAAGACTGCCTTCTTCCTCCTCCTCTCCCCCCCAAGCTACCACCATACTTCAGGGGATAAAAATCCAATTTACCGGGGGCGCCTGGGTAGCTCAGTGGGTTAAGCCCCTGCCTTCGGCTCAGGTTGTAGTTTCAGGGTCCTGGGATTGAGTCCCATATCGGGCTCTCTTCTCTGCCTGCCTCTCTGCCTACTTGTGATCTCTGTCTGCCAAATGAATAAATAAAATCTTTACCAAAAAAAAAAAAAAATCCAATCTACAGGAAAGACAGCTGTGGGAAGCCACTGCTTGTGGAGGGAGAATCAGAGTCACCTGAGGGGTGCCAGAATCCCTCCCTCCATCCCCACCAAAGGAAAGGGAGAAGCACTTGCAGAAATCACCCCAAGGCTTTAGAGCTCGTCCTCGATGTCCCTGGTGGCACATTATTTACCCCATTAACTCCTGGGCATGGCTGGGTCTTTAGAACAGAGACCTTCCAGGGCACAGAGAATGGCACACGGGGCAGGTCAGTTCTGCCCGCTGGGAGTTAAATGGGTAGGAGCATATGACCGGGGGCAGTGCGGGCTGGTAAAAATACAGTGCGAGTCATCTATGTAATTTTAAGTTTCCCGGTAGCCACATTTAAAAAAAGTAAAAGGAAACAGAAGTACAAAGGAAAAAGGAAATGCCTTTAATTTAACCCACTATACCCAAACTCTCACCATGTCTGCAGGTGCCACATTTCAGGTGCTTGGCCGCCCCCCTCCCCCCCGGGGTTAGCTGGGTCAGCCCTTCACCTGGGCGCGGGGGGGGGGGGCAGTTTGGGGGAGGCTGATGTTACCAGGTGGGAGGTGGGGGGAGGCAGGGTATCCACCCTGCAGGGAAGGCAGCTGGACCTCTGGGCGGGAATGCACAAAAGCAAGTACGTTAGGGAGGAAGCAAAGGCTTGCAAGCCCTGGCTTTTGTCCTGGCCCTGCCGTGGATGTGTTGTGTGGAGGGAAGCTTCCCACCTTCATGGGCCTCAGTTTCCCGACCTGCAAAATGAGCCAGCATTACCTCTAAGACCCGTTCTGACTCTCGTGTTCTAACACCCCCCCTCTTTTTTCAAGATTTTATTTATATATTTGTTAGAGACACAGCAAGAAAGGGAATGTAAGCAGAGGGAGCAGGAGAGGGAGAAGCAGGCTTCCCCACTGAGCAGGGAGCCCAATGCGGGGCTCGATTCCAGGGCCCCGGGATCATGACCTGAGCCAAAGGCAGATGCTTAACCCATTGATCCACCTGGGCACTCCTCATGTTCTAATTCCTAAGGGAAAAGCCAGGAGAACAAATTTAGCCACTTCCTAAGTTGGAAGAGGGTAGGGGTGGAGCTTGGAGAGAAAGTGAGGACCACAGAGAGGATGCCCAGGCCCCATGTTTGCCAAGTAGCTCATAGAAGGTTCTATCTGGACAATTTAGAGAGATACGTAAGCCTCTCTAGCAATGCCAATATCCAGTCACCACCATTAAGTCGCCTTTATCTAAAAGTATGTTTTGGAGATAGAGGTGACTGGGCATGAACTATTATTTTTAAAAAGCGACATATTTCCATTGTCTTTAAGATCTGACGCGTCTTCTTGTTCCTAGGTCATCCCAGATGGCTGTGAATGGCAGCCATAAAGGAGGGGAGGGGCCCTCAGGAAATATTAGATCAAAAAAGGAAATATTTCAGCTCTGTCATAAATGGGCACTCAGCCTGTCCAGAGAGGATGTGGGAAGTGGGAGGAAAAAGGCAGCAGGTGTGTTTGGAGGGAAGGGTGTGTCTGCAAATGTATTTTAAGCTCCTGAAGTGAGACGCATTGGTTTTATTGCACTCTGGTGAGGAGGGGTTTGAGGTTTTTATCTCCCTGCCACAGACTCCTATGCGGTAGGTGGGGCACTCTCTCTTTCCTTTTAAAGGGTGGTCTCTTCTTTTTAAATTAGATTGTCACCAAGTAACTAAGTGTATCTACCTGAGGACCTCCTACTCCCTCAGGGGGAAAGGGCCTGCCTGCTCTAAGAGTTGGTCCAAACACTTGGATTCAAAGAGGAGGAGGCTGAGGGTCAGAGAGGCCCCAGCACTCTCAGGTCACCCGGGAAGGCAGCTGAGATGGCCGTAGCCGCCACAGTCTCCTTTCTGCCATGCACGGGTGCCTCCCTAGATTTCGTCTCCTCCACGGTTTACAGATGACTCAACAGGCGGCCTCGAACCATTTTTTTAAAATGAGGATTTCTCTTTTATGTTTTCCTAAACTAGATTTTTTATTACTTTCCCACACATTGTTTGCTTTGAATTTTTAATTTAATTTTTTCAAATAGGTCAATACTTACATGGTTTAACATTCAAAAGGTACAAAAGGGTATTCAAAATGACACATCTTTCTCTCTCCTCATCTCTTGGTTCCCTTAGTTTGAAGCAACCACAGTCACTGGTTTCTGCAGCATAAAGATATGGTGTGAATATACAGGGAAGTACGTGCACACGTGTAAACGTATATATACATGTGTGTCTCTAGTCCTGAAATTTTTTACACAAGTGGAAGCATACCATAAACACTATATTTTCCAACAGCACTAAATTTGGGGGACATCTGACTATCTGAGTATTAAGAACTTCTTTATTCTTTTTTGCTCGTCTGTTTCAACTATGTAGATTCCGTTGTATGGGTATTCCTTGGCTTAGTTAACCAGCCCCTTATAAATAGATATTTTGGTCGTTTCCAGTGTTTTGCTAATCTAATACTCTTGGTTTTTACCTGATGATTTTTTTTTTTTTTAATGAAAGCAATCCTTGAATTTTCTGACTACAGAAAAATTGATAGCATTCTAAGCTTGCTGGTTTATCATTTGCAAGATGCTTGAAAGAATAAAGTTCCTTACTTGTTTAAGGGTTAAGAGTAAGATAAATAATTTTTGCATTGAACTTTCTGGAAAATGACATACAGTCCTCATTCACTCATTAAGCTGGTGTTTTTGGAGTTCCCGCTAGGTGCTGGGCGCTGGGCTCTGGGCCAGGCAGTTGGTAGGGTAGATGGGGCAAAGAGGAAAGGGCACGCAGGATGGCCTTTGCATTTGGGCCAGGACTGGGGAGTGCATTTGGGGGTGTCTTTGATTGGAGAAGAGGACAGTTAACGCAGCCCTGGGGGCAGCCTTGACGAAGGAACACAGAAGTCACAGAGGGAGCTCTGGGCTCTCTGACTTGGGGGTGAGGGTACAGAGTGCCAGGGAGGGGGCTCTGGGCTGCCTGGCTGTGTGTGAACAGCCAGGTTTCCTGACCACAGCTTGTGGTACCATGTTCTTGCTTTCTTTCAGCTGCCTCTCTCAGTCACTGTCCATCTGTTCAGATTCCAGAGCCCATATTCTTTCCACTGCACTTAAATGGACACTGAGTTTCCTGGAGATTATTCAGGGAGGGAGGAATGGCCTGTGCAAAGGAATGGTGGTAGTACCAACATGACCTGTGCCATGTTCATTGAAGAAATAGCTCCGCAGCAGGAAGGCCCATGCAGACAGTGGGAGGAAATACATTTGGATAAGGGGGTCAGACTTGGAGAATTGAGTGCAGCAAATCTTAACTGTCAAGCTGTTTATCCCCTCTGTTCAGTTTACTTCATTTTTATTTTTGTTTTTCTCAATTCTGGTATGTTGCAGACAATGTCATATTGCTAATTTTTGCATTAAATGGTAGGAATTTAGGAAGAAATAATCCACATCATGCCAACTATTAAAAATGTGTATTTCAGGCTAGAACCAAGCTGGGATGATTTTTATTCATTGACCAATGTCTCTTTCCTATGGCACTTTAGGAAACTGTTTTTGGAGCTACTTAAATCACTGTTGTAAAAATGCAACTACCAGCACATAGGATTATCTGGTCATTAGAATCCCAGGGGTGTGCCTCTCTCCGTGTTTTAGAATTCCACAGATGGATGATTCCATATCTCAACTTCTATGAGAACCACTTGCTCATGACCTTGTGGTTCATGGTCAAGGATGAGAATTCCTCTTTTGTTATACTTATTTCTCTGTGTGATGTAGGCCAAACAATAAGTGTTGTTGGGGTGATACATGGACAGGAACAGAAGAAAGGGTTTGCACGGTGGTGAATCCTGTGTCATGGTTAGGTTGTGAGATGTGCTGGAGAGATTCAAGGACCCCATTACAAAACCCAAGTTTGCATAAGCTTCCCCTAGTGGATTTGTATTTATCTTTGTAATCTCAAGGTTTCTCTGTCCTAGTACTAATTTACACATAAATACAAACCACTTGAACAACAACAAAAAAGCCTGCCTGTTATTTTTCTGACAGTTAGGAGTCTGTGCCTTAATGAAGTATTAGTAGATTCAAAGCTCACTGGATGAACTGATGTCCATCGCAGGCTCCTTGCTTCAACTTTGCAAAATACAGAAAGCTTCCCAAGGGAAGGGAGGGAACACTGGATGTGTTGTGTGGAGGCTCCTGCCTTTCTGGCTAACTTCTGATATTAGATATACCTTTGTCCATTTTGGAAATCATATCCTAACTTGGATTTCAGCGGGCTCCCAATAATTCAGAAATTGTGTGCACAAGCTGGGTAGCACAGATGACAGTGCCCAGGTTGGTGGGCAGGGGGTTGGGGGGTGGGGCGCAGTGTCAAAATCCCAGTCACTGTCAGTGAGGGTCTCCCTGGAGCCCTGGCTATTTTCCTAAACTGCTTCTGAGGGGGGTGGATGGAAGAAGTAAATTATTTGATACAAAAATATTTCTGCTTACATTATAGAAAACTAAATCAGTCTATGTTCTGTCTTTGTGGCTTTGCCAGAAATTTCTCATGACAGATTCTGATGCACCAGACTGAGCCACCTCACTGAGGGGCACCTATTTGCAGAAGTCATTAGAAGCCATTGTGTAACTAAAGGCTTTTCTTTTCTTTCCTTACGATTTTCAAGAGCCCGCCTTTGCACAGACCTGACTCAGCAACGTTCTGTTTGGGGACTTTGTGACCTCTTCTCCGAATCTGGACTGCAGATCCCTAGTTTTTCGCTCTTTGCTCAGGAATGGCTCTGGCCGCAATTTTGGCTCCAGGTCTGAAGGAGTCCGTCTCATCACAAAAGGACACATCTTTGTACTAGGGCTCAGCTTGGCCACTGAGGTACCTGGGTCAACTCCTTCTCCTCCTTGTCGGCCGTATGGACAAACTAACATTTTCCCGTGGCAAATTGTTACGCTCCCTGGGAAAGTATCCATTTGAAAGAGGGGTAAAGCCTTCCAATAAGACCCCCCCCCCGCCCACACACACACTCACACTCACATATATGCCCCTACTCCCCTCCCCTCTCACTCTCTTTCCCCCCCTTAAATGGGATCATAGGTGGTAAACACCCAGTATAGTGGCTGTCACCGAGCCCAGAACTTAATAAATATTACCAACTACTGTGAGTAATATAATATCATGTTCAAAAGGAAAGTGTAGCCCCAAGTTCCTTTGTGGTCACGCTTGAAAATCAGCAAGCTCTCTTAGCCTAGTGACCCATTCTATTGTTTTTTTATACTCTTATCCATACATAACACAGCACATTAAGAGTCTGTTCATTCTTGGGATGCGTGCGAAATTCCAATTCCTGTCAGGAGAATTTATGTGTGGTTTTAGAGGGGATAATCGACCAGTTAGTATGTGCACACGGATTTTATACACATACGCCTTGCCGTTTACAGCACACATTATAACATCTTCGGTCTCTGCCAAGAATGTGTATTTCTTAGCCCTGTGCATTTGCATATTATGGGTTCATAATTTCAAATAGCTGTAAAGATCTCTCCAGAAAAATGTAGTCACTGTATTCTGATGTTCTAAATCTCAGTGTAGTAGTAGAACTTGGCTAATTTTTGCCCTTGCTAATGTACCAGCCCTATAATTTTTACATGCGTGCGTGTGAACACACACACACACACACACACACAGACCCCTACCTACCTCTGACTTTACCCTACTTCTAAGCAAAGATTTACTGCTGGGAGCTGAGTTATGCTGCCTATCCCCCTGACTTCATTACCTTCCCAAAATACATCATACACTGGCACAATGTCCTGGGGTCTTATTACAGATGATTACAAAGGAAAGATTTGTCAAAATAAATGAAGCCGGGCATCTGATCTTTTCCTGGTTTGGGTCTCTTGCTTCCCACGCTCGCCCCACCCCCCCTTTAGTCATCCGCCATGCCCCAGGTGGAGCTGAGCTCCCTAAGAGCGGAGAGTTCATCCCAAATTGCTCTTTCAAACTAACATTGCGAGAAAATCCTGCCACCCACACCCCACCCTCTAATCAATCGTTAGGGAACTTGCCATTGGCAGTGCTTGATTTGACCCAATGAAATAGAGCAGCAGGAAGAAAAGAAATTTAGACCTTTTCAAGGTCTTCCAGGTATAAGTCTCCTGAATTTTAAAAATGATCCAATGGGATATATTTTTTTTGAAGTTCAGGGAAAAAAAAAAAAAGAATGCCGACTTGAAGTCTCTTCTACCCCATTTAAGTATAGGGAGTATTAAAGAGCAGAACCACTAAAGTCTTCAAATGTGGTGGGGGCAGGGGAAATGCTGTCCAAATCTACGGTTACATGGTGACCCTGGGGGTTGCTGGCCCCCGGACCCGACCAGGGCTGGGAAGGGGTTCCAGTGGCCTTTTCATTGTGCGGTCTGCTCTGCTCATTTGGTATTCCATCAGGAAGTAAATGCTGCAAAGAGTGCTCTGAAGATTGGGAACCGTATACCCTTCTAGGTATCAGGGAGGGTCCCCACTTCTGAAGGCAAAGGAATATCATTTTCCAGCTACCTAAGTGGCAGCCATCTGTTGACTCCAGTGCCCCTAGTTGCTGACCTCGGGATGCTTACGATCACTTTGCTACCTCTCTGCTTCTGCCATTTGTGGTGATTTTTACTTAGGAACATTGGCTTTAGTCCTGTGTGTATATATCTGTGTATATGTGATCATCTCGAAGATGTCCTCACCGGTGTTCTTTAGTTTTGAGTCAGAGCTTAATTGCAAAAGAATCAAATAAAATCCTTACATTAAAAAATTACTATTATTATTATTGTTTTTAAGTAGGCTCCACACCCAGCATGGAGCCCAGTGCAGGGCCTGAACTCATAACCCTGAGATCGGGATCTGAGTTAAAATCAAGGGTCAGACACCTAACCGATTGAGCCAGCTGCCCCTAAAAAATTATTTCTAAAGAACATTTTTTAACTGGTTTATTGAGGTATGATTTCCATGCCATAGAATTCAGTTTGTTTTAGGTTTACAATTCAGTGGTTAATTTTTAGTAATATATGTATTAAATTAATATGCATATGTCAGGAAGGGAGGGTGGCAGTGCGGCAGAGACTTGGGAGGGAGAAGAAATGGGAAAGGATTCTTTTTGTCCCATGCAGCCTGCCAGGTGTTTTCTCAGCCCACCTTCTGTGCAGAAGGGAGCCCTGTGGGCAGGAGGTAGGTGGTCAGAGCAGGCCCATGGGCCAGTGGGAGACAGACTCTAGGGAGGCCCCCCCCCCATTCCACAGGGTCCTGCCCTCATAGGTGGGGCTCTTCAGCTCTCAGACAAGGACAGTTCCTCCCTGGTCATGCACAATTCACAAAGACTAAGGTATTGTCACAACAAACATATCCATTAGCACACTTGGCCAAAAGCATTTCCTGTTCTCACTAGCTGACTGTGCTGAAGAGCATTTCTGAGGTCATCCAGGCCCCTTGCCCTATAAACAACCAAATATTGCCCGTGGAGCTCAAGCAAGTGGCCCAGGGACACTCATTGTTCAGTGCTGGGGCCGAGGACTGGGACTAGATCCGGGCCGCCTGCCCCTTTGTAGGCCAGTGGCAGGGCCCTCTCACTGCTGCCCAGCCAGGATGGCCTCATGCGGGCATAGGAGAAGTGGGCAGAAAGGCAGCATGGAGGCCACCAAAGGCCCACGTGTCTCCTCCCAGGAGTCTGGTGTAGCAGCTCCCGAGCCCAGTCCCACAGCTGTCTTTTGCTACTTTAAGGCCGTCTCAGTAAGGACAGTGTGCTCTCCCAGTCTGGTTTTCAAGCAGTTCTCATCAACTTCCCTGAAAGAAGTAGAGATCAAGTGCAGAACCCCCTAACCTAGACCTTCATTCCAAAAGCAGCAATCCTTTGATTATACCTGACAACTCCAAACAAGAAGCTAGGCCAAACAGAGAAACACAGCCGTAGCTCACCCTTAGACTTCTGGGCAGAAACCACTATTTAAAATCCTGGTTGCATTCTGTTGGTGTGTGTCTGTGTGTGCTCTGTGTGTGTGTGTGTGTGTGTGTGTGTGTGTGTATGTTTGAGAAAAGTTCTGAAAAAACTATATTTTGGGATTAAAAAAAAGCATTTTATCTTGAAGAACTCAAAGCTTTGGGGGAAAAAAAAGGTTAGTGAAGAAACCAATTGTATGTAGATATAAGTACTTATTAGACACCCAGTGTATGTTGGAAAGGGAAGATCTTATGCTTTGAAAGGGGAACAGCCTTCCTTCTGATCCAAGAGCTCATCATAGGGAGTTCTCCCTGCTGGGATGCTTACTTAGAAGGCCTTTTCTTTCAGCCTTTGCCAGCTGGTATGGAGCAGAAAGCCAACAAATAGGGCAGAGAGCCAAGCTCTCCCTTGTGCTGAGAGCCAGAGGGGGAGAAGTAGGTAGATGGCCTACTGGGAACACAGGAGCAAAGTTGCGACAATTAAGCAGTGGCAGTTACAGCTGGGACAACTGAGTGCTTGGGCCAGTAGGAACTAGAGGAGCAAGAAGACAGGAATAATTCTCTAAATGAGGTCCTCGGACCAGCAACAACAGCAAATCCTGGGAACTTGGGAAAAATGTAAATTATCAGGCCCTACCCCATGGAGACACCCTGAACCAGAAACTCTGGGGACAGGCCCAGCGCACTGTAGCGTAATGAACCTTCCTGAAGATTCGGACGAGCTCCCAGGTTCACAATGGGGGTTATGTTAGGCTATGACCCATCGATAATAGATGGGAGTATTGGTTCTGTATTGCTTTTGTGAATATGATAAATCATTAACTCTTGTCTGGTCAATTTAACAAAAGAATTTTTGTTAACCTATAGAATAGATAGGTAGCTGAATTGCATACCAAAAACCCAAAAAATTGGATATTATACAGCTGACCCTTGAATAGCACAGGTTTGAACTGTGTAGGTCTGCTTATATGCCAAAATTTTCTCAATAAAGTACAGTATTGTAAAGATATTTTTTAAATGAATTACTTAACTTTTTTCTAGCTTACTTTATTGTTATTTTTACAAAATACAGTATTTAATACCTATAACATTAAAAATATCTGTGTTAATTGACTGTTTATATTATAGGTAAGGCTTCCATCCACAGTGGTCAATGAAGTTTTTGGGGAATTAAAAGTTACAGGCAGGGTTCTGACTTCTTGGGATGTTGGCACCCCTAACTACTGCGTTGTTCAAGGGTCTACTGCACTTTGCATTCTAACGCGTGAAGCCTAAAGTATTTCCATGCATTTTGAATGAAGTCTTACTACGGGTGCTTCAAAAAACAGAGCAAAAAGTAACTAACTACAATCAGTGACTAACAGAGGTCTTGCGAGTCAGACCAGCTGATTCTAACTCTTCCTCTTGCCAGCAGCAGGAAGCTGAGTAGGTTATTTAAGACCCTTGAGCCTCATTTTTTGTTGTTGAAAATTACGTGTTTTCGGGAGTTCTCGCGAATCGATGAGAGCCAGAGGTGCCACTGAGGCCCATTCCAGCTCGGAGCCCGGACAGAGAGCTTCCCTCCTGCGGCTGGCTCCACTCTGAGGCTCTGCCATGATGCTGTGGTAATTCTCCCCCAGAGGACCACGGAATTTTCTGGAATTGAGCGCTAGCGTTGGAGGGGGTTTTGGTGAGCCAGGCCACTTGTTGGAATTTATAGATGAAGACGTGGAAATGCAGAGCTCTGACGCCGTACCATGAGTCATTCGCAGAGAGAGACCGAGGGCCCGGGTCTGCTGTAGCCCAGCTCCGGGGTTTCCTTGCTCATACCGTTTGTCCATTTGTCCTCACACTTTTTAGCCTGTACCACAGGAAGGGGCATGTAAGAGTCAGAGAAAGGCTCCTTTGTTCATCGCAAAGGCTCTGGACAGAGAAGGAGCCCAAGGGGCCGGCCAGCGCTTGCCATTCTTACGTGCCTCGCCTTTCCCCGGCCTCCAGAGGGATTAAGAGGCTGTCCCTTTGGGGATGGGCGTATGGTCGGCATAGCCACGGCCTGCCCGAGGCCAGCCGACCTTGGAGCTGGTGGAGTACAGGTCTTATTCTACCAGCGGAAGAGTGGAAGTCCAAAAGCGCAGGCCCTGGGCGCAGGGAGGGGCTTGGAATTCATTCTGCGTATGGAGCCGTTGGAAGAGTTTAAGCAGGTGAGTGACACGCTGTGATTACCAGTTTTCAGCAACCACCAGCAGTTATAAAAATATCGGCCTCTAAGGGTTACCTCTGGGAACCTGCCTGGGATGGTGGGTAGGGAG
This sequence comes from Mustela lutreola, assembly GCF_030435805.1. Taxonomy (NCBI): domain Eukaryota; kingdom Metazoa; phylum Chordata; class Mammalia; order Carnivora; family Mustelidae; genus Mustela; species Mustela lutreola. The sequence goes on from NC_081300.1 coordinate 25,473,554, forward strand.
TGGTTTTTACTTTGCATTTTATTCAGTACTCTTCATTGCTGTGTGCCTTTTTTTGACTGTATCTTACTTTTATTCTGCGTGTGAGTGTGTGTGTGGGGGGGCACTAAGGAAAAAATGAAGCGCTTTTCTAGACCAAAGAAAAATAAATTCTGTGAAGAGTTTGTAGTACTTTGGGGGAAAAAAATGGTCAAAGTAAATCACTCCACAAAAGAAGACACCGTTTTCTGGTATGATGCCATTTTGATAGAAATGTATCTACCTGTAGGAAAAGTCTGGAATAATGAATATTAAAACAGTATGAAGAGTAACATTTTTTTGTTCTAGCCTATCTTTGTTTTCCAGTTTTTCTGTTATGAGCGTACGTTACTTTTGTAGTTAGAAAAAATAATTATTGGGGCACTTGGGCAGCTCAGTTGGTTAAGCTTCTGCCTTCTGCTCAGGTCGTGATCCCAGGGTCTTGAGATCGAGCCCTGCATCAGGTTCCTTGATGGCAGGGAGCCTGCTTCTCCCTCTGCCGCTTTCCCTTCTTGTGCTCTTTCTCTCTCTCTCTCTCTCTGCCAAACAAACAAAGAAATAAAAGAATAAATAAAATCTTTAAAAAAAAAAGAAAAGAAAAAATAATTATCAATTTGAATTAAAACAGAAAAGAGCTCCGGTATCTTTGGACAACCCAGAGGACTCTCTTTAATAAGGGCTCCCGGTCCAGTCCTTGCTCCTCCCTGTGAAGTCCAGTTTCATGTAAAGTCTGTTATTGGATCTTTAAATACACTAAAAATGTTTTTCTGTTGGAACTCTTCTGAGTCCAGCTCATTAAGAGTGGGGCTACCCCCATGTGGAGAAGAGACTCTAGATTAGAGACCTGCAATTCTATAAATGGGTAATTCACACATTTCATCATTCATCCAAAAATCTGTATCAAGGGCCTTCTGGGTTTCAGGCCCTGTACTGGGCTCTGCAGAGTCATGAAAGGGCATAGTGGCTTGCTTTTCCTCTGAGCTCTCTCCCTTTCTGCATGGATCCAGTTCTTCGATTCTCATTAGGAGAGAGGCTCGCTGCACTTGAACTCGACTCCAGCACGCCTCTCCAGCAGGGTTGGGACCTAGGGTGGCCTAGAAGGAGGAGAGGCTGTGATTCCCACTCCAGGGATTCCCACCCAGCCGCATCTTGATCCTCACTTCTGTTTATTGATTTTTTTTCCCTAAGCCGGCCACTGGGCTAAGTGCTCACACATATTTTAATCTTTGCAATAACCTTTTAGATGTTAGGAAATCCAGCATTAGGAGTCAAGGACCTTGCTCTGGATCACACAGCTAGGAAGCCCCAGAATCAGGGTTTGAGTTTACATACTTTCATCTGTCTGAGTCCCAGTGTTCCTACCTTGCTCTTGTACGACCTGATCTACCAAGGTGGTCCGGGCCCTCATGCACTTGTGAAGCCCTCCGCCAGGCCCATCACACACACACACACACACACACACACACACGCTTATGCATGCATGCACACATGCCCATGGGGAAACTGTTACAAGGCACTGGTCATCACTCTATGAATTCATGACAAAATGCACTTTTGCAGTATGCAGAGTTAACCTGCCCCTGCCACCCTCCAGCCTGTACATCAGTCAGCCTGCGGGGTGATTATTTAGAAAGCGTGATGACTCAGACAGGGTTGGACTGAAGTACAGCTTGGTCCAAATAAAGACTGGAGGCAGGGGGAGGCCAAATGAGTCCTGTAAACAAGAAGAGAGAGTGCAGGGCTTGAACTCTGGGAGAACATCGTTTTAAGTACCCACTGGCACCTCCAAGCAATCCTTTATCTCTGCCTGTTCTAGATCAGACATACCAAGTACTTCCATGAGTAATGGAATAAGTTGCCCAAACATTCCTTTCCTCCAGCCACCGCTTCTATGGTATCAGTATGTGTCAATCTACGTAAGATATTTTCAAATCAGTTTGCAAAAGCCAGCTTCTCTCATGAATTCCCCAGCACAGAGAAGAAAGCAATACAGACACTGCCCTATTTTATAATCCTTTAAAAAAAAAATCAGCAATGGTTTATTCTGTTCTTTCTATGTGCCCAACATACTCCTAGGTGCCGTGGGGGAAGTCTGGGACAAGACAGGATACCTGACCTTGAGAAATATCATCCCTCATTAGGGGGAAGATGTGAACGTCCATTGAAACAAGATGAAAAAAGTACAACACAGCATCAAAGTCAGGTGTACAGTTGGTACATCTGATAGTGTGTGCCATCAGGTACAATCGGTGTTCAGAACGGGGACGGCTGGGATGATGAGGGTAGCTCCGGGCTGGGGTGGGTTTTGAAGCGTGGTTGGGATTTTGATTGGAAGGAGGAAACCGTCTTATGGAACAAGGCTGCACAGCTGATGGGACAAGTGTACAGAGTTCAAGCCGTGCTTGCTTTCTCCCTTTGTCAAATGGTGCTGTTTATAACAGCACGCTATCAGCTGGTGTGCCCCTTCTGACCAGGTCACCCCACTTGCTGGCATCTCAGACCCAGGCCTATAGCCTCTGCCTGCTGCCCTTACCTCCCTGGCCTGTCTCCCTGCTTGTCCCACAGAGACAAGAGGGTCAGACCCAAGGTTCAGGCAAGAGATTGAGTGGAGGAGGCAGCTGGCCAGATAGCGATGCTGAGAGCCAGCTGTGGATTTCAGTGGACCGGGTTTTCCAGCTGTATCCATTACAGCTGCCTCTTAGGAAGAAAGCCCATTGGTTTTGAGCAGCTATGGAAAGGGAGGCAGGCTTGGTGGCTTGTTGCAGTACATTTCATACTGGCCCCTTCCTCTCTATCCTAACCAGTGAGTCTTCCTGGAATGCTGTTTACCTCACCTTTCTACCAGAAGACCTGCAATGGGTACAGATGTCTCTCCTCCCAGTTCACTCTTGACCAAGCTCCTGAGTCTCATCTCTGCATCTTGCATACTTGGCCCCAGTTACTTCACCATCCCTGCACGTGACAGGGCATTTCAGTATAGCCTCTCAGCCTGGACTGTATGTGAATGTTGCTCCAGTAGCTTCTTTACTTACTCCTCCTCTAACAAAACCCAGCTTATCTCTTAAAGTTCACCATACATGCCTCCTACTCCAAGAAGTCTTCCTGGATCAACCCCCACAGAACTAACTGCTCCCGCAGCCCTGTGGGCTGAGAAAGGAGAGAGAGGCTGGAGAAAGTACATGCTGGGCATCTGGGAGGGTTTAGAAGGTTTGGCAAAGAGAGGCTCCAGAGAGACGTAGGAGACTTGAGTGTGTGTGTGTGTGTGTGTGTGTGTGTGTGTGTTTGGGGGGGGGGAGTTTCTGTGGGCTATCTTGTGGTGTCTGTCTTCAACGCAAGACAAGACTAGAATCTCCTTTCCGCTATTGTGGGTTGCTGGGCTCTGCATGTTTGACCAGAGTCCTCCCTGAGACTGGGTGATGGGAGGCCCTGGATTTATTGGGTTACCGACGGCAGCAGCCCAGTGCCTCGACACCCAGGCCTTATTTCATCATCTTCCACCTAAGGTTCTTTTGTCTATTTCCTGCTCTTCTATGACCTGGGTTTTCCAGAACAGCTCTGATTTGTGGTTTGGAAAATATGGGGACTGCGGGTACACCCAGCCTCTGTAGCATAGAGTGCATTCCCTCCGTGGCAGGCGTCCATGCACCTCTGTTTGCCTCCACTGTGCCAGCTAGGGTAAACACTTGTCTAGTGGATGGGAGGGATGGGCTGGGGGTCCAGGTTTACCTGGATGTCGGGTTGGCACATGGCACATGGTCTTCCCCTGTGGACTCTCAGCATCTGTCCTCTGCTGTTCCCTCTTCCCTCCCTCCCCTCTGTCAGCGTCGAGCCCAGAAGATTCTTGCTGCTCGATCAAGCCCACCAGGACTGATTGTCCGCACGGTGGACGGAGGAGCCCTCTCCATCAGAGTTCAGTGACAGTATGTTAACCGGAGGGAACAGCCTCTGCTTAGGAGACACCCTTCCTGATTGCATCAGACAGGGGCTGGGATGGCAGGAATAATGGGCAAGGAGTTCAGAAACAGAGGGGGCTAGGTCTCTAAGCTTCCTGCCTCCCCGGTCAGGCATCACATGAATCTGTGACTCAACTGCAAGGGGTGAAAAAGAGTCCATCTGTGGGGGCTGATTGGCAGGGACAGTGGGGGTGAGAGAGTCTCCCCGTCATGGAATCAGGGTGGCAGAAAGGCCACTCTGAGGGGCTCCGTAGAGACACATGGGCCATGGTGTCTACCCCATGGGCTGCCGCCTGCAGCACAGCCCTGTGGGCTGGCGAGGAGCGGGGAGCGAGCAGCACCGTGCATGTTGGAAACCACAAATCACGACTCTGCAAATATCCAGGGTTTCCTGTGTGTTTCTGAACTGCTAGCTGGAAGAGGTTAAAGGGACTTTTTGTATGCTTCAGTTGCTTCTCTATGTACGTCTTTCTCTGCCCTTCTGCCTCCCACTCCAAAGGGTAAGTGTTTTCTGGGCCAGTCACTGTGCAGGGCGTATTTTACCCCCTTCACAAAAGTGCGTGCATTTGGAATTGTGATGGAGATGATGGGGTCATCCATCCTCTCTGGCTGTGCCCAAAGACGGGACCCGTCGTTGCTGTGCTATGCAAAACCAGGCGGCCAGGACAGGCCCTGAGACCCTGACCGTAGCTCCTCCTGTTGGTGTTCTAATCCACGACCCCCATCAGGCTCTGCAGATGTTGCTGGGGGCTTCCTGATGGCCACACGGTGCAGAGCAATAGGGGTGCTACTGGGTGTAGGAATGTCTCAATGACCTACAAAAATACCTGATACCTGAAGAGAAGAATATGAACTCCAAATTGCAAAGAGAAAGGTGGTAGAATGGAGTAAGATGCTTACGAAATATAATACGACATCTGCAGCAACCAGCCTTGGATCCTTGATCATGAAGCACCCTACTCAGTGAAGGATGTGGGTACATTTGATATGGCCCCTGGCGGTGGGGTTATATCCAGCACCATGACTTACCATCCAGCTGAGTCTTCTGCCACACCTTTCTTTCTTTTTTTTTTTTTTTTTAAAGATTTTATTTATTTATTTGACACAGAGAAATCACAAGTAGATGGAGAGGCAGGCAGAGAGAGAGGGAAGCAGGCTCTCCACTGAGCAGAGAGCCCCATGCGGGACTCGATCCCAGGACCCTGAGATCATGACCTGAGCTGAAGGCAGCGGCTTAACCCACTGAGCCACCCAGGTGCCCCCTGCCACACCTTTCTTAATCCCTTTCCCAGCTTCCTGACCACACCCTCCAGTTTCCATCTGTGTCTCTCCTGGGGGTGTGGCAAAAGGGAGCAGGGACAGTGGTCTTATTCCCGCCCGGTAAAGCCTCCCCCATAGTGTGTTCAGTCCCCCAGTTCCTGGCGTGGGGGGAGCTCAGGGGACGGTCTGGCTGGTACCAGGGCAGGCTGAGCTGGCCAAGCACACTTCCTTCTTCAGACTGAGACAATAGAGGAGATGTGTTCTACCGTATCAGGGGCTGTGGATGGGCTCATCCAGAGGCAAGGGTTAGCCCAAGCTAATCCTGACTAAGCCTTGTTTCCTATTTCTTCTATCCTTCTTCCCTTTACCTTCCTCTTTGTAGCAGTTCTCAAATCTGGATTCAACTGTCTAAGTCTCTTTGACTTCAGCCCATTGGCTCTACTTCCATTGTTACTGCTCATCTTTCAATCACAAGGTCACGCAAGAAAGACTGAGGATGCAAACAGATTCCTCCTATCCGCTACTTCTGACCCCTCGGATTATTCAGCCCCCAGGATTATCTTCCTAAGACCTAAATTTAAAGTCCACCCCCCACATCATAGCACGAGACTTTTTAAAGCCCTAACTCAGGGAACACCCGTCCAACCTCACCCAACACCACAACCCTGGGGATATTCTGCTGTTTGCTGTTCCTAAAACATGCTAAATTCTTCTATGCCTTTCTCATTCTACCCTCCTTTCTGACACTTTAAAAAATATTTTAAAAATTTTAAACAATTCAGATGTCAAAAAGTATCACAAGAAATGCAGTGAAATGTATTCTCTTTCCCTTAAGCCACACTAGTTTTTAAAAGATTGTCATTACATTAGTTTTCTACAAAAGTTTTTATTTTGAGGAGTGCATAAGGAGTGCTTCAAGAGGGAGATTCTATACTGACCTGAGCCAGTAACCTGGTATGAGGGTTGACAGGTTTGCTTGAAGTTGGTATGAGGTTGGCTCATGGTCTTTGGAGACTAAGATACTGTAGGTATTACTGATGTAATACCTATAAATGAAAGTTCACATCTAGCCTCGTTAAGTTGGAAAGAAAATTATGAGGCCAAATTTGAGTTCCTATGAAACAATGATTGGTTTTTACTTTGCCTCCCATTTTTATATCTTTCAAGATGCAGCGTATACCTTGAGAGTAGAGAAGGGAAGAAGGAATATTGACTCTTGGTCAGCCTCATGTTATATCATTTCAGGCAATTTTATACCTTCAAGCTCTGTTATTCTGAGAGCTCCTGGTATAGTTCCTGCTAAATGAATCTGTGCATAGGGAAAATTTTAAATTCTGCATTTGGAGTTATGCATAGTTAGTAAGGCAAATCACCCACACAGTAATAACACGGATGCATTCTCAAGTCATTTGTGTGACTTTTGAATTATATTCCATTACGGGTTTCTGTATTATTATCCTTTTATGGCTTGGATAATACAGCTTTGGCTGAAAGAAAGCAGAGAATATTTAGGTTTTCCTTATGTAGGAAGGAGTGTCATCACTGAGGATGTATGACATTAGCTGGTGGGTTTTGAAGGGGTGTTAATATAATAGTAGCTGTCAATGATTTCACTTTCTTTGTTTTAAAGTAAAAAGATTTATGCATGCTCCTACTATCAAAACAGAGTGAAAAGTAATCACAGCACAGTGAAGTTTAGCGATTAAGAATTGCTTGGTTTCCTTGTTATTTCTCAGCTTTTAGTTTTTTTATCAAGCGGTTTTACAAATTTATTATAAAAAATAGTAGGCCCTTGCTCCCCCATCCCTATTTTGTCTTCTCCACAGGCAACTGTTTTCAGTTCCTACTCCTGCATTATTAATACTAGGTCCATATTTCTAAACAATGTGCACAAATGGCTACTTCTTGATTTTTCAGTGTGAGGCCTTCTCTACTGGCTTCTTTTCATGCAGAGTGAAACTTTAGCTCTCTTTTCCTGCACCTAACCTTCACTTGGTACTGTAAAATATATATACATTCCACCAATTGTATTATTGCTCCCAGTCGAATCACTGCCTCCCCATAAATGGATAATATGCCTGTTTACACTGTCATGTGACTATCATCCCTATGGGAGGAATAACATCATTGACATTGAGCTTGGCCTTGTGATTAGCTTGGTCAATGGGATGTAAGTGGGAGTGATTATCCCACTTCTGATCAGAAGCTTTAGGCACCATTGCATGGTCTATGTAAGTTATTCTCTTCCCTCTGCCAAGCAAATGGGCATGTCCCCAAAGGGGACTGATCCTTTAGCCTAGATCCTACAATGAAGGAAACAAGTGTGGTATAGCCACAGGTGACCTACAGCTGTGCTGCAATGTTACATGAGTGAGAACTTTTGTTCTTGTAGGCCATTGAGGTTTCTTTTGTTACTGCATTACAACCTAGCAAAATCTGACTGATACATCATCTCCTTCATCCTCCCAAAATATTTATATCATAATTTTTATGAGATAAAAATTGAAGGCTTACATTGTTATGAGTAAATATGTGCTCTTTCCAGGGGAACTGTCCAGTATCTCTATGATACTGTTCCTTTCTTGGATCACTCTTTGTTTTCCCTAGTGTTGATCATTGCCTTACTTTTCACTACTTTGTAATGATGATTACATGTTCTTATTACTAATTCAACCCCCTAATTCTTGCCAATGGTCTAAATCTCTTCTAAGAACATTCAAATTTAATTTCATTCAAAAATAATCTCCTTGAATCTCTGAAGTGCTCCAATGACTGATTGATCTCTAAACCTGTTGCATAGCTATCATCTTGGGGTCAGCTTTTATCATTATCCTTAAGATTCCCTTGGACTCTCTCCTGTGCTGGATTTTCTGTTTCTCCTATCCTATGGTTTCTTGTTTCTTGGTTTACATCCCTATATTGGTGGATCACAGCCTTCAGTAGCTTCCCAAGAAGAGGTGCAGAGGACATATTTTATTTGAAACTTTGAATGTCTACAAGTATATTTATTCTGCCATCACACTTGATTGATGGTTGACTGGGTATAGAATTTATTTTCCTTTAGAAATTATTTTCTTTTAGAATTTTAAAGACATTTTCTCATCATCTTTCAGATTTCACTATTATTAAGAAATCTAAAAACTATCCTAATACTTGATCCTCTACATATTCTGGTTTTCTTTTCTTTCTGGAAGCTTGTAAGAATTTTTTAAAATAAATTTTTAATTTTAGAATGGTTTTAAATTTATGGAATTATTGTGAGGATGGTTACAGGGAGTTCCCAAAGACCCCATATCTAGGTTTGTTCATATTTTGAACATCTTATATTACTATGGTACATTTGTCACAATAAACTAACAAATATGGATATATGTTCATTTACTAAATTCCATTCTTTATTCAGATTTCCTTAGTTTTTCCCTAATATCCCTTCCTGTTCCAGGATCCTGTACAGAATATCACATTACACTTAGTAGTCATATCTCCTTAGATTCCTCCAGGTTGTGACAATTTCTCAGATTTTCCTTGTTGTGGCGGATCTTGACAGTTTTAAGAGCACTCGTATATTTTGTAGAGTGTCCCTTAACTGGGATATATATGATGTTTATCTCATGATCAGACGGGGGCAATATGTTTGGGGATGAAGAACACATAGGTAAAATGCCATTGTCATTACATCATTTCAAGGGTACATACTATCAATATGACCTGTCATTGTTGATTTTAACTTTGATCACCTGACTTGAGGTTCGTCAAGTTTCCCCACTTTAAAGTTACCCTTTTTGTTCCCCTCCCTTTCCATAATTTTCTCTTTGAAAGAACATCACTATGTTCACCTCCTTAAGGACAGAGTATCTACATAATTATTTGGAATTCTTTTACACAGTAGATTTGTTTATTCTCTCCCATTTATTTACTTGTTTGAATTATTTATTGCTATGGACATATTGCCTTGGGTATAATGCAGTGCTGCTTTATTTTGTTGCTTAAATTGTTCCAGTTTTTGCCATTGGGACCTCTTTCAGTTGGTTCCTGTATTCCTCTGATATACACCCATCACTCTGTGTGTGTGTATGTGCTTGTGTGTGTGTGTGTGTGTACTGCTCTTTTTATACATATTTGTATGCCTTAGCACTTTCTTACTCTGGAATTACAAGATGCTTCAGGCTTATTTTGTGTATTTCCTGTCCCACTCCTTCAACCAGTCATTTCCCCAAGGAGACCTAGTTCCTTTTACTGGAGAATAGTATTAGAAACCAAGATCTGGGCAGTGGATATGCTCATTGCTACTGGAGTGTCATTTTTTGCAGGACTTCTCAAAGGACAGAGCAAGGATAGATGTTCTGTATATTAACCCACGATTATATACGTATCTGTAAATATTTCTATATTAAGGTAATCATGAGTTCATACTGTTACCTACAATTATCACATGGATCACTGTAAGCCTTTGCTTACTTATAACTTCCCCTTCCAACAGTGAGAAAATTGGCTTCCACCATCTGCCATCCATTTATTAATACTTAGTTATAGTACATATAACTGAGTAATATGTAATAATTGTAATATGTAATATGTAATAAGTGTAATAATTACAGAATTGTTAACCTATACTCGTGGGAAACAGCTGTATCAGTTAGAGTGTAGTGCTTATGTACAATTCCTTTTGCCTTTAGCCTTATGTATTCTACTTCTCTAAGGTTAGCACCTTATTCCTCATCCCCTTCAGTGAACTTGTTGTGTGCGTGTGCGTGTATGTGTGTGTATATATATACACACATACATGAGTATATACACATACATGTTTGTATGTATATATATATATACATACACACACACATACATATGAACATTTAGATTCTATTGTCACATTCTGCATTCCATCCTTGGTTAGCTCCATCTCCTAAATGATTAACAAATTATTTTTATACATTAAGTTTTACTGTTTGTGCTGTAAAGTTCTATGGGTTTTGACAAATGCTTAATGTCTTGTATTCAGCATTACAGTATTATACAGAATAGTCTCACCATCCTAAATATACCCTCCACCTGTTCCCCTCTCCTTCCCTCAAACCTCTGGTGATCACTGATCTGTTTACTATCTCTGTAGTTCTGCATTTTCCAGAATTGCATATAATTGGAATTATACAGTATGTAGCTTTTTTCAAATTGGCTTTTTTCATTAAACAATATACATGTAAGATTCATCCATAGCTTCTTGTAGCTTGATAGCTCCTTTTTTAATGTTATGGAAGAATAGCCCATTCTGTGGGTATGGTACAGATTGTTTATCCATTTACCTCTTGAAAGACACGTTGGTTGCTTCCAACTTTTGGCAATTGTAAATGAAGCTGAATAAATATTCATGTAGTTTTTTATGTGTGAAAAAGTCTCCAGATCAGTTGGGTATATACCTAGGAACATGATTTGATTGTATTGTAAAGCTATGTTTACAAGTTGCCAAAATGTCTTCCAAAATGGCTATCCTATTCTGTGTTCTCCAGCATTGAGCACAAGTATCTTGTGCCACATCCTTGTAGAGGTTATTGTCAGTTTTTGGTTTTAGCTATTCTAATTAGTGGGTGGTATTATTTCATTGCTTTAAATTTCCAGCTTCCTAATGACAAATGATGTTGAACATCTTTTCATACACTTATTTGCCATGCATATAGCTTCCTTGGTGAGATGTCTGTTCAGATCTTTTGCCCATTTCTTAACAAGCTTGTTTGTTTTCTTATTGTTGTATTTTAAGAGTTATTTGTATATTTTGGATATAAGTCCTCCCTTAAATGTGTGTTTTGAAAATATTTACTCCCAGTTGACACTTGTCTTTCATAGATCAAAAGTTTTTAATTTGAATAAAGACTGACTTAGCCATTTTTCCTTTCAAATATTTGTGCCTTTCAATGTTTTTGTGATACTTGTTGTATTTTGAAAGTCATCAGCAAACCCAAGTTCATGAAGATTTTCTACTGTGTTTCATCAAGAAGTTTTATAGTTTTACATTTTATATATATTTAAGTTTATGATCCATTTAATTTTTTGTGTGTTAGGCACAAAGCCTATGTCTAGCTGAATGAATGAATGAATGAATGAATGAATTTATTTATTGCCGAACATTGTAGCATTATTTGTCAGCATGACCATCCATTCTCAAGTTGTATTCGCTCTTCATCAAATATTAGTTGACTACATTTGTGTGGGCATAGGTTTGGGCAATCTCTTCTGTTATATTGACCTGTATCTATTCTTTCACTAGTATCATCCTGTCTTGATTACTATAGCCTTATAGGAGATTTGAAAATCAAGTAGCATGAGTCCTTCAACTGTGTTCTTTTGCATTGTGTTGGTTATTCTAGGTCTTGTGCTTTTCTGAATAGGCTTTAGGATCAGTTTGTCAGTATCTACAAAAGAGCTTTTGGGGGTTTGATTATGATTGTATTGAATCTATAAAGTTGAGAAGGCTTCAAATCTTAATATTGAGTCTTCCAGTCCAAGAACGTGTTTTGTTGTTGTTTTTATTTCTTACCCCAGTGTTCTGAGATGTTCTAATAATGTTCTGTGCCTTGCCGTGGATCTGTTTTGATCAGTTGTACTCATATTTTTACCCAACACCCTCTTGGCAGGACCTTTTAATCTGTAAGCTCTGAGCCTTTAGTTCCAAGACATTTTCTTGATTTTGTAGATGATTTACTTTTCTTGTTTATTTCTCCCCCTCCACCCACCACCCCCCACACCTGCCCTGTTTCCTCTTTTTAAGAATCTCATTTGGATAGTAGACCTTCTGGACTGATTCTTTAGTTTTCTTAACTTCTCTTTTCCATCTCTTTGTCTTTTGCTTTATTTTCTGGGAGATTTTCTCAACGTTACCTTCCAGCCCTCTATTGACATTTCATTTGTTATATTTTTAATTTACAAGAATTCTTTTTTTCTCTCTGAATGTTCCTTTTTATAGCATCCTGTTTTATGATTACAGTGCTGTCTAAGAAATTAATGATACATTTTTCTTCTGCATAGTCTCTGTTTCTTTGAAGTTGTTTATTTTGTCTGTTGTTCAATCTTGAAGCTTTCTTCAGTTGTCTGGTTATTTTTGTTTATCTGTACATATTTAAGGATCTGTGTGCAGGTGGGATTCAATAATCATGGCCTTTGCTGGGGAATGATCTAGCTGGGCCTTTTTCTTGTGGGATATTAAATGTTATGAATTCTTTCTTAAATCATGAGGTTTTTTTCCTATGAAGTTAGTTTGCAACGCTCAGAGAGGGCTCATCCTGTTTCTTGCCAGGAGGCTGACATCTTGAGAATTAGTGCTCTGAGTGGCCAGTGGAGGAGGAAGTAGAGACTATATAAGCAGAATTCAGTGTTCTTTAATCCCTCTGTGTTTCAACATTGTAGGTGCAACCTCAATTCTGTCTGGCGTCTCCCAGGCCAGAAAGTCTCTGTTTATCTTGGAAAACAGACCTCCATCTTCTTCTGGGCCCAGTGGGGCTGTTGCTAGTCAAGGGAAGAACCTGAGGCTCTAACTGCTTCCTAAACAGCTTGCCAACCAACTTTCCTTGGTTCTTTTCTCCTGCTTTCAAGAGGGATGGGGACCAATTTCCAAGCTGTGAAGAGGGTTTTGCAGTATAAATTAGGTTGGTCTCAGCTTCCCCTACTGCTGGCTTAGAATGCAGTTTTTTTGTGGATTCCTGGGTGATTTACCACTTGTCCATCTGATTCCCAGCTTCCAAAATTCTGCTACTTTGGTCTGTTCTCTGGCTTTTTCCACCCTTATATGTTTATACTTATTTTTCTAAAAACTGTTATTCCAGTAGGGTTTGGGGAGGAAGCAGAAGTAGATGCACATGTCTGACTCACCATATTTACCTGGTGAGGTAAGGTAATCTTCTGATTTGGCCCGGCTTGGGCCCTAGCAGTTGTTAAAGATTTTGAATATTCTCTCTGTCCAGGCACGCTTTCTCCCATTCACCCCTGAGGACCTGCCTGGATATCACCCTCTCTGTGCTGCTTTATCTTTTCTCTCCTCTACCTCCCTCCTTCCTTCCACAAGAACAGTTGGCCACCGCTTCTCCCAAGCTCATATAGGCTGTGCACACCTTCCTCTCACTGCCTTTACTGATGGTAACTTGGGGTGCTATCTTGCCCTCCCAGACTGAGAGCTTCTGGGAGCCCACCTCATTGAAGAACTCCACTGCTTGACCCAATGCTCAGGCTTCAGTAGACTTAGGAAGTGATCGTGACATGAACAAAAGCAGAACAAGGTGCTTTGGGTGTGATGCTGTGGTGGGGTGGGCTTACCCTGAGCATCCCTCTCCCAATATCTGTGACCTGTCTGCTTGGTCAGAGTCTCGGAGGGCTTGATCTCAGCCTGGCTTTCAGCCCCTCAGTTCTTCCTGGGAACCCTTTTTCTCAGCGTTGACCTTTTCCCGGAAGACTGTCCACCTGTCTGAGTTTGCGATTAGAAATACTGAGAACACAGTATGGCTGAGTGGTGTTGCTGCATAATGATCTCTGCCCTCTTCATGTTCCTGGGCACCAAATGCAAGGCAGTGCTGGGTGAGGGACTGGTGTAGAGCATGGAGGAGGGTGTCATTATTCTGTAATTGACATGCGGGGCAGCTCTCTTCCCTGAGGCAGGCCCAGAGCGTTAGCAGAATGACAGCAGCCTTACAGAGCCCAGCCACCTGGCTGGACGGGTCTTATAGTGACACAAAAGCAGGGGGTGAAGCTGAGAGGGATTCTGCCCCCAGATGCACAGATGTACAGTGACAGCCTCTGGGGCTGCAGGCCCTTGGCTCTGCCACACTCCCCAGGGAGAAGGCTTCTCCTGGGCTCTGACAGAGGTGGGGGCTACCCAGAAAAGTCAGGCTGACTGACAGCCCTGCTTCCAGCAATGGGGCCTGGCCTTGGGCTGATTTCAGGCAACCAGGGGCCTTTCCTCAGCCTCAGACTGCATGCCCCCAGATGGTAATTAGCCAAGTGCAGCTGAGTCACCTGGGATACTAAAGAGTTTTGCAAGCAGTCTTCCTTTTAGGTAGGTCACACCTATATAGCATGTCTGGAGAGGCCTGGGAAGCTCTTCCCCTTTAAATCATCCTCCAGATCATAGACACTAGGGTTGTCTTGACAGCCTACTTAGAAGTGGATAGTTTTTTGGGGTCAGGACATTATTCTACTTAAAATGCAAGCAACCTTAGGAAGAACATATCAAGTAAGTATCAGTCACTAACACCTTAATGTGGATTGGTTTAACATACTCATTAAATCCAGAGAACTGGAAGGAGTTCTTAGATTGCCTGACTTCAGTACTTTGTCCAGGAGGGCCCCAGATCCAGCAGCATTAGCATCACCAGGGTATGTGTTAGAAATGCAAATTCTCCCAGCCTACCCCAGAACTTGGAAACTTTGCACACCGGGGCCTGCGGAGTCATCTGTGTTTCACAAGCCTTCCGGGTGACTCTGGTGCACACTCTAGTTTGAGAAACACGGCTCTTCAAGATTAGGAAGCTTCAAGAACGCCCAAGAAGGTAGTGGACTTGCCTGAGGTCACAATGCTAGTTGATGGCAGAACTGTCATTTTCAAATGACAGCTGGTTGCCAGGATCTGGGGAGGAATTTATATTTATGAGGGGGGGGGGGTTTCTTCATGCAAGTCCCATAGCAGGAGTGTTATCTCATTTGATCCTCACCACAATTCTGCAAATTGCTCCGTTTGGAGAGGAGGAAGTTGAGACTTAGTGTAGCGGAATAATGTGCCCAGATAGAGACAGTATTTCAGTCCGGAATTTTCTCTTTCGCTTGTCTGCATTCGTTGTGTGTGTGCCTGTGTTCACGCGTGGGCCCTGGAGATTTATGTTTAGACCCTGCAGGTTTGGGGTAGGGTCGTGCTAAGTGGTCACCGTAGCTTTCCAGACTCATCTCTCTTGCGTGGGGAGGGAGCCTCCTCTCACTCCTCTGGGAAAGGTATTCCTTTCCACTCTTGCTTCTGGTTGGGTTCTGACTCCCATCTTGAGGGACAGTAGGACAGACTCACCCAGGCCTTCTTCCCATTTTATTTCCAGCTTGGCCTGGAAATGGGATTTCCTGGTTGGTCTCATGTTTCTCCGTGTCCTTGCTGCTCAAAAAAGGGCCGGAGTCATGCTAAATGGGGCCGGCACATCAGTCAGGAGAGACTCGGGTGGGTGAGGGCTTTCCCACACATCTGGGATGGGAAGCAGTGCTCCTTTGGAGTTAGAGCCCAAGGGCAGAAAAGAGTCCAAGTGGGGTGGGTGGAGGAGCACATGCGGAGCCAAACAGAAGAGGAAATTAAAGAGAGGCCTGAGTCTCCCTCCAGCTTCCTTTGCTGCATTTTTGGCAGGACTCGGCAAAGCTGGCCTGTAACTTTCCAGTCTGTCTGCTCATTGTCTTGCCCAGAAATACCAGATAAAAGAAACCATGGAATGAGGAGTGAGGAGCCTGGGTCCCACCCTCAGGATATTCCACCAACATTAACTCTCAGGGCAGCATTCTCCCTGATATCTGCCAGGGTCCAGCTGCTCTAAGAGCGCTTGCCTCTGGAGCAGGACGTGTGGGTGGGGCGGGGGGTTGCGGAGAAGGCGTGCCTCCAAAGCAGCCCTCACCACCGGCCAGATGTCTATCCCACTGCTGTCTTGGGCCTGAAATCCCCCCAGGAGCACTGTTCCATCAATTCCTCAGTTGTCTCATATTAAAAACGGGTGCCCGAGGAAGGGTAATTCCTTGCTGGTGGATGCCTTCTCGGATTTTAGTTTAACGCCCAGCTAGGGTGTTCAGTGGAAATGGGCCAGGAACTCAGAGAGGAGGCTTTTGGGGAAGAGAGGGATGACGAGAGGCCAGGTGGGGTGGCAGAGACAGCCTCACCAGGCTCAAGGACCATGTACCTTGGATGACAGAGGGGCGATTACCTTGCTCGGAGACCCTGGGTCAGTGGGGGACAGAGGCAGTCAGACCTGGCCTATGGGCTTCCAGAAGAGAGCTCTTTCTAGAGCCCAGTTTATGGGTCATTTTGTTCTTTACCTTGAGTCTGCTCTTTTTATGAAAGTTCCTGCAATTTGTCTGAATTTCTCCCTAAGGAAGAAGTGGCCTTCTCCAGAAAGAGTTTAATGTGGGCTTCATTTGGGACACCTGGGTGGCTCAGTGGGTTAAAGCCTCTGCCTTCGGCTCAGGTCATGATCCCAGAGTCGTGGGATCGAGCCCCGAATCAGGCTCTCTGCTCAGCAGGGAGCCTGCTTCCCTTCCTCTCTCTCTACCTGCCTCTCTGCCTGCTTGTGATCTCTGTCTGTCAAATAAATAAATTAAAAAAAAAAATCTTAAAAAAAAATGTGGGCTTCATTTGAGGGGTCATTAAATATCTTCTGAAGGTCTCCTGGTTGCTGAGGTAGGCTCTAGGGACGAGAAAGGTGAGCAAAAGCCTTTCCTTGCTTCTGTGGAGTTCACAGTCCAGTGGGCAACACAGAAAGTCAAACAAAAAAGCTAAGGTACAGCTGCATGCAAGGGCTCCCTGGGAACTGTAGGTAGGGTGCCTGTGGTCAGGACAAAGTTGCTCCAGTTCATTTTGGGAGAGTCGGAGCTGGAGATGCTTGAGCTGGGAATTGAAGACCGAGTGGGAGTTTGCTATGCAGGCAGGAGAGTTGCGAGTGAGGAGATATAAGGGCATTCCAGGTAAAGGGGACATCTCAGGTGGGAGGGACACAGTCCTTTCAGAATCTGCAAATATGGCTGAATCAGAGCTCCTGGCAGAGTGTGTTTAGGGGAGGGCCAAGGGATAGGCCAGAGCGGGGGGCTGGGCTGGGCCATAAAAGGCATTGAATACGGCTGCCTACAAGGTTTCCCCTTTATATCCTCAGAGGAGTCACTGAAAGGTTTTATTAGCCGATCACTGCTAACTGTCCAAAAAGCAACCCCTCACATCGTAATGGCTTAGCTCCCATAAAGGTTTAATTCTATACCTGTAGGAGGGAGAGAAGCTGAGAAGGCAGACAGCACTCCACGCCCTCAGCCTAGAGGTGACACCTGAAGTCCCACTCTGAGGCCCTTTGGTGGGAATCAGGCCTGTGGCCCCAGCCTAGTTGTGAGGGAGGCTGGAGGACTTCGGGGGGCCACACACATTCAGGAGCACTCAGGGCCGCTGCCGCAGATGTTAGGAAAACTGTGGACTGATGCGTGGTTTGGGATGTTCACTCCGAGAGCAGAATGAACGAAAGGGCTTCACACATGGAGATAGGGAGGCTCTTCCGATGATCCAGCGACATGACCCTCCCAGCTCCCCAGTTCTCTCCAGGTGCAGCCAGGCAAGCCTTCCGGCTCTGAAGGAAGAGGGGTGCACACAGCCGTGAGGGAGGTCAGCGAGGGGCCCGTGGGCCGAACAGCAGGCAGTCCCATGCAGGAACGCAGGGCTCCGTGGGGGCCAGAGCTGAGCAGGTAGATGCTCCTGGTGTTTCGATCCCAGGCCCTCAGCAGGGGTGAACTCTGCCAAGGCAGGGCTCCTGTCTCTTGACCTCCATGTTCTCAACCCTTTGGAATTCCTCAGTTGACATCTGTAGAGTGAGCGAGCAGTTGGTAGATGAGTCATGGGTGTGAGGGAAGGGGCTTGGAAGTAGAAGGGGGGCAGGACGGGGGACATCCCTGGGAAACAATGACATTTAATGGCCTGTCTTCCGAGGTAATAAAATCGCTAGTGTTCCTAACCTTCATTGCCACCTATCTGTGTCTCTGAGGAGTAATGAAAGCTGCCACATGCGGGGTACTGTCTGGGATTTTCGGAGGAAGCTTTTGCTCATTAACTTCTGCATATCCGTGCTCATTTTAATCCAGCGCCTGGCTGTGCTCCCACTGTCCTCTTCCGCTGGTGGCCCCCGTCCTCCTGCCCAGGCACTGCCCTCCTGCTGGCCCTGCCCAATGTCAGGCCCTTATGCCAACCTCAGGCACAGGTGTCTCGAAGCTAGGCAGCAAGGAGGAGCCCCAAGTTCCGGCTTCAATTTGGCTCCTGTCTGGATGATCTTGGGAGGTCATTGTGTATCCCTGGGCCTCAGTGTCCTCCTCTGTTGGTGGGGCGTGGGTATTTAAATAACCTCCAGGCTCTGACATTTCTAGCTCCACAGGATGGAAACTGAATATCCCAGGGGTACAGCGATTTTCGGAACAGGGCTTTCTCAGCTAGGGGCAGGAACACCAGGAGGCTTACGTGCAGTTTCCAGAAGGTGGACTGGGGTTCAGCGGTGCTCACCTGGGGCTACAGAAACTGGGGGTTGTAGGAATCAAGTGTGGGCCTCCTCCTCTCACCATTTTAAGAAAGGGCCCCTTTGAGAAAGTGGGTGAAAGCTACAGTCCGTATCTCCAGATAAATATGCGACACGTACCAGATACATACCCCCTCTTGCATTTCATTTCATGGCCTCATGGTTCCCCAAAACATGGCTTAGATCACCTCACACCACCTCCTGGCTTTTCTTTCCCTAGTGGGTTCTGGATTGATTGATTGATTTTAACAAATTCTTTGCTTTTTCCTGAGCCAAGCTGTGGCAGAGCCTCAGGAGGCCCAAAGGAAGTTCTCAGAGGTTTGTTTTTTTTGTTGTTGTTTTTGTTTTTTCTGACTTCACAAGAGACTGCACGAGTCCTTTCTAAGGAGAGGCATAAAATCACATCAGACTTAAGAATCAGTGCAAATTTATATGGCAGCAGCTGAAGGCTGTTGATGGGTGAGGGGTGTGTATGCGCATGCGCGCGCGCGTGTGTTTGTGTGTGTGTGTGTGTGTGAGAGAGAGAGAGAGAGAGAGAGAGAGAGAGAGGTGTGTGTATCAGCACTCTTACCTTGATAACACATCTTCTGGGAGGGATTCTCTACTTTTTTTTAAATTAAGCTTTTTATTTTGAGATAATTGGAGATTCCTATGCAATTGTAAAAAATAATACAGAGGTATTTCTTGCGTCCTTAACCTAGTTTTCCCTGATGACAGTAACTCGCAAGACTCTGATGTAGTCAAATGCAGAACATTTCCATCCTCACAGGATGGCTCCTGCTCCGCTTTCAGAGTCACAGCGGCTTCCCGCCCCTGCTCTCCTTCCCTGCTTCTCTTCGGAAACCCACTCACCTGTTCTTCATTTCTGTAATTGTATCGTTTCAAGAACGTTATATAAATGGAATAATGGAGTATGTATGGAACCTTTGGGGTTGGATTTTTTTCAACCCTCTGAAGATTCGTCCACATCGATACGTGTGTCAGTAATTCTCCCTTTTTATTACTCAGTAGTATTTCATGGCGTACCACAGTTGATTTAACCGGCCTCCTGTTGAAAGACATCTGGGTTCCTCGTTGACCTCTGGATTACTTAGAAGTCGGTTGCCTTGTTTCCAAATGTATAAAGGTTTGCCTGTTATCTTGTCATTACTGATTTCTAGTTTGATTCTACAGAGATCAAGGGGCACACCCTCTTGTGGTTTAAATTTTTCTGAATTCATTTGTTTTATGGCCCAGGATATAGTCTGTCTTGATGTATATTCTATAGGTACTTGAGAAGAATGTATATACTGCTCTTATTGGTAGGGTATTCTAAAATGTTGACTAGATTTTGCTGGCTGATAGTGTTTGTTGAATTATTCTATATCCTTGGTGATTGTCTAGATATTTTATTAATTTTTTGAGAGAGGAGTATTGATGTCTGCAAATATAACTGTAGCTTTATCAACAGTTGGTCTTTGAACCGCACAGATCTGAAGTATGTATATCCACTTACAGATTTTCGTTTTGTTTTGTTTTGATAAAGAAGGCACAGTACTATAAGTAGATTTTTTCTTCTTTATGATTTTCTAATTAACATTTTCTTCTCTCCAGCTTACTGTAGGAATATAGTGTATGACACATATAGCATACAGAAAACATGTTAATCAACTGTTGAGATTATTGGTAAGGCTTCTGGTCAACAGTAGTCTATTAGTAGTTTACTTTTTAGGGAACCCAATTTTAGTTGTTTTGACTATGTGGGGGGTTGGCAGGCCTTACCCCTACATAGTTCAAGGGTCAACTGTATTTCTCTTTTCAATTCTGTCAGGTTTTGCTTCATATATCTTATGTTTCTGTTGTTTGGCTCCTGAGCATTTAGGATTGCTGTGTCTTCCTAGTGGATTGACCCTCTATTATCATATAATATCCCTTTTGGTCTCTGGTGATATTTTTGCTACAAAGTCTAATTTCTCTCATATTGATATAACCACCCCTGCTTTTTTTTTTTTTTTTTTTTTTTTTTTAAGATTTTATTTATTTATTTGAGAGAAAGAGAATGAAAGAGGGAGAGCATGGGGCGGGGAGGTCAGAGGGCAAAGCAGACTTCCTGCTGAGCAGGGAGCCTGATGCAGGACTCCATCCCGGGACTCCAGGATCATGAACTGAGCTGAAGGCAGTTGCTTAACCAACTGAGCCACCCAGGCACCCCTACCTGCTTTCTTTTGATTAATGTTCATGTGATATATGCTTTTTCATCTTTTACTTTTTTTTTTTTTTTTAAAGATTTTATTTATTTATTTGACAGAGATTACAAGTAAGTGGAGAGGCAGGTAGAGAGAGAGGGGGGAAGCAGGCTCCCTGCTGAGCAGAGAGCCCGATGCGGGGCTCGATCCCAGGACCCTGGGATCATGACCTGAGCCGAAGGCAGAGGCTTTAACCCACTGAGTCACCCAGGCGCCCCTTTCATCTTTTACTTTTAACCTGCTTATATCGTACAGTTGAAGGGAATTTCTCATAGACGGCATGTGCTGAGTCATGATCTCTTAATTGGTGGCTTTAGAGTATTTATATTTAATGTAGTTATCGGTGTGTCAGAGCTTATATATATGATTTCATTCTTATGTTTCCCCCTTTTTCTCTTTTGTTTCTCTTTTCCTTTTTCTGCATTCTTGTGGCTAAATAACTTTTAAAATCCTACCTTCACTGGTCAATAATGTTTTTCAGTTTACATTTTTGTATGGTTTTTTCAGTGGATGTTCTATATCACACATGATGTTTTCATAGCTTATCTCTGTCTACTGGTGTCATCATTTTACCAGTTCCAATGAAATGTAGAAACCTTCTTTCCCTTTAAATCTTCTTATCTCCTCCTGTTTCTAATATTGTCATAAACATTTCCTCTGCATACATTTAGAACCACAACAGTGTTAGAGCTTTTTCTTTAGCTGTCAAATATAATTTAGAAATTCAAGAGGGATATAAAGTTTATTTTAGGAACCTCTACCTTTGCTTTGCATGTTTCTCCCTTCCTGATGTTCCAAGGTTTCTTCTTTTATTGCTTATTATTGGGTTAGCCATTTTATTTTTTGGTGGGAGGAAGCTTGTTAGCAACACATGGTCTTTATTTTCTTTCATCTTGGAATGACTTGGTTTTCTCCTAATTCCAGAAGGGTATTTCCAGTGGATCTAGGATTTTGGGTTAACAGTTCTTTCCCCATTTGAAATAGAATGTACTACTTCTTTTTGGCCTCCGTGGTTTCTGATGAGAAATCTTATATGATTCTTGTTCTTTCCCCCCTATAGGTAGGTGTTTCTCTCTGGCTGCTTTCAAGATTTCTTTTCTGTCTTTAATTCCAGAAGTTGACTGTGATATGTATTGATGTGGATTTCTTTGAGATTCACTCAGCTTCTGGAATCTGTAGGTTTATGTATTTTTTTCGCAAATTGGGGAGGTTTTTAACTATTGAGCACTCTGTCAGCCTTCTCTCTTTCTCCTTTCCTTCTGGGACTCCAGTGATACGAATGGTCCCGCTTTTGTTACAGTACCACAAGTCCCCGAGGCTTTGTTTGTTTTTTTGTTTTTCATTCTATTTTCTAATTTTCAGACTGGGTTTTTAAAAACATACTTATCATGAATTATTAAGTATTTGATTATTTACTTATTTTGATTATATTTTACTGCTTAATTATTTTTATTTATTGAGTATTAATTATTGACTATTACATTTTTATTGTTCCATCTTCCAGTTCATTGATTCTTTCCTCTGCCCTTTCCATTTTGCCCTTGAGTCAACTCACTAGATTTTGTGTTTCGGTTATTGTGTTTTTCAGTTCTAACATTTCCACTGGCTTTTTATCATACCTTATATTTCTCTGCTAGATTTTGTGTTTTTTTTTTTTCCTCATTGGTTTCAAACATATTTTTGGTTGCCTTTTTTCTTTTTCAAAAGAGGGTGAGGGAGGGTTTGGGGGAGAAGGAGAGAGAGAATCTTAAGGAGGCTGTACACTGAGCACAGAGCCCAACGTGAGGCTCAATTTCACAACCCTGAGATCATGACCTGGGCTGAAATCAAGAGTTGGGTGCTTAACTGACTGAGTCACCCAGGTGCCCCATAGTAGCTTTTTGAAGCATTTTTATGATGGTTGCTTTAATATCTTTGTCAGAGAATTCTAACATCTCTGTCTTCTTGGGGTTGGTCTCTATTGATTGTATTTTTCCTTCAGTTTGAGATCTTCCTGATTCTTGGTATAAGTGATTTTTGTTAAAACAGTGGGCATTTAGGGTAATATTTTTTGAGACCTCTGGATCTTACTTCAGTTGTCCACTTCAGGTTTTATTTTATTTTATTTTATTTCATTTTTTAGGTTGGGATTTTAGATCTGGATTTAGATTTTAGATTTGGATGTTGGGACACTGCCTCATTACTGTGAAGGTTGAAGTCCAGGTATCCCACTCAGCCCCCACAAATACTGGCTGGGCAGTTTTGGAATGCCTAGTTACTGTTCCCTGTGTGACCTCCACTGACACCATGGGGACTGAGGGTGGGCCTCATCCCTGCTGAGCAATGGGAAAATCCTGAGTCTCCGTCAGCTCTCCTCTGGCACCTCTCCAGCAGGAATGGGTAAAGGTGCCTCTTTACTGCTGGGTGGGGGTGAACGAGGCTCTGCACTTGGCCTTTGCAAGCATGGATGGGAGTGGGACCTCAATTTTTTCTGCAGTGTTTGGCTGGATTGGAGCAGTTACTGTCTAGAAATGTCTTTCTAGGCTGTCCCTTTTCTAGTCTTTTGGCTAGAAAGAGCAGACTTTTGTTGTTGTTGCTGTTTCTGTCTGTGCCCATTGATATTCACATGTTGCCGGCTTCTTCAGCTCTGAATCTGGGCTATATGAGACCAAAAGAAAACCCAGGAACCTCGCCATCTTCTTGTCGCTCCGATCCCAAATTTCTTATCCAGTTGCTTGACTTTGCCTTTCAGATGCTTCTTATGTCTGCTTTATGTACAACGCCCTGCGTTTTCAGTTGTGCGTACAGGGCAGTGTGGGGAGAAAAGATAAGTATTTCATCTTCCCAGAAGTGGAAGTTCTCTCTACTTCTTTTTCTTTGTTACTTTGTAGAGTTGTTGAGAACATAGAACAGGTACTTGGGAAAATTTTGAACAGTACAGAAAGGATGCAGTGAAATGTTTCCTTTCACTCCTGTGTCCTGGTGGCAGCCACATGGCTCTGTACCAGAGACAGCCACTGCGACCAGAGCCCTTGAGTCCTTCTCAAGAGAGTCTGCGTGTGTGTGTATGTGTGTGTGTGTGCGCGCGCACACGTGTGCTCGTGAGTACGTGCTCTTCACCTACACGATACCGTCACCAGTTTAACCTTCCACCAGCCATGGATGGGAGTGGTTTTACATACTCTGGTTCAACGACACTGTGTGTATTCAAGCAAATTTGCCAACCTGATATAGGAGAAACTGGATCTTGTAGATTTTAACAATTTTTTTTTTTTTTTTTTAAGATTTTATTCATTCACTTGACAGAGAGAGATCACAAGTAGGCAGAGAGGCAGACAGAGAGAGAGAGGAGGAAGCAGGCTCCCCGCTGAGCAGAGAGCCCGACGCGGGACTCGATCCCAGGACCCCGAGATCATGACCCGAGCCGAAGGCAGCGGCTTAACCCACTGAGCCACCCAGGCGCCCCGGATCTTGTAGATTTAATTTGCATTTCCTGCAAATTAATGAGTAAGGATGAGCATCATTTCAGATGTGTGAAATGCATTTTTGTTTCCTGCGTTGCGGACTGACAATTTAATTTCTTCTTTATTGTACATTTCTCTGTTGGGTTGTTGGCCTTTGTTTTGGACTTGTACATGTCTGTACATGCACATTATTTATGTAGTAGGGAAATCAGCCCTCTGTCTGCCATATATGTTGCAATTTTTTCACCTTATTTTTCATTTGTCTTTGAATTTATTTTATTTTCTAGTGTTAGATATTGAAAATCTTTGAACTCAGATGTAGCCTTTTAAAAAATATGAATATTGGATTTGGGTCATGTTTGGAAAGTCCTTCTTATTTCAAGATTAATACAAACATATCCTACATTTTTCTTCTAGCTCTTTTCAGTTTTTTTTCATTAATTTCTTGTTTAGATCCTTGTTACACATGATTCCCATTTTTTTTTGCAGATGATTCCTGAGTTTTCTCAACACAGTTAGTTGAAAAGTCTATCTCATCCCAGTGGGTTGAAATGCCACCGTGATTTATTGTGGGGCTTCTCTGTGTAGGTGCTTATCTGCCTTGTCAGCAAATTGTGGATGGCAGCTGGTGGCCTGGGGAGGCTGTGTTGTGGTAATCTTGGAGCCATCTGCAAGGGAAGGAACACTTTTAGAAAGGGATAAAGAGCCAGCACGTCTGCTCCATCTCACCTCAGACTGCTCTTTGGTTCGATCTCATGAAAATGGGCTGAGTCTGTTTTAGGGATGTTGTCCAGCCATCTTGCTCGCTGATGGTAGGAGGTCCCTCTGTCTGTTCCTCTCATGAACCCACAGGTCCTTCTCTTTTCTGAAATCTCTTGTATATCCATGCTTCATTCCTGCTCCCCTCTTCTGCCTCCGAAAATTTAGGCCTTCACTGTTGTAGCCGATTTTTTTTAGCTCCCTTCTATATGTTTGTTTCAGTTCTCTTTTACTGCTCAAACAAATCACCCCAACCCTAATTACTTACAATAACACACATCTGTTAGAATTGTTATTTCTACGGGCTAGGAAGCCCAGCACAGATTAGCTGGGTCCTGGCCTTAAGGGTCTCCAGTGAGGCTGCATTCAAGGTGTCATTTGCCTTGATTGGGTTGGGTTCTCATCTGGAGACTCAACTGGGGAAGGATCCATTTACCTTCTCAGGTGATTATTGGCAGCATTTAGTTCATGGCAGGTTGAGAAAGAGAGCCTCTAGTGCCAGTCTAGTAGCAAGATAGATGGAGTTTTCTATAACGTAACATGATCATAGGAATGACAGCCCACCATTCCCTTTGCTATATTGTATTGGTTAGAAGTCAGTTACAGGTCCTGCCCACACTCGAAGGAAGAGACTTGCTCTTAGATATGACCTCTAGAGGGCAGGGCTCACAGGCATCTGTGGAGTCTGTCTGCCCCAGTGGCTGTCCTTCCTTAGGTTCTCTCCTCTCTAGTCCACACTTCACCATACAGTCAGATTAATTTTCCCAAAGCACAGCTCTGATCTCATCAGTCTTCTGCTCCAAACCCTACATTAGTTAAAATTAAGAATTTCTCATATTAGCATTCAGGACTTCCTCCAAGAGCTGTCTGGCAGTTATCTGTCAAAATTGCCAGAGTACAAAGCCTTTGACCCAGGCTTTATCCCAGAACTATACTCCCACATGGATAACATAATGAATACACCACTATAATCACTATGGAACTATTTGGAATAGCAAAATATTGGAGACAACCTAAGTGGGAGACCTGGATAAATATGTAACCATACAGCCCACCAATGGAATACTACACAGCCATGAACGTGAATGAAACCATTCTTTATAAACTCATGTAGTGTGATCTTTACCAGCGGTTCTCCAGGTGTGGTTCCTAGAACAGCTGCAGCAGCAACACCTAGGAACTTGTTAGAAATGTACTCTCCCAGGTCTCACCCTTGACTTACTGAATCACCCTCTAGAGTGGGACCCAGCAATTCTGTATTAGCAAGCCAGCCAGGTAATTCTGATGCACACTCCATATTGAGAACTGCTGGTTTACAATATTTGTAATTAATCAGAAAAAGGTAAAAGGTGTATATCATATACTGCTACTTGTGCATGGAAGGTAAGAGAGGCATATATTTATATGAATGTGCATAAAATATCTCTGTAGGGATTCATAAATGGCTAACATTGGTTGCCTTTGAGGTGGGGAGTTGGATAGCTGGGAGCAGGAGCGGGAAGGTGACTTTTCACTGTATATCTTTTTGTACCTTGTGAGTTTAAATCATTTAATGTGTTTCTACATTAAACTATTAAAATATGGAAGCCCCCATCAATCAGACCTCAGCCTTCCTCATGAGCTTTCTATCTCCGCTCTGATGTGACTTCTTCAGGACAGTCAAATTTGTCTCTTTGCTGTCCCTTGGGTTTGGGTCACACTTCCTAGTCGCAGGCTTTTGTTTGATTCTGTGCGCCCATCTGGAATTCCCTTTACTCTTTCCTTCGTAATCAAAGCCAACTGTAAGGTCTGACCCAAGGGCTGTCTCCTTTGGGATATTTGCCTGACTCCTGCCTGCAGCCAGGATGAATTGGTCCTTCTCCTTGGCTCCCCAGTCTGTGCATCTGTGTTGCTTGCCACACGCCTGTCTTCCTCCACAGACTGTCAGCTGCCTGCAGGGAGAGATTGGGCCTTCCTTGCACATCATGGTGCGCCCTGCACCCACACAGCCTGCCAGTTGATACCTAGGACTTTTTCAACAGATAACTGAGTGATCAATTAAGTGATGGCCATAGAGATGGGGACATGAGGATGTAAGATGTCATGGATCGTGGACAGACCTAAGGAATGGTAACTGCCCAGGGTGGGGAAGAATGCATCTGGGCACGAAAGATGAGGAGAGGCTGCAGGAGAAGCTACTGGTGGCTGGGTTTCCCCTGGGCTTCATTTGGGACTGAGCCATCATCAGTGCCCCAAGGGGTAGGGTGGGGGGGGCACCCTTTACCTGGGAGTGCATGGGATTTATTTAATTTTATTGATGGGAGGAGATGTTCTTTCCAAAAGGCAAATGTGCTGTTGCTGGAGAAGGGTGGGGGTGGGTAATCGAAGGGTAGAACGTGGGCCTTAAAGAGACCTCACACAGGCTGGCAGCGGGCTGCCCTATCAAGGGAGGGTTTTCTGATTAAAACTAAGTCGGGGCGAAGCTATTTTTTAATATTAAAAAGAATATGCGCCCCCATGGCCACGCCGTCCCAACCCTCCCTCCGTCTCGAGAAAGCATCTGACATTTCCTGCACATTTTAACTTTCTAACCAAATAATGAAATAATCATATTGGCTCCCAGTCACAGGATTCATTTTCTCTCATTCCTGGGCTTCAAAATTCATCTCATATTTTAATCTGTTTTGAGCTCTTTTCAATTGCCTTGGAGACAGAACCAAAGGTTCCCCGAACTCCTGTTGCCTGGAGTTGTTTGGTTTCGGCTCCTGTGGGGCGTTTGCTTTAATAACACGGCCCGTCCTGCAGTGGCGGCAGGAATTCTGGGGGGGTCAGGGCGGGGTGCGGGCCTCACACTCCTTGGCTCCTTGACAGTAAATTAATGTCCAAATTCTGACTCTGGGGATCCTCATGTTCTGTCTTCTTCTCGAACGCATCCTCCTTTCTCAATTGTATTAATGCTTATAATCCCCACTTCCCACAGAAGTTCTCCCTCACCTGCTCTTGGCTGAGAGGTCCCCCTCCCTCCCCTGGGCATCAAGCACACACAGAAACACGATAGCTCCAGCAGCCAAGGCATCTCAGAGCCTAGATATCTCTGACGCACCTTCTGAGCACTTGACATGGATTAATTCAGTCCATTTCCCACTCCCCTGAAAGGTAGTGTTCGTGTTGGTGTCCCCATTATCCTGATGGATAGATTGAGGTAAAGAGACTAAATAACTTGCCCAAGAGCTGGGACACACCTCAGGTGACTTTCAGTCCATTTAATGCTTGATCTCCCTGTTTTGTCTGCACATTTCCTAGCTTCCCAGCCTGCCAGTGGGCCTGTCCAGCGGGGGCGCCGCACACCTGTAGGTGGTGTGCCTGGTGTCACAGGGGTGTTGTCGTTCATGGCTTGTGGATTGTTGGAGCTCCTGGTCCCATGAGAGGCTGAGAGGATTGCTGTTTTAGGGCCAAAGGTGGGGAGCAGCCTTCTGCACCTTCCCGAGAGCCAAAAGCCTGATTCGGGCATGGTGAGTAGAGTTGCCCAAAATGTCCCCATGGTTCTTGTTTTAGAGGAAAGGGGCAAGGTGACACAGTGACACAGGTGACAAGACTTTCCTGGGGGGCTTGACTCCTGTGTGTGTTGCAGGATTGTGGGGGGGAGCCGTCAAAATGCACCCTGTGACCAGAAGGGGAGGAGAGCTCACTGGGAAGGATCCCCTTTTGAAAATGAGGGAAGCCCCTATGTGGGAAGGCCTTGGCAACAGGTAGGGACCAGAGTCGGCCCTCTGTCCCAGGGCTCCCCTCTAGCAGTGGGCTCTGGTCCTCCAGTCGGGCTGTTTTTTTCCATGAAGATGACCAACCTTGGAGTAGGCATCTCGCATCTTTGAGCCTCATTTACCTCCTCTGAAAGGGAGAGAAATATCCAACTCTGCCTTCTCTTTCCCTGCAGCAGAGCTTTGGGAAGGTGAGATGGGAGTGTGCCCATTGGGGCAAAGACCTGGTGGCCAGAAGCACTGGAATTCAGTGACGAATGCCAATTTCTCCCTAGTTTTTCCCCCACTGACTTCCTGGCTGGTGGGCTTGTATGTTTGACTGGACTCTAGACTCGCTGAATCTGTGCAGCCTTCCCCCTGTCCCTTGGATCCTCCTGGGGTATCTTTGCCTCTACATCAGGGTTCTGAGTCATCTCTTGGCAGCTCCCCATTGAGACCTCCAGAGCCCAGGGCCCACCCCAGAGTTTGTTTGTTTCTTTTCTTTTCTTTTCTTTTTTTTTTTTTTTAAAGATTTTATCTGTTTGAGAGAGAGTGAGAGAGAGCATGAGTTGGAGAAGGGGCAGAGGGAGAGAACATCCAAGTGGATTCCCACTGAGCCTGAAGCCTGACACTTGATCTCACAACCCATGAAATCGGGACTTGAGCTGAAACCAAGAGTCGGACGCTTAACCAACTGAGGCACCCTGTGGGTTCTGATCCCAGGGTCCTGGGTGCAGCCTGGGCTTGGTATGACTTTAAAGGCTTCCCAAGGGCTTCCAGGAGGCCCCTGGGTTGAGGCCTACTCTCCATGGTGCAGCAAAGGGCACGCATGAGTAAAGAGAAGATCTGTCAGACCTTCAAGGGCAGCATACATACCTAGAAAAATATTTAAAAACATGTTTATTAGATGCTGTGCTAGGATTTAGGCACGATGCTGGATATATTTTGCAAGGTCACAGAAAACTAAAGGAGTACATTAGATGTTTATGTTGAACGAAACACTGTATGTGTGAATTAGCACGCATCTCCTCTGGGATCCGAGTGTGTTGACTGCAGGGCAGCGGGGAGACAGCAGAACCAGAGCCCGGTTGCCAAGGCTGGCCATGTCACTTACTCACTCTGTGAGTCTGGGGGGGACCACCCATTCTCTCTGAACCCAGCTTCCTCATCTGTCACGTGGGGATATGAGTGCCTGTCTCCCAGAATCACTGTGAGGAACACACGAGATCATTCATGAAAACATTTTGAGAAACCAGGATTTCTAAACACACGAAAATATTGCATGAAAACAGTTGTGCTCTGCATCCTGTCAGCCCTGACTCTCTGGACACCATCCCTCAGGAGTTTGGCCTGACACGAGGAGACCAGATGTCCCAAATTCCTGGTCTTATGCCCGCCATGTGCATTCCAGACCTCATCCTCTCCTGGCAGCCCTGGCCAGTCCCCTTCCTTGCCCAGCCCCCGTCTTCAAATTCCCTTGCCCTCTATTGGCTTCTTCCCCTCAGGACAGAAACTGATTTCTCTCTCCTACAGGAAAAATAAGGCACACCTTTGGCCCCCATCTAGCTTCCATGCTTCTACCCCTACCTTACCACCAGGTTTCTAGACTATGTAATTCCCTTGTCCTCTCCCCTTAGAGGCACCCAGTGTCCCATGGCCACCAGCTGCTGTATCTTTGTCTCCCCGATGTCTCTGCTGCATGTGTCCTAAGGACCACTCTCTTCGTGATACTCTCCTTCCCCAGGCTCCTCATCTTCCCCTGCCCTCTCACCTTGACCTTCGGCTGACCACCTGGCCCTCGGGCTTCCACTTCTGAACTGTTTCTCAAACCTTTATCCTCCCCTTAGTGCCCACAGCCACAACCTTGCTTTGACCCCTCATCTCTCACCTGGGCTAGAGGTCCAGCCTCTTAAGGAATCCTGACCTTCCTCCCCTGGTTCCTTCTGTTCCTCAGGGTCAAGTCCAACACAAAACCCCATGTGACCTGACCCCCGCCTGTGTCTCCAGACTGATCTCTTCCAACTCCTCCTTCTACATTTGCATTCATTCCCCATGTTGTGGCATGTCATGGCTCTGCGATGTTCACGTTCTATAATGTCCCCCTAAGCCCTCCCTGACCACTGTTACCCCAACCTCATGGCAGAGCAGGACTCATTTAATAAATCCCAGCTCAAGGTCAAATCCCTCAGAAAGTCTCCCCTGATTTCTCTGCTCCAATCCCAAACGGGGTTTATCTTGCCTTGCTTTGCTCTGGGCCACTGCGGCTCAGACATGCTGCTTTTAGAGCTCACCTCGTGCTGTGTGAGGCACGTAAGCTTTTGCCTTGGCCTCCCCGGGACCAGGGAGCTCAGTGAGGGAAGGGTTCCTGGCTGGTGCTGTCTCTTTCGAGCTTTTACCCTCAAATGGGTGGAGCTGGGTGCAGAGTTAGTACTCAACACACGTGCATAGAACTGAATTGATTTATCTGCAAAGGATGGCTTGAAGTATCTTGACAGGCCACGGTGACTTCTGGATACTCAAAGAAGGGTCCATTTAGCTTCTACTGTTCCTGTATTCCAATGCTTGGAAAAGTAGTTAATCTCATATGGGCTCTATTATAGCTAATGCACAGTTAGCTAGAGTCTTGAGATTTCCAGATTCTTCCATGTTCTGATTTCAACAGACGGCAAGAGCTTCCTCTATGAAGGCTCCATTCACAGACAATTCTAGGTTCACATACCTCCTAGATTGCTGTGTTGGGCCTACAGAAGGAGCCAGAACACTCTAGCTCTGAGCCAGGGAGAGGCTCCTGTGTCCTGTTGCTTTTCTGGAGTCTTGTTCCTGGGTGTAAATCCCTCTCCTGATAAGCGCCCCGGAAGAGCAGTGGTCCTCGGTCTCTGGCTTCTTTCTGCCCCTGCCCACCTCCCCTACCCCCACCTTAGCACATATGATTTCTTGTTCCTCTTTCACACCACCCATGGCTTCCTTTCCAGTTCTTACCCACCTTGCTGTCTTTGGGCACAAGGGAAACGATGGTTTGTTGAAGTCACAAAGCATCCTCATAGCACTGATGCCATCAGCTTTTGAAGGGTTTTCAAGGGGCCAGACTCTCAGGGCAGGCCTTCTCTGGCCTCCTTTTATACCCTTGATCTATTGGAAGGCCCAACGGTTGTTAAGTTCATTCTTGAAATTTCCCTTTGTGCTTTCTGCCTTCTCACTCCCACAGGGGCATCTGGTGACCGTCATTTTGCCATCCCACTAAAACCTTTACTTTGAACTTCCTGTTCTATCTAAAAATGTGTAATGTTATACATGGGAATGTTGTTCTATATTGTAAGACTGTAACGTTCTATATTGTAATAATGTCCCCTGTCATTTCCTTTGAAAATCGTGTTTTGATCGTCTTCATAGTTCCCTGATCTGAAAGCTTTCCTTTATCCTGGAGTGAAAATGACAAATAAGGGAAGGAAGTTTGGCCCTCGCAGGCGAGGGAAAGGGATGAAGCTTTGCTGGAGGAATGTCACGTACCAGCGCTGGGAGGCCGGGGTGTGCCTTGGTGGGGGCAGTGTCTTCTGGCCCTTGGCAGGATTGTCCTTCCTGTGCTTGTCACAGTGGTGTGGGGACATGAGATGAGTTCCAGCCAGTAGGTCATGAGGGCCGTGCTGGGTTTCACTTCCAGGTTGTGGCCTGAGGCACTCCCAAGCTGGCAGGACAGTCAACACCCTTCAAGATGGTGACCAGTGTGTCAGCTTAACTGCCACCCTCCTGCAATGCCCCCCCACCACCACCACCAGTGACTGCCACAAGCACAGTGCAGTGGCTGGCCGTGGTGACTGTGGCAGAACCTCGCCCATCCTGGCTGGCAAAGAAATGGGTTCTTTGCCTGGAGGAGCTGTGCTGTGTTGCAAAAATGCAAACGATGTGCCACTGGCTTAGGGCAAATAGGAAAATGAAATGGTTGGAGTATCTACGGATACATACTATGAACATGAAATTCACTTTTGTTGTCTTGGGCCCCTGAGATTTTGGAGTTGTTTGTTTACTAGCCTGCCTGACTAATACTGGGAGGTGGGGAGGGCCTGGTCAGGGTTGGGTTGTACGAAGTTCGAATATCAGCCTGTGAAAACTCCTCATTGTGGCAGTGCCCTTTTATGCCACTGGGTAAGGCCGGCGGGTTTAGCGCACTGCCCAGGGCACCTGGTGAGGACACCCTGGACCCTGTTCCCCACAGACGGGGCAGACTTTTGTTTCTCCTTGGGGCTCTTCTTTGTCTCTGTTTCATTGTCACCTTTTCTGTGTGTCAGCATCAGGGCTCTGAGAGGCAGAGGTGAGAAAGTGTGAGCTCTGTGTCCCACTTCCCAGCTGTGTGTCTCCAGGGGTTGGCTCTGAGCGGAATGAACAAGAAGCTGAAGTTTGTCCTTGTGACACTCCCCCAGGCCCCCAGGCCCCATCCAGCCTCTACCCCCCATCGCTCCGGCCCCCTCTCCACCTGTTCTGTAGGTGACTGTTTGCTTCACATCAGAATGTACACGTTGTCTCACCCCCGTGGGACAGAACTTCCAGGGTGTTTGAAGGTGACAATCTGGCAAAGTGGTCGATTAATCTCAGTGCTTATGCTAAAGGAAGAGTGCAGGCTGTGTTCCTGCCTCAGATGGTTATTGAGACCTCCATGTGCCCAGCACTGAGCACTAAGTACTTGGAGGTGGGAGAGAGGTGGTGGGAAGGGGCTAGTGACTACACCCTGGCTCCACCTCCAGACCCTTGCAGTCCAGTGGGGGAGGGGCAGGACTGAGCGGGCAGTGTTGGGAAAGGTGGTGTAGGGTAATGAGGGCTAGAACTGGGGGTGGGATCCGGGCTGTGAGTGCTGTTGAGGCCGAGGAGAGGAGAGAGTGCTCTGTGGTCAGGAATAGTCACTGAATGTCAGTTCACGGCCCTGGGCCTCAGTTTCCCTGTCTGACAAATAAGGAAGGTGGGCTCCCTGATTGCTTTTCAGATTGCCAATGATAAGAGTTACCAGAGAGATTTGTTCAGTACCAGGATTCTGGGGACCCTCCTGGGAGAGCTTCAGATTCTGGGAGTCTGGAGTTGGGGCTGGGAACTGTGCCCACTCCCAGTTCTGCGGCAGGACGTGGGATGATGGAGGCTTAGCCCCGGGCAGGCTGCAAGAGGTGTGGGGACCAGGAGGAGGGTCTCTGAGATAGCCAAGAACTTGGTAGGGACACAGGGAGACAGTGACCCTGTTAAATTCTAGCTGCTTGCTGACTGATTGACCCGCCCAGTGAGCAGGAGCAGGGCAAGGATTGTGGGACAGGAGTGTCCTTGGGAGGAGAGCAGCCTGGGGGCTTGGCACATTTTGTGTTCAGCCTTGGCACAGGAGAGCTCAGGCTTAGGCTGCCGGGAGGACTTTCTGAGTGAGTTCACTCGGTGACATTTCCGAGCAACCAGGGGAGTTGGGTCTCCACCACAGACCAAGGAAGTGGGCGCCCTCCAAGGGCCCTGTTCCTCTCCTGGTTGGGAAACAGTGCTAATCAATTCAACAAACCCATCAGGGTGGCCGAGGACCCTGTACCCTGGTGGCTCTTGCACTTCCTGTGTATCAGAATCGTATCTGGCTTCTGCAAAGGGCACTGGGGCCCACCTCCAGAGTTTCCGATTCAAGAGCTCGGGAGGGGTCGGAATTTGCGTTCCTAACAAGTTGCCGGGTGCTGAGCTGCCGCTGGTCCCAGGACCACACTTGGAAAGCCAAGGCCAGATTCCCAGCCCACTAGGCTGGGCGTGGGGGTGGTTTCTAAAGACTCTGGACCCCGTCACTACCCCTGGGGACCTACCTGCACCCTTCCAGATCGAGAGAACAGTGGGTGTCCAAGACCTGGAGTCCACCAAAGGCAGAAGCAGGGAGGAAATTGGGGAGGAGGAGTGCACCATGATGGGGGGAGGCCTCCCGAAAAAAGAGAGGCTATGAGGGTAGGTGACCCGGATGACCGTGCCATGCATGTACTGCCTACACAGGACCTTGGATAGGGGTGCATCTCCTGATCTGTGTGGCAGGTAGCTCCAGTGAAAGAGAGGCCTTCGGGGCTGGGCAGTGCATGTGCGCCTAGACTGGGAAGCCCAGAGTAGGCCTGGAGACACAGTGCAGAAGCAAGCGGGCTTTCTCTCTGGGCAGGGAGGAAAGAAGGCATTGCATGAGCGGGGCCCCGTGGAAGGCCTGAACTGCTTCGGTAAGGAGCTCAGACTTTATTCCTTGATGAACTGGGAACAAATCAACAGCAGCTTGGCTCCCCAAAGCAGACATCTGGAAATTGACTGTTTTACATTTTGAAAAACAGATTTTTCAGTAGTAGCTCGTGGCCAATCCATGTGGCAGCATTTCAAGGCTGCATCTCAGAGATTTCTCTGCTGTCACCTCGCTCCCTCTGCCCAGTTTCTTCCCCACAGTTCTTGCAATTTCACCATTAGAGATTATTTCCTTTTGTTCAAAAATGTTACTGTCTCCAAAAGGCTCATGCTATGCACCAGAAATGCTCAAGAAGGAAAGAAATGCACCTTGGCATGCTATGCTAGGTCACCTTAGAGGAGGTTGCCATGGCAGTCTTCTTCTCCAGGCACCAGTGGGCAGCAGACATAGAACAGGTAAACCTTGGTGAACCTTGAGGCAGGCAGAGAGAGGCTAGGTGTGGCAGAGGCGGCCTGTCACAGCTTGATGATCAGAGAGGAAGCAAGAGACGCGGTGGATAAAGGGAAAGCCCTCTCGAGACTGGTCAGCAAGAATGTTCTGGATAGTGTGAGGCCAGAGGGGCCTGGATGGCCATGGCACAGGAAGGCATCAGTCCACTTGGGAGGCTCACAATCGCTCATCCCAATGTCTTCGGTCACCCCATTTCCCTTCACTTCTGTAGAACACGGAGGGGCATGTACTGCTGGGTTTCCAACCAACCCTGACACACCAGCCTTCTCCTCTCTTGCTTAACTGGCTAACAGGTTGAAATCGGGGCTACATCTGCAGCCAGAAAGCAGGAAATAGCTGTACCTCTCGGGCCGTGATCCCAAGTCCCTTAGTTATGAATGCTCCTCTAACCGTGTGGGAAGAGGAACGCAGTTGTAATTGTATTTGGGGATGACGAGCTGACAAGGAAATCTCTGGTGAGTCCTTCTGCCAGGTGATTAATTACCTTATTTTTCCATTTTGAAGTCACTTTCCCAGATCAGATGGTCTCCGTAAGGGAGAGCAGTGTCTGTACCGCACATAAAGTTCCAACACAAAACTGTTAGGAGCCAAGTCATTAATTGTGTTCCTGTTGAGTTTGGTTATGTCAACCTGAAACACCTGTTTATTGAAATGGGCCCGGTAGAGAGACAGCGTTTTGCCCGCAGGTTTGAATCACACAGGTGTATTCCTAGGCATTCTCCCCTCGGACAATGCTTTTGTAGAATTAAGGTCTCTGAGACACGGGGGTCTGATTTCTGCAACCAGTTGGTTGTGTTTTGTTCCACATAATTCACTGGGTGAAGGAAAAATTGGGGGGCCCACAAGTTGGCTTGGAGTGCGGATAAAGTCTTTTCTGGGGAGTGGACTAAGAGGCCCAGCGCGGTGGCTCTGTCTCCACTGTTCCCACCCGTGCTGTGATGGGAAATGCAAGGATGGCCCTTGAGCCTGGCCCCTTCTGGGCTGTGTGACGGCTGTGGGCAGACCATGCAACTGTTCTCCTCCACCCCTAGGCTAACCCTGACCTGCAGTTATCAGGGGTCACTAAGAAGACATGCTTAAAGCCAGGAGAGGAGTAGGTAGCCCTGTACCGAGAGGCCAGCCCTGCCCAGCTCTCCATGTTGCCACCCTTCAGGAAAACCTCAAGTGCGTTTTCCTGGAAATGCCCAGATTACAGTCACTGCATGGTTTTAATATCAAAGATATGAAGAATTGGAGGAAGTTGGGGGACAGGGCCTCTCCCGAAGCCCCAGAGTGGGTCAGCCTGGGGAGGTGGGTCACCCGCCCCCCAACACTGTTGGTTATAAAGAGCCCTGGGAAGCTCATTCAATCAGCGAGTTTGGGGAAGGGGAAGGATTGAAGAAGGAAGAAGGTTTTCTGCCCAGCTGGAAGCTGTGGCTTTAGGCAAGGCTGGTGCCTCCTGCCGTGGTCAATAGAATGCTCGCTTTGGAGGCGGAAGACCCGGACACAGCTGTCAGATCAGCCCCGTGTTATCGGGGTGATTGGGGGCTTGAGCTATCCTCATCTCTGTTTTCATATCTGTGAATTGGGTATGAATGTCCCCAGTTGCCTCGGCGTTGCATTGAGGATCAGAAGGTACTAGATAGGAAGCTCTACACAGACTGCAAGACACGAGGCAAGGAAAGGGTTATCATGGTGGCAGTGTCTATTTCCACATTACTTTTAGGATTTCGGAGACTTGTCTCACCTCCATGGACAGCAGGGCCCTAGATCGAGCCTTTCTGTCTGTGTGTCCCACCCCCCCCACCCCACTGCTACCTGGGGGGGGGGGGGGGGGGGAGCAAAAAGCTCCACTGAGTGACAGGGTGACTCCTAGCGGGGTAGGGATTTCCTCAAGGTGATACTTCTATGAAAAAGTACCTCAAACAGTGGAACTTTGGGGCCAGCGTGGCCTTTAAGTTCAGGGAGCCCAGTTAGTTAGCCCGCCGCCTAATCCAGGGATCAGATGCCCCAGGGCCTACTACAGCGGCTAGCACCCACGGGGACCGGGATGGTTGGTGGGTGACATCATTAGGGCAGGAAGCTATTCCCTCATCAAGCACGTGTCGAGTACTTGAGTGGGCTCGAACTTGGTGCTGGATTCTGCGTCAGAGCGCTCCCAGTCTGTGGATGCCAAGCCAGGTAGACGGACGGGGTCCCTGTTCCAGTCAGAAGTGTTCTAGGAACATGGTTTGGGGTGCCCGCTGAATCCGGGAAGAGCTGAAGCTAGAAGGCCTGGTAGAGGTTGGAGAGGGCTGAGGAAGGGAGCTGGGTAGAGGTTGGAGAGGGGTGAGGAAGGGAGCTGGGCAGCGGACACAGCAGGGCCCCTCAGGCTCCCTTGCTCTCTCCCCTCCAGCCTCCTCTGTGCTCTGCCAGAGAGAAGTCTCCCAGTGGGTGGGATTCTGGGTCCTGTGCCGGGGCCTGAGCTTGCCCTGCTGGTGGGGCCAAAGGCAGGCTGGTGGGGGCAGTGGGTCCTTTTGGGGCTGTCCTGGTCCAGCAACTGCTGCTGTGAAGTCTTAATCATTCTGATCGAAGTTTTCATGTTCTCCGGAATAAGTGATTTAATTTATCTTTGAGATCGCCTTTGACTTCAGCACATAAAAGGCTCATTCAATTCGAAGCAACATCACCAGGAATGGATTAACAGCAAGAAAACGGTTCTTTCTTAACACGGGTGCAGCTGGGACTTCGGAAGCCCACATACACTTATAATGGCCTCTTGGAGCACATGCTGAGAGCCTCTCCTTGAGACGGTGCGCATATGTTTTCCGCACTGGGGCAACCTGTTGTCTGTCTGCCCAGAGGGATCTCCGCGCAGGAGGGGGATTTTGGCTGTTTCACGTGCACAAAGCCACTGCTCTTTCAAATCCTCCAAACCTGGGCCCTCCCTTTGCTGCCTGCTGGCTTCATCCTCCTCTCTGGCCCAGCCCCCATTACTAAGAGTCCAGATAACTGTGAGCAGTGGTGACCCCCAAAGTCTTCCCAAGTCTATCCCTGGAAGGAGCACCGTGGGGACACAGAGGAAATGTAAGCCTTGGCGTCCCCGCCACAGTGAGCTCACTCCTCTACAGGGCTAGAGGAGGGGATACATTCTCCGGAGGGCAATTCGACAGTAGCTGTGAAATTTCAGTTATGCATCTTTGGCCCAGGAGTGCCACTTCTTTCCTGCAGATCCAGGCACGTGCAGGAAAGGGTATATCTGCAAGCCTGTTCACTGCAGGACTGCTTGTAAGAGCGGGAGATTGGACACGACATAAACGTCCGTCGGCAGTGGTATAGCAGGTGATCGTGAAAAAAACCAGGGCGCTTTTGTATACTGGTCTGGGGTGATTTCACTGGTATTATGATAAGAACACAATGCAGAACAGTACGTGTGTAAAAAAGGGTAAAAATAATACATATTACTATTTATTTATATAGGCATAAAGTCTCGGGATAGAAACACAAGTACGTATTAACAGGGGCCTCAAAATGAAAAGGAAATGGTCTCTGCCCCAGGGGCTTCCTGGCAGGTTTTGCAGCACCTCCCCCTCCCTTTAAAACCAGCTTCCAGGGATGTGTGCCCTGCGTTCCCGCACCCACCCCCACAACATTGGCCTGTTGGGCATCGCATTTCTAGAACCTTCTTGGGTCTCAGAGGACCAGACTCGCCTTCCTGTCCCTGCCTGTGGCCAGCCTGCCTTGAATACCTCTAGGGCTGGAGGACCCACTGCCTCTTGAGCATTTTGGTTCTACCTTGAATGTTCCTCTTAAAGCACTTAGTGTGGGCACCACGAATTCGGGCATCACTCAGGGACTGGGTGATTCCGGGCCCTCTGCTTTGGGAGGTGCCATCCTGGCTGCTCTCACGAGACCTCATGTTCCCTCAGGTAGGGGTCTGTTGTCCACTCATCGTCCCAGGAGGGCCAGACATATAACAGGGACTCGCTAAACACCTGTTGGATGGGAATATCTGGGCAGGCTCCTTAGCTTGCCCCGGGCAGTGCCAGGTGCGCGTGAGAAAGGATGCAAGAAAAAAACAAACAAATGGAAACTTGGTCTTGGAGCCTAGTCTGTAACCAGGAAACCTGTCCTCGTTCTCAGCCATTTCCTTTGTCTGTAGCCATTTATACTGGACGTGAAGGTAAAATTACTTCTTCCCTCCGCCCCCCCTTCCCTGTCATGGGTGGCCAGGGTGCCGCTGTCTTGACTTGAAGGGGCCACCCAGCTGCTCGTAGGTACTTCTCAAGTCCTGCCAGGGCCACACCCAGGGATGTAGCCCTCGCTGCCCGCCCCCTGCTGCTCCCCTCTCCTCCCCACCTCCAGCTTCCCGTGTCCTCTGTTCCGCTCCGTCTCTGCCATCCTCTCCTGGACAATGCTCCGTGTGGGCGGGTGCAGAGTGCACAGTCAGGTGACGTGAGTGCACGCTGTACCTCTTGGAAACCAGCCCTACCTGAGGGAGTGATCCTGCTGCCCCATCTCGGCCTCCGCTGGAGACGGGGAGCAGCGTTTTCATGCAGGGAGACAGGAAGGTCTCCCAGAGCAAAGCAGCCCAGAGCTGTTGTCCTTGCCTCCAGTGAAGAATTAGGAATCAGAGGTCTGGAGATGTGTGGCAGCCAAGGGAGCCCAGAGCTGAGGGTGCAAAAGCAGACGCCCCCCCATTTATGAGCTCTGTCATCTTGACTGCTTAACCCTTTCAAAACCTCAGTTTGCTCATAAAAGTGGAGGTTGGTCGCAGACCTGGGGTGATACTGGGAGGTACAGTGTTGGAATTGAATTCTAATCCTGAGCTTGTCTTTTGCTCTGGCCCGTGCTCACACTAGATCCAACCGTGTATAAACTCCCTCTGGGAAGATGGCCTGGCAAAGCAGAAGTAGGGTGCCAGTTCTGGGCTGGGGTGGCCATGATGATTGCCTTGACCTATCCTTGGGAAATGCCTGGGTCCGGGCACTGGTTATTATTTTGCAAGGCTTGTGCTGTTTTACTGTCTTGGTGCATTATTATTTTGTTGCCCTGCTGCTCCCTAGCCTGGACCCAAGCAGGAAGGTGGGTTTGCAGAGGTCCCTTTCTAATAGGCCTCATGGTGACAGCATGGGTCAGGTCTTTTGGTGAGGCAGGACTGATAGCTCTGTCCTCATACCAATGCCCGGGCTACGGGTCACCCCACCTTCTTCCCTTGGTCACCTCCCATGCCCATCTCCCAGGCCATCTCTGCCCCCATTCCCTGCCCTTGTTCTCCATGACCTCAGCATTTCGCAAGCCATCTCCCGCCTTGGTCTCAAAGTGGTCTTGATGTTTCATCCCCAGCAGCCTACCTCTCCTGTCGTGGGCAGCCTGGCCTTCCCATCAAGGCCATCTTTCTGAACTATCCACCTCCAGGCTTGAGAACTCGGGAATTCTCTTTCCTGACCACCTCCTCCAGGTTCCCTGCTGGGGTCTCCCAGAAGATTTGTGCTGTGGTGGGCTCCGCTATGCATGGAACAGGAAGTTCATATGTTCTGGGGACATGTGTAGGGTTGGTGATGAAATAGAGTTGACTGGCGGGAGTTGACTTCTCAGGTGGGAGAAGAGGCTGCTGGAAGCCTGGTGTGCAAAGGAGACCATAAGAGCCTGTTGGGGTTAGCTGGCTCCCATCTGCCATGGAGGGGCAAGGGCAGAGGGCCTCAAGGCTTCCCACTACCTTACCTGGGAGAGGACCGCTGAGGCACGTGGATGGCTCCCCAAGAAGTTTCTGACCCAGGGATGAGCCTGCATCTGGGCTAATGCCTCCAGCCGGGTTTCTCAGGGAAGCAGAGAAAGAAAGCCTAATTTGGGGACTTGTAGCATCTCTTAGAGAGGACGCAAGGCACAGGCCCACTGAAACTTGAGGGTCGGTTTGGAGGGGGAGACACTAGGGACAGACAGAATTGGGGTTAAATTCTAAATCCGAGCTTGCCTTCTCGTCTGGCCTGTGTAGTAATGTCAGCAGCTCCGACGGTCTCTCTAC
This sequence comes from Mustela lutreola, assembly GCF_030435805.1. Taxonomy (NCBI): domain Eukaryota; kingdom Metazoa; phylum Chordata; class Mammalia; order Carnivora; family Mustelidae; genus Mustela; species Mustela lutreola. Next base: position 25,514,831 of record NC_081300.1, read on the forward strand.
CCGCATCCAGAAAGAGCACCCAGTGAAGCAGAAGTAAGTGTCGGTTCAGGTGCAGGGTCAAGAGACCGTCACCTCACTTACCCAAAGATCAGCCTGCCATCACTCCTCCTACCCAGAACAGAGATCTTGAAGTGGCTCAGAGCCCCACAGTTGCCCAGCCCAGGAGGATTCTAAGTTGCACATTAGAAGCCAAGAAGCTTTTTTAGGCAGGCATACCCAAACAGACAGCATGAGGCCCGGAAGCCTTCCAGTGGGAAGGGGCAGAGAGAAGAAAAGAGAAGCCTCCCCATCACCGCAGTGGGGACAGTATCCCCCAGGACAGCAGAGAGCCTCCTGGAGAGGCAGGATGGCCATGCAGACAAGGTCACATCACATTCAGCACTTTAGCCACAGCAAGGGCTTTGTGGACCAAAGCCGGGGACAGATGTCCACAGCAAAGTTTAGGTTTTGTATCTTTTGCCACAAAAAGGAAGAGAAACATGTACACATTCAGAAAAATAATTTGTTCAGGGTAGGGTTAAAAGAAAACACATTTTGTTGTTTGAAGGGGCAGTTGTTTCAGTTATCTAGAAAAATCTTTGCCTGTGAAATACCTCATCTGTATTGCCAGATAAATGGTGGTATCTGTTGGCCTCACGGAGCGTTAGGCCCAAAAAAGACCACGAGATGCCATAAACCCATTTGAAAATGGGTATGGTTGATGTAACTGAGGCTCAGAGATATGAAGCGGTTTGCCCAAATTTCTACAACCTGTTGCTGGCGGGGCTGGGCCTTGACCAGCCAAGGTCTTGATGGGAGACTGGGGGTCGCAAAGCATCTGCCCAAGGACCGGCCGGGGAGACCCTGCACGGAATGGGATGGGGTTCCGAGTGGATGGAAAGCTGGTGTCACCCTAGTGCACAGGGCAGTCTGGGGGCAGGGAGCTAGGAGTGGTGTGAGCATGCCCAATCTATCAGTGAGCTACAGGCATCCCCTGGCTGGAACGTTTGCCTCCTATTCTAGAACAGCCTACCTCCAGGTGCATTAGGAACTGGTTTGAAAGGCAGCTCATCGCCCCAACCTGAGAAACACAGAAGAAAATGCCAAACGCACCTTGTAATCTTGCAGGAATCAGCTCCTAGAGTCTGATTTTTGCTTTCTCTTCCCCACAAGAGAGGCAGAGAGGACTTCAAGCCCGGCTTGTCCAGTACGGCTTCTTACTGAACGTCTATCTACAGGCTTCCTATTTTTACTCTTAATAACCGCAAGCTCGGGGTCACCAGGGTCTCCCTGTTGCTATAGTGAGAGGTGATAGCGCCAGCCTTCCAAAGCGCTGGACCCTTGGCTTAGAGGAAAAACAGAATCTGGGTTGCTTTATTTTTGGGTTGGAGAAGATTTAACGCGCGGTGTTCCAATCCTTGCAGCAAATGGCAGTTTGTGCTTGAAATACATCAGACCTCAATGACACAGAATAACTGACAGTCGGAAGAAGTGGGCATATAAGAACATGGAGAAGATAAGTTTGGAATTACAAAACTGGTGAGACTTCATCGAGAGCATCTAGAAAATGACAGAGAAACGAAAATGCACGCGGTGGCATTCGTGTAATCTCACCGGGGGCCGGATGGAGGGGGGCGTTCTGCACTGTAGCCTTCCCACCAGGCTCCTTAGATGCGCCTTTGGCCAAGTTGAAGACACAGTGTGTGTGTGTGATTGCAGTTCCCTTTCTCAGATGATATGTCGTAAGCATGTTTCCGTGTTCCTACGTTATGCCCATCAGTGTGATCTTTATTATTTGGATCAGGTCGCATAATTTGGTAAAACAGTCACCTGCTTTTCCTCTTTGGCATCTCTTGAATCCATCCTTGGTCTCCGTGGTGCCATCTCTGTCATCTTTTTTCGATGTGGATAATTGGTCTGCCTTGTCCCTGTCCCCTAAACACACACACACGCTAGGATTTCCTCCAGTCTACAGCCTTGCTAATCAAAGGGTGGTCCCAGACCCGTGGCATGGACATCCCCTGGGAGCTTGTTAGAAATGCGGAGTCTGAGACCCCACGTGGCACCTCCTGAATCAGAACCCGCATCTATATTTTGACAAGATCCCCAGGTGATTCATAAGCACATTAAAGCTTGGGAAGCACTGATCTGAGACACACTCCTCGTGCCTCCAGGATAAAATCCATGCTCCCAGCCAGGTGCACAGCCTGCTGAGCAGAGACCAAGTGGAGAGTAGGTAAGGGTGAATAGGGAAGGACCAGATCAGCAGGATCGCTCCAGGTGGTGGTCCACTGTGGTCCAGGATCCCTGGACAGGTTGGAGGGCAGGGGGTTGCCTGGGAGGGAAGTCCAAAATGGCAAACCCATGGAAGATGCAAGATGGAAAGCTGAGGGCCCAGTTGGCTAGCACAGATAGGGCTGTGGGCTGGGGCCACTAGGCAACCGCTCGTAGCTCGCTCTCAGTTTACAGGCACAGAGGCTGAGGCACAGGGAAATTGGCCAGGCTCACAAGCTAATGGGCAGTGGAGCAGGGACACAAGCCTGATCCAGGGCCCAGCCCTTAGGTGTCCTGCAATTCAGGGCAGAGTGAATGACAGGAAAGAGAAAAGAATGAAAGGATGTTAAGCAGCGACAGTGAGCTGGGTACCGTTTCATTGTGTCGCAGTTACATTCACACCCACTTTGCACGTGGGTATTCTGACCCTGTGTTGCAGATGAGGAGGTTGATTTGCATGTAAGCAATGACCTGAGTTCAGATAGTTACTGGCTGCTGAATGCAGGATTTGAACCCAGGACACTGTGGGTCCTGAAGTGATGCTCTTTCTACTTGGCTTTTCGTCAGCAAGGTACGCAGTTGGTCTCTGCTCTCGGAACAGCTTCTGACCTTTCCACCTGCTTGCTGGTTTTAAAACCCCACTTCTGCCCAGGGACGCAGTCCCCTGGCCTATTCGTGCTGGGGAGAAACACAGGGCAAGTCTTAGATGTTTTCCCTCAATACCAAAAATTGAGACGCCAGGACTAGAAGGTACCTGGCTTAGCATGAAATCCAACTCATTTTATAGTTGAGGAAGTGAACACCCAGATAGCTCAATGACCTGTCTAAGGCCACACAGCCAGTTAGTTACAGATCCAAGACCCTGATTCTGGATTCAGGGTTCTTTTCATGACTTTGGGCTTTCCTTGTAGCAGTTGCCCAGGGGACCAAGGGTACGTGCCCTGCCAGGCCAGACAGCACCAGGCTAGGTCTGTGGATATTTAGCTTTCAGCTTAGGTTGGAGGGTGCAATGGATAAACTTCCATTAAAAAAAAAATAATAATGTCTGCTTATTGTTAAAAATTCAAGCAGTGTGTCTAGAAACACCTGAAGACACCCTCTCCTGGCCCTTCACAGCCCACTCCCCCGGGGTGACCACTTAGCGCTGCCTCAAATGGCTCCTTCATTTTCCTGCCAGCCGTTGGGTTTTGTAGGATCCACACCACAGCAAGGCTATTTTTAACGAGCATCCCAGGCTTCAGGGGGTTGAGGAGAGGGGAAGAAAAAGATTCCATTTGTATATTTTTAATCCGTGCACATTTGAGCAGTGGCTTTCCTGTCCCCACTGCCAAGGGTTGCGGGCAATTGATTAGACTTTCTGGATGCAGGGCAATCCTTTCTCTCCCCTTAACGAGGCTGGAAGGCCAGGGAGGGGTGCAGGCGATATTTCCAGGGCTGATGGCTGTCTCAGCTGGCTGCCTCCTGATCCTGCCTATCCCCACCAGCCCTCTCCCTCCCAACAGCCTCGAAAATCCTGGCTGGGTCTCCCAGGGCAGAGGAGGCCTGGGAACCTGACTCTTTGTGCCAGGCTCATATTTAGAAACGTCTCCAGCCAGGGGTTGGCGTCGGTCCCGCTTGGACTCTGGGCAGGGGGTGCAGTCACATGCACTGCCTTCGAGTAGGCAGATTCTGAGTGGGCAACAGTCCGCTTTGAATATAAACACTCTTCTTTTATGCGGAGGAGCTGGCATCAGGGCCTGCACTCCTGGGCCCTGGGTGAGGGCAAGTACTGGTAGCCGATGGGCAATGGGGAGAGGGAAGAAAGATGTCAAAGTGGTGGTGGAGGAAGGGCCCCAGCTCCGTACCCCACCCCACCCCCAAGTCCGTCCCTCCCTGTTCTCCGCACTCCGCCTCCCAGTGCCCAGAGCGCCACCCCTGTCTGAGCGGGGGGGGGGGGGGGGGGGGGGGGAGGGGGGGCGCTGCAGCCCCCATGGGGACCCAGCAGTGCCCCAACCTGGACTTTCCTTTTTGCCTTTGGAGTTCCCCAGGGCTGTTCAGGGGCAGTCCTGGGAGGCAGTGGGAGTGGGGCTGGAGGGAGGCTGGGTGTGGTTTCACCTGCAGCAGCATCTCGCTCCATCTCCCTCTGAAAGCAGCCAGCCCATCAGCCTCTCCACCTGGGACCTATGACATGTGGTCCTGACGGCCTCATCCCCGAAGGCTCGCTCAGCACTGACCAGAGAGGTCAGTGAGCATCTCTTGCTCACTCTCTTTTCTCTTCCATGGCATCGTGCGGGGAGGGACAATCTAGATCAAGTGATCTCGGCCTTAAAGCGTAGCCTCCTGGGGACAACCACCATGCCCCAGCCCTGTAAAAACTCCCTTTGCTTCCCCCCCTCCCATCTGAATTTATTTTTCCCTTTGCTTTTAAAACACTTCCTCTAAGGAGGGGCGCTCTGATTCATTCCACTCGCCTCTGATACTTCCTGAGCACCTGGGAGGTACAAACCTTGGTGACTGCCAGCCCCCACAGCGTGGGTAGGGGGGTGGGGGTAGGGGCTAGGGCTCGCCTCCCATCACACCTCTCCACCCTCTGCAGGCCTGCCTGCTCTGGGGACCGGAGTGGCTCGCTCCAATTCAGCTCTCGGGAGAGGAGGCTGCCTTCCTGCCGCCGAATCTTCAGAGAATCCAAATGCAGCAACAGGATTTCCCTCCTACAGCCTGAAACCAAGCCCCTGCCAAGTGCTCCAGCTCCTGGCTGGCGGCCCCCAGCCCTCCCTGCCCCATCCACCCCCCACCTCCCCACATCTCAGGGAAGAAGCCTCCAAGCCGTGGTCAAGAAGGCTGAATAGATATTTTCTTTGTATCTCCTGGGAGCAACACGGTAAATATGCAATGACTGGATGAATGAACAAACAGATGAATGAGCAAGTAAGCAAATGAATGAAGGAACGGACAGAAAAGCGGTCTCAGCGCCAAAGGGACTTAACGTTTGGAGGAAAAGACCGGGGCTTGTAGAATGGTAGCACTGTGGGGTGCAGGGGGCCCTAGGGCTTAGGCTCCCCGCCTTCTTATGGGAAAGGCAGCTCAGGTTCGGAGGCTGGAGGGGCTGCTGGGGCTGCCGGGATGGCTCCCAGACCGCGGAGGTCAGAGGATGGTGAAATTGCCCAGGGTGAGTGAGATCCAAAACCGAAGGCAAGGCTGCCCTACTTTCCGTCTGCCACTGCCCTAAGTGTCCCTTGTCCTTGGGAAAAATTGCCTTTTCATATGGTTGGGAGTGGACGGTGCAATTTTTCTTCGAGGGTTAATTGTTTTGCTGACAGCACAGATAATTAGGAATGAGAATCCCGGAGTGAGGGCGACAGCACCATCTGCTGTGAATGTGGTTCAGCCCCACCTTGCAGGAGGGCCCAAGTGCGGCTCTCCTCACCCACCCCCTCCAACCCCCAACAAGAATTTATGAGCTTGAGCTGTTTGCCTCCGGAGCTACAGCTGCTAGGTGACCATGCAGCTGGCGGGAGAGGCCAGTGACTGGCTTCTAAAGGGGTCGACTTATTCTCCTTCCCCCGCCAGGGCATCTGCAGCACGTAGCAGGGCTCACTTAAGAGCTCCAGAGTTGACTAAGGACCCCCTTGGCTGCCTGGGACTCAGAGACCTAAGGCCAAGGGAATGATTTGCTGCTCTTCCCATAGCCCCAGGTTGGGAGGTCTAGTCCACGGTGGACTGGATGGAGCGGGGTGCATGGGGCTGCACCAGGTGCTGTGGCTGCCATTAGTGTTTGGGTCATTTTGTTCTGCACAGCTCCATGGATTTGCCCCCTCTCCTGGGTTTCCGGGCCTGTGGCCGGTGCTGCTTTTCTCTGGAAGGAGCTGGGTTGGCCCCGCCTTCTACTGCCAGGTAGAGATTTCCAAGTTGTGATTCCTCCCTTGTCAATAGAAGCAGAGTAGCTCTGGAATCAAGCAGGGCATCCTACTGTCCAGAAGCAAATCTTTCTTCATATGGGTGGGACAGTGTGGATTTTTAAAAATTTTTATTATTTAGGAGCATATCACCTATATGAAAGAACATAGAAATGCATATATGCTTTTTGTAACAGAAATTGCCTTGTTTGTTCCAAGTGATGCACAAACACCACCTCCAGCGATGTCTTGCCCAGAAATGCCTCGGAGGTTGGAGCCATAGAGTCAGGTCCCCCAGGAAGCTCAAGGTCGGCACAGCCTTGCACCCCAAAGCTGTAGCTGTTTATCACAGCCAATTTCCTCTTTGCCTGAGCTGCTCCTGTTAGCTGGGAGCCTGCATATCCCTGTCTTCCTATTCTGTTCTCTCTGTGCTTCCTCCTCCCAGACCCTCCTCTCAGGGAAGAAGCCGAAGGCATGAGTGTTCTCTTGTCCTCATCCTCCCGTAGCAGGCCAAGCATGTCTCTGTTCCCCTTCCCCCTCCTACTCCTCTGGACCACCCCGCTGAGGTGACCGGGAGTTAGCCTAGGACCTGGGAGCTTGCTGGAAAGAATGGTAATTGGGAATCAGGAGTTCCTGTCTTGGCTCTTTCACCCACTTACTGTGTGACCATTAGCAAGATATTCAGTGTCTCTGTGCTTTGTCTCCTCCTCTTTAAAATACCCCTTTACTTTGCTGTTCTGAAACCAAAGAGATCCAATGGATGTCAAAGCAGCCTGAAGGGTGTTTATCATTATATGTGGTGTAAGACACTGTCATCGTCATGCTTATGGAATTCATGGGACCTCCCATCTCTGCCTTCCTTTGCCACCCTCATCCCTGTCCATGGTGCTGCCCCTCACTGGTAGTGCTGGGTGCCCTTGTGGGCACTCCCCACGGGCCACAGCCGCTTCCCAGCAGTGGGCTCACTGAGGCTCCGCGGAGGCCAGGGCCGGGGTGGATGGAGCTCAGGGTTATGGCCATCTGGGTAGCAGGAACCCTTCCCTTGTACCTTTGGAAGTGGAGGCCATGACTGGCTAGAGGCACATGGCTCTACTGGGGACCTAGTCCTCGGAGGTGAGCGGACCTCCAGGCTGGCCACTCCTTAGAGTGTGAGCTGTGGTCTTGGCGAGGAGATGCTGTCACCCAGTGGAGCCAGTCTGCATGCCTTACTCAGTGAGGCTTGCATGTCCTCTCTTGTCTCTTGCTCTGAGCCCAAGGACTGCAAAAGGAGGTTCATAATAAGCCACAGGTGGGGGGGCTGCCTGGAGCTCCCACACCACAGCATGCTGGAAGTGTCACCCCAGGGGCTTCCTGGGCTGCAGGAGTTGAGGAGTGTCCCTGATGGGCATGTGTCTGTTCTCTGTGGTCTCATCTGTGGACGGAGAGTGCCCCGTTCCCTCCTCTTTCCTGGGATAATAAGGTTCTGTCGGTATTAGGAACTGAGCTCTGAAGAGTGGGTAGGATGAAGGGTAGGTAGGTCTTACAGGCAGAGAAAACAAATATACAGAGGTAAGGAAACAAGACTGAGGGTGTGTGTGCGTGGGCATATGTGCACTGCGGCCCGGGGGTGGGGCTGGTGGGTGGGACCTTGGCAGTGAAGACCTTGGCTGCGGTGAACTATGTATGGTCCCCAGCAATTGCAGGACCTAATCATAAAAAGCAATAAGACGATGGCTGGAAAATTCTAGCACGGTTAAAACTGGGACAGGTGGTTCTGTTCGCGGTGGGCGACAGAGGCCTCCATTCTTATTGCAGGTCCTTTCTGAAGCAGCTGGGAGCTCAGAACGTGCTGTCACCTCCGAGGAGTGGGCCAGCCAGGAAGAGGAGGAGGGGATGGCGCAGATCGCAGCCAAGGCCTGAGGAGTGAGGGTCGTCTGTAGACCGCTGGACCTGGGGCCGCCACGTCGGGAGGGCTTCGCCACCGGAGAGACTCAAGAAGAATCGATGCTTCGGCCCCCAGCAACATGTACACGGTGTAATGACAGGTAATGAACCTGAGGCTCATCTATCCTCTCTGAATGATGTGGCAGGTAGGAGAATACATCAGCCTGCAGAAGACATCAAATGTCAACCCTTGGAAAGATAACTATGCAAACAAAGTGCCGTAAGGCCTGATAAGATGATAGATGGGCGCTTTCTAGTTATTAGTTTCTGCCCCGTGCACTCACTGGAGCCTGGCACCGGAAGATTTAGCATCGGCTGGTTCACTTCCTAGCTGTATGGGAAGGCGTGATGCCTTTATAGACGTAGCACCTCTTGTTTGAAGAGCTCAAAGTAACAAATCAAGAAGTCATTATTCCCTACTGGCTCCCTTGGGCCGGGAGTTGATGCCAGTGGGTAAACAGGCAGCGAGGGGCACAGGAGTGCTTGGCGGATTCTTGGGGGGTAGGTCTGGAGACCTCACTGGTTGGGAAGCCTTCTCGATTGACTGAGATTTCTCTGAAGAGAGGGTCAGGCGGTAGGTTGGTATTTCTTGTAGACTAAAGGAAAAGGGGACTTTATGGATCTCTCTCTCTCTCTCCAAGGGCACTAGGTCAAGTAGCAGATCATCCAGGGTGGCTGGAGAAGGTCATGAGTAGGGATTTGGGGAGCAGAGGAAGGGGCTGGTGGATACCCTGGATCTAGAAGTCAGCCAAGCAGGAAGTATCATGCAGGTCCCCAGAGCCTGAAGGTGGAGGTCTGAGGCTAGAAAAAGAAGGGAGCCAGTGGGACTGGAGACCCTGAAGGTGAGTTCTGATCTGATGGAGGGCCTGTTCCCATGGGTCATCTGGTCTTTGCTCTGTGTGTCATATAGGGTACCATTCTGGCAACTTCTACTTTGGGGAAAACGGCAGGCTAGGGCAGAGGCAAAAATAGCTTAGGGCCTTGGGAAATTGACCAGGGCAGGGGGAGAAGGACCAATGGCCTGGGGCAGGAGGCCCAAGGGGGTGTGGCAAATTCCATTCCAGTGCCGGCCAGTGTCAGGATCCATTGGGTCAAGCCAAGGGGTGGGGAGGGGCAGAGAATTAGGACTTCTGGGTGGCCTTGTTCTAAATCAGGCAGAAAGAATAAGATGAAGAAGGAATTTAGAAAGCTGAGCCTAGCTCTAGGAAATGGGTCAGCCACACGCACCAGGCAGGCCCAGGACTTAGCTCCTATGTATATGAGGAAATAGAAGGGAGGTTGAGCTCTGGGGAGCCCAGCAAGGTTAGTCAGGGGTCTGGCTGTGCTTGGAGGGGCTTTGCTAGGGAGGCAGCCAGCTCCTTAGGTATCTGGGGCTGTGTCTCTGGGGACCCCAGAAGCCAGCATACTGGCCCTGGACTACTCACATATCCCACCTCTCAGTGGGGGCTGTGGTCCATATGTCTCAGACTGGACTGGGGACCTAGGCAGGGCTGAACCTAAAGAGCCCCGTGGTGGCAGGTGATAAGGGCAGCAAAGGTCCAGTCCTGCGGGGTGCTGTGTGAGGACTTTCATCGTGTGTGTGGTTTCAGGAAGGTCGGAGTAGTAAGCTTCCTGATCAAGGCAAGAAAGAACAAAGGATCAAGTCTATGAAAAAGGTTCTTAACCTAGTTTATCAATATTACTGAGTAGCTGTTGTGTGCTGGGCACTGCGCGCGGTGCCAGAAATGCAAAGATGTATGAGGATCTTTGCTGCTGAGGGAGGGAGGATGGCACACAGGAATAAGCACAGCAGTGGGGACAGAGCCAAGACCATGGGAGCCTCGGGCTCCTATCTTCAAGACGGGGGCAATGCTTTCTCACTCACAGACTGGTTGGGAGAATTAAATAAAATAAAACATGCAAAAACACTTAGCGCAGCAGCTGGCACCATAAGAAGTGATCAATACATCGAACTTACTTGCATTATGCCGCCCTTGGAGGAGCTCACGGTCTGGCCGGGCTGGGAGCAAAGGAGGCTGGAAGTCCCAAGGGTCACAATTGTAATGGGATCCAAGACCTGGACTCTGGAAACCTGGTTATCAGGATTTGTCTGGCCAAGGAAGGTGTAGTCCAAGGTGGAGCCAAACACCCAGAAATGGTGACTGGGTTCAAGTGCCTTGGCAACTGCTGGGCCCACGGTTCTTTATGGGTACCTAGTAAGACAGACGGCGGGAGGGGTGGGAATTTCCAGAATTGTTGAGAAGAGAGGACATTCTCAGAATGCCCGGAGGGTCTTGCTTCCTCAGCTTCCAGCGCTGTTCTTGGGAGCAGGGCAGGGTGAGCTGGGTATAGAAATGAAGGCGGGCCTTGGGTCCTACAGCAGGGCTGCCTAGGAGAGTCTGAGCACCAGCCACAGATGTAAGCCACCCATGGGATTTTAAATTTCCCAGTAGCCACACACAAAAAGGTAAGCATAAGAAAGTCAAATTAATTGTAGTATGTAAATATGTAATATGTAAATATAAAATTAATTGTAATAATGCATTTCATATAACTCGAAAGGCCCAAATATTTCCACCTATGATCAATATGCCAATTGTTAATGAGGTATTTCCCGTTCTCCTTTTCATGCAAAGTCTTCCAAGTCCTAAGTGCATCTGACACAGGCAGCACCCCTCTGTTTGGACTGGCCACGTTTCAAGGGCTCATTTCAAGCAGCTTGTGGCTACTGTCCTGGACAGCTCAGGTCTACAGTCTAGAATATCTTGTCAGTGGGCACCCAGAGGCCAGGTGTCCCAAGCTTAACAATAGGACTCACTATCATGTCCTCTTCTTATGACACATCCGTCATGCATCCCTGGGGAAATTGGCTTCAGCGATCTGAGATGACTTGAATCACTCATTCTAGATGGTGACTTATGTTTTCTAGAACCAGCCCTGGGGGCGGGTGTCCCCAGCTGGTCTTAGAACTCTAGCATCTGCTGGTTCAAGGCTGACCTCAGGCAGTTCCTAAAGCTCTCTGAGCATCAGAGACTTTGTGGGAAGTAGCACTAATCATTTCTATCCTGCTGGGTAATGATGAGAACTTCAATACAACAATGAGTGATTATCTCGTGACATTCGTTGTCAAGAAAGAATTCTTGTTATTATCTTAAGTCAAACAAAAACCAATTCGAGTTCCCCTAAGTTTGGCAGAAGTTTCCTAGCGGGCATTTCTGTGGTTCTGTCCATTGCACAGGAATGATGGGGCTTTACAGGTCAGGAAAAATGGAGAGGGAGGTGAGGCCTGGATCCCAGCGCATGGCAGCAGGACCTGCCTGGGGACCCTCCTGGGGCCATCTGGAGGAGGCAGACCCTGCAGGCAGCCTGTGCTCCTGTGTCAGCTCTGCCATAGGGAATCTTGAGGTACCTAGGCCTTCATCTCTAGGGTTTGGACACTGCCAAGTTGCTCTTTGGGACCCACCCCAGGGGTCCTGCTCTAAAAACTGAATGTCCTTCAACCTTTCTGTTTCTATTCTCCCGGCTGCCGCCTTTGAAACGAAGACCCATCTCTACCTTATTACCCACTATCTTTCCTGAGCCATAGACATTCAGGTTCCTCCCTCTGAGGATAAGGGAACCCACTGGCACAGAGCGTGGCTACTCTTTCTGGGGATGGGGGTATGGTTTTTATTATTTTGTGAATGACATCTGCTCCAGCCACAGGCCCCCAACAGCAGCAGCAAAATAAGGTTTGGTGAGAATTCTGCCATGGGGTAGAGGTTTAGAGTGCCTGCAGGCAGATCCCAGGTCCTCCTGGCCTGCTGTGGAAGGAGCAGGCGGTAAGGTCAGTGACACAGAGAGTAAGGGGGTGTCAGCTGTGCTGGAGAACCAGGGCAAAGTCTGCAAAATGAGTGGAGACTCCAGGCCTGGGGACCCAGGCACCGTTTTCAAGATTGGGTCAACACTTGGTTGTGTGTGGCGGGGTCAGCGGTCCTTTGAGGCTCACTGCAGTGGCCCATAGGTCCCCGTGTTGCTGCCTCTCTAGGCAGGAAGTCCTATCCCCTGGAGCAGCTGGCTCCTGCTTCCTGCTGCCTCTCCCAGGGCCCCGAGTTCTCAAAGCTGTCACGAATCAGAAAGAATCCCTCCAAACCTGTGTCATTGTGACTTAACATCTATTTTAAGAGGTAATCCGTGGCACATTTGGAGGACAGTGGGAAGGCTGTTTCACGACATCAAGCACATTTAGATAGAGATGTAGTCATGGCTCTTTCTAAGTTGGCTTTGTGACCCCGGGCAGGTTGTTCACCTTCCCTGGGCCTTAATGTTCTCATCTGTTCAACGGGCATGAGAACGTGTGTTGCCAAGATGCCAGGTGCATTTGCATTTCCAAAGGGGAACTATGAACCTCAATCACCAAAGATTCGAGAGTCTTAGGGCGGCACGCTTTCCCTCCCCATGCCTCTAACAGTGTGTCATTCTGTTCTTTAACATTAGCCTCTCTGTTGCTTCCTGGGGGTACACAGGGAGTGGTTTCTGATCTATCCCTTTACACTTCTGTAGCCGGGAGAGGCGGAAAGCCACATTGCCCTTGACTGACAACCTTCGTATGGGTATTTAACAATTTTAATTTTTCATGATTCCTCTGATAAAAATAGTGCCTGACTAAAAACAAATACGTTTGTATTTTCCATCTCCTTAATTAGTTTCTAATTTGGGGGTTCTTATTAGCTTAAAATCATCCCACTGAAATGGTCCTTGGAGGAGGAAAAAAATGTGAAAACCACAATCAATTCTAGAGAGATCTTGGTATTTAATTATGCTGATTGGAGCACTAGAGACCCCTGGCAAAACGAACCTCTCAGAATAAGCTTGATTTGTGTAATTTGGTTTTTAAAAATTTTGGATGCATATTTATCATATTCAACTATGTGTTCTTGTTCTCCTTGAGATTCTGACTCATCTTCTAGGAGACGGCTGGAGGAACCCACAGGCTCTTGAGACCCTGGGATTCTGGCTGAGCCCACAGAGTTGCTGGTAGGGCCTGGACTGTAGGGAGCACAGGGTCCCCAGCTTGGCTGGTCATTTAAATAGGTCTTTTCTTTAAAAAGAAGAAAGGGAAGGTTAAAAGTCACACAGAGACAGGCGAAGAAAGGATATGGTGGTAGAATTTTGGAACCTCATCGTCGGAGAGAGTCTCCCGTGAAATCTTAGAAAAATGGGCAAGTCCCAAAGGGTTAGAGATGCATCTAGAAGCACATTTTAGGATGTGGTATATAACTTTGGAGGCACTGGGAGGATCTAGTTGCTCAAAAAGGTATCCAAACCCATGGGTCCATATTAGCTTTGCTAATATGCCCCAGGAGAGGTAGCGGACTGTGAAGGGCATTGATTGTCCCTTGGCGACATCTCGGACTGCCCTGTCCACTAGATAGGTGCATTGCTACCAAGTTTTATACCAAATATTTGGAAGGATGGTACTAAATCTAAAACCAAATCTTAGTTTTTATTAAATTCACGAAAAGGCTAATATATTCTAACATAATTATTACATATGCTTAATCACATTAATTTATTTTAATGTAAATATTTTTATGTTACTGTTCTGAGCCAAATTCTAAAGAAAAAATAAATATATTTCTCTGTGGAAAAAAAAACAAAAAACAAAAAACAAATACCAGGCACCGTTTTCAAGATTGGGTCAACACTTGGTTGTGTGTGGTTGGGTCATCTGGACAGACAGATGCAATAGGAAGGACACAGCATCACCCATGATATTTGCTTGCTGTAAAGCTGAACCAGATCTGCTCAAGCTGGTAAATCTAGCCACCATTTTACACAGGAACTAGAGAAATAGGCAAAACGCCAATGCAGGGAGGCTATCCACACAGCCACACTGAAACCTCAGGACAAATGCCCTCCATAAACGGGGCAGAGGGAGAGGGAGAGAAAAGCAGACTCCCTGCTGAGCACAGAGCCCAACGTAGGGCTCAATCCCATGACCCCAAGATCATGACCTGAGCCGAAATCAAGAGTCAGATGCTCAACTGACTGAGCCACCCAGGTGCCCCGACTGGTAAAGCCTTAAGAGATACACCAAGCAAATGCACTCTGTGGGTCCAGTTTGAGTTCTGATTTCAGGCCTACCTGCCGTAGATGGACCAATCTGAGAGAAGCCAGGAACATTAGATCCAGGATGGGCGTTAGATATCCAGGAATTGTTATGAATTTTTTAAGGCATGTAATACTGTGACAGGTATTTACAGATGACATGATATCTGGGCTTTTCTCTAAGATATTCCAGATCAAAAAGATGAAGCAAAAATAGCAGATCGTTGCATACTGTTGAAGCTGGTGATGGACACCTAGAGATTTATTAGGCTCCTCTATTTGTGCGTGTTTGAGAAGTTTGACGATGACAAGTAGAATAATAATGAGAAAGAGGAGGAGGAGGAAGAGGAGGAGAAAGAAAAGAAGGAGGTGGAGGAGGGGGAGGAGAGGAAGAAGAAGAAGAAAGAAAGAAGAAGAGAAGAAGAAATATCCTTTTGGATATTTCAGGGCTAGTTGGCTGAGCCCTGAAATTTCATCATCAGCGCTTTATCCACCCAGCTTAAGCCTTCCTTCATCCATCATACGCAGCTTCTCCTGGGAGTGCGACTTCCACTTTAGGAAATTCACAGTGGGTCAGAAGAATATGTCCCCAGTGCAGAAGAATTCCAGGGGAGGTCCAGTTTGGAAAAGTCTGTATTGAACGAAGCCAGAGAGATTTCTCTGGAGCCTTGGTTTGGCTGATTGGCACTGGACATCTTGCATGAGGGTGGGCTCTGGCGATGCGGTGTTCCCCAAGATTATTTGTCATAGGCTTCAAAGGAGGTAGACACCTCCAGCCCCTTCAGGGAAAATAAGTTAGAACCCTAGTTGCAGAGTTGTTTCTGTTTACTCCCTAGTCATCGATTAATCCCTCACTCTGTGTCCCAGTTTTCTTATCTGTAAAATGAGCTTAATATCACCTATCACGTACTTTACAAGACTATGGAAGGGCTTCGTACACAGTAGAGAGCCCAAGAGCAAAGGTGAAATTGTGTGATTTTTGTCTGGGACCATTTTCCAATGCTTGGTCCACGAGGGTTTGCTTGGAGGCTTGTGACTCTGTACACAGGGGGTGTCACACGTCACCTCAAGAATGAATTGTAGGGGGTGTCACATGCTCAAAAGATACAAAGGCGGTAAAAACAAGGTCTCTGCCCTTCAGGAGCTCACAATGGACCTGGGGGGGTGGGCAGTGAGAGCAAGCAACGATGGGGACTAGTAAAGCCATCTAGCCCTTGAGACAAATGAACGTCTCCGATTCAGAGGTAGAGGGGAGTGCTCTCGGTTGGGGTGGTCTGCGGAGGGCCATCGGATGAGGTGGCACTTGACCTGGACCTTGAAACTGGGGGAGATCTGCACGGACCATCCCTTTGTTAGTTGTGGATCACTTCGTTGGAATACTTCCCTGTCTCCTGCTGCCACCCGCCCACATTCTGCAGCTGAACACATAAACCTTGTTTGGATTGCAGTACTATCTGACGCGGGGGCCCGGGTCCTCCCCATCCAGAGCAGGGGTCACTGCTCCCCCTGCTCAGCCCTCCCAGCCACTCCCATCCTTTCCTCCACTCTATCTCCACCTCTAGTTTCCATCTGCCCACCGGAGCCCAGAGGAGCTGGGATTACTCATCCCGTCCACACTCATCACTCCTGCCCTCCTTTTTAAGTTAAAAAAAAGAAAGAAAGAAAGAAAGTATAAAGCACAGAAACAAAGCAATAAATTATGACTCAGAGACACCCAAGCCTTCATGTGAAAATGTTTATCACTGTCAAATCATTCCTTCAGGCAGTGAGAGAAGACGGCCTGAGCGGGGGTTGTGGGAAAGGGCAGCAGTGGTCTGAGTGGACGTGGAGGAACTGGAGGCACCCTTGGGGGCTGGCCTGGATTCTTGGGTGCAGAGAGCTGGCCGGGGGGGCTTCGACTCTCCTCGTGGGGTATACGTGCAGTTTGTTGGGGTGTGAATAGCAGTCAAGGGCACTTGCTCACAGAGAGCCCACGCTGTCCTTTAATTGGCACGGCAGAAATGCAAGAGAAGGACCCAAGGAAACAACAGGGCTGGGGTGGGCGCTTTGAGTCAGCAAGGAGGCCAGCTCCATGCCACGCCAGGATTCAGAGATGTGGACACGTGAGTCCTCTTCTAGAGTCTGTGTGGGTAGAGCTCAGCCCACTCCTGGCTCGTTGTAAGGCTCAGGAAGCTACTGTTTGTACTGATATTGGGGGGAGGGGCTTACCCAGTGCCCGGCATGAAGTTGTCCCCCACTGTGCTTTTCATAGTGACTGCACACCTCAGCTTGGGGGTCAGAGGGCCTGCTGTTAATCCTGGCTTCACTACTCACGCAGGTGACTGGGTTTTCCTAAGCCTTGGTATCCTTAGGCGTAAGATGGGGTCCTCCCTCCCACTATGGCTGGGCGGGGGTGGGGGGGGGTAGCAAATGAAATGATCCAGAGAGAGCCCTTGGCCCCTATGGACCCTCACCAACTTTCAGTCTTCATTTCTACCCTTTCTGCCACCGTGCAGTAGTATGACAGCCAGCAAGCTCCCGCGAGCCTCAGTTTCCTTGTCTACGAAATGGAAATAATGAGATTACCTGCCCTGCTGACGTGGCGGCACAGTGAGGAGTGAGTTTAACGGGGAAGTAAGGTAACAATGTTGGAAGGAGTAGCCAGAGTTCATCAAATGTTTAAAGAACCGTATGCACATGTCCGTTCCGGTCAGGTAGTCCCACGTGTGAACGCGCACACACAGACCATACTCAGAATTCCCGGAGTGGCCAGAAGGGTGCCCAGTGTGACACGGGTGTCCTGGGAGGGAGACAGGTAGCACCTGTCTCTAAGCTGGTGTGTATTGTGCTTTTTGGCTGCTTCAGTTTCCCGCAGGCCAGTCGGCCCCGTTTCTGGCCGGCTGCCCCGTGCTCTTGGGGGTGGGAGAGGCATGTGGGGCCAGGCCCCAGAGACCTGGCATCCGGCGTGGCCTTTAGGCTGCCCTGGGTGAAGCCGGAGCAAGTCCTGGAACGGGTTGATGAATGGATCATCTGCTATTTCACCTGCTTCGGGGGGGGGGGGGGGCTTCTTTTTGGTTAGAGACACACCCCTTGAAGCAGCCGTCCCTGACCCCGGTCCTCTGTTGCCTCTCTGAGTCGGAAAGTGCTCCTTCTCCTAGCCCTGGCCGTTGGGGCCGAGATCAGCTGTCCGTTTACCCGCTTATTCTAATTTGCTTTATAACTCAGCACTCGCTCTAGGTTTTGATTTACAGTTAATGGTTCATCTTTGAATGAACACTTGTCTGGAAACTTCCATCAGTCAATGGTGATGGTATTGACTTGTAAGCAGGGAATGAGTCCTGGGGTGCTACGTCTTTTTATTTTTTGGGGGGGCAGTATTTCCCCCTTTTCCCCCTATCAGCCACATAAGAAACCCTCCACAAATACAAACTCATTTTATTCTAAGGCCACATGGTGTTGTGGAAAGAGCATAGGCATCTGTCGGGAGATAGGAACTCTGGGCGCCACTTTGCTGTCAGCTCACTCACTGTATGATTCTACATGAGAAAATAATGACCTCTCTGAGCCTCAGTTTCTCTTCTGCCAGGAAGTGCAGGGTTGGGAGGGCACTTCTTGTCCTGAGCCTCTGACGGAGCAAATCAGCCCAACGAAGTGTATAATGAATGTGAGATATCTGTGTTCAGATTACAAATATAATAACTGCTTCATATAAGAAAAGAATTACAAGTGTGTCACCGAGAAAGCGAAAGGAACTATAACTCCCCTTCCCCTCCCAGGGACTAGCATGGCATTATTCTATCTGTATGGTCACTGTGGCTCTGGAAAATAGATCCAGATGGCCCCAACATGAGATCAAGCTACGTATTATGTTCTGCAGTTTGTGTTTCTACTTAATGTATCTTTAAAAAAACTACTCACATTGCTCGCTCTTGTTTTTTATAATATGGTTTTCTAGAGTATGGACATCATCTATTAATAGACTAGAATTAATTTCACTAATGGACATCTGGGTGGTGGCAGTGAGTTGTCATTGATTGGATGATTGGTTGCCCCTCCTATTCCGGGAGCAGGTCAGAGAAGAGCCCGTGAGGGGAGAGCACGCTTCCAGGGCCAAAGCCGCCATCCTGAGTGAGGGTGCTGCTCCCCAGAACTGGGGGCACAGTGAGGAGGGCCTGGGGTGGGGTGGGCTGGAGCCATGGGCAGGCCAGAGCCTAATGGTGTAAACACATTCTTAGAGCAGCTTGGTTGCTCTGGGACCATGGAATGCCAGCAGCTGGGACAACTGTGACTCAGGGCTGAGTCAGGGAGCGGACGTGGCATAGCCCTCCCGAGGCGGGCAACCTTGAACGGCACTGGCCTGGTACCAGCCCTGGCCTTCACCTCCTCCCTCCGCTGCCAAGGCAGGGATGCCAGGCCACCGCGGGCAGCTCCATCAGGCTGCCTATCTGTCCCCCTGTTCCCAGCCTCCAGGAGGCTGGAGGCTGGTGACCTACCCTCCTGGGTCCTTGGGACTGCGGGATCCCAGGCAAGGCAATATTAGGACCCATTTTTCAGAGAAGGCAGAAGGGAGACCTTGGTGGTGCTTGTGCCTAAAAATTATTTCCTCCTTCCCCTTTACTCTTGTGTTTGACTGAATTAGAATTTTTGAATTGGTAAAGCATTTATAGGGTTTAAAAGTCAAAATGACATATAAAGGTATATACCCAGAGCTCTCCGTCTCCCTCTTTTGCCTTCTGTAGGCGACCGTTTACATAATTTTCTGATTTATACTTCCAGTGTTACTTTCTTCCAAAATGGAGAAACTCGAATATGTATCTTTCGTTTTCCACCTTACCATAAAAAAAAATACCTTCCGTATATCCTGTACCTTTGCTTTTCTTCTTTCCTTGCATGTATCCTTGAAATGTCTCCATATTAGCACACAGATCGCTTCCTCAGTTATTTATTTATTTATTTATTTGCTTATTTATTTTTTTAATAGCCGTGAAGTAGTTACCAGATGCATGGATAGAATTTTTTTTAAACAAGCCCCCTATAGAGGGACACTATGATTGCTTCCAGTTTTTGACTATTAAAAACACTTCCGCAGGGACGCCTGGGTGGTGCCCTGGGTAGGTTGGGCCTCTGCCTTCGGCTCAGGTAATGATCTCAGGGTCCTGGGATCGAGCCCCGCATCGGGCTCTCTGCTCAGCATGGAGCCTGCTTCCCCCTCTCTGCCTGCCTCTCTGCCTGCTTGTGATCTCTGTCTGTCAAATAAATAAATAAAATCTTTTTTTAAAAACCCCCCAAAAAACAACAAAAAAACCCACTTGCAATCTGATGTCAGGCTGGACCGTTTTGTTGCGTGTGGGTACATGGTATATAATGAACCACCCAAAATCTTTTTCCAGAAGTAGGCGGAGTATGCATTATCTTAGAGCAGATATGTGAACGAGACTTTGCTCCCAGATTCCCATGCCTGGTTGTCCAAAGGACCCTGTCCCCCAGCTCCCTGCATGCCATAGCCACCAAAATGTCTGCCCAGATGCAGTGTCCTCCGCCAGCTGATCTGGGACTTTAAAAATGGTCTTTACTTTCATTTCCTCTGGTGGTCTCAGCAGAGACTCAATCCTGGGCCCTAGACATCTGAAGTCTCTGGAAAGGTTAGCCCGAGTCCTGAGCCCAGCGGCAGAAACGTCATGGCCTGGATCTGTCAGGGGGTGTGGGTTCTGGTCCCAGATCTACTGCCGATGAACCGGGGACACTGCAGCAGCATCCCCCCCTGCGCTGTCCTGTCGGGGAGCCGAGTGGCCTGACCTCCTCTCCCACGCTGACCTTAGGTGGTGGTGGGAGCAGCTGGATGGCATTAAGGGCAGTTTTAAATTCCTGAGGCCTGGGCTAGCAACGAAGTGTCACTTTCTCAACGCGGGCCTGCCTGCTGGTGTTGCCTCCCCTCCCCGGGGGGCCGGAATGCTCTCTTTAACGTGAAATCCAAGCGTCCATGAAGCTGGCTTGTACGCGTTAATAAAACGATGCCCACGTGCGGATTCCCATTACTCATAAGTACATTCATTTGGCTACAGATTTGTGGCGCCCTTTCATTGCTAGTGCATGAAAAAGGGATATTTCACACACGTTTTCACACAAGCACTGTGATTTAGCTTCTGAGTGAATAGGAATCGATGCCACAGCCAACCGCAACCCAAGAGCCCGTTTATATTGAATCATGGGCTGCAGCGGCCCCCCTTGCCCAAGGATCTTGTCGGATCTGATAAGGTAACAGTAATAATAACCCACAATTTCATTACGCAGGCTCCCTCCCCAGGACTTTGCTGCCGGCCCGTGTGCCTTCTTTGTGGTTTAGTTTCTTCCTGTCCCGGGTGTGCCTAAGTCAGCCGGGGCCTCCCCCCAGGAAGGAGGTCTGGGCCCCAAGTCTCGGTCAACCAGCTGGTAGATTGGTCTGTCCTGCACTGATGCTGTCCTGCACAGAACCCCTCAAACGCAGCGGGTCCACACCTACCACGTCCTTGTCCCGTGAACAGCACCGCCGTTGGCTCCGTCCACCCGGCCTCCTGCTTCAGCCCACCTGCTTCCCCTAGGCTCTGCGTGTTCAACGTCCCTGGAGTCTGGCTCTTCTCTGCTCCCCCTGTCCTCGTGTAGCCCAAAGCTTCTCCCATGCACTAGCTCTGCAGCCCAAATGGCCTCTCTGCCTTTCCTCTTGCCACCTTGACCCCGATCTTTCCAGAGCAATATGTCATCTTTGCTGACCTCTTGGTGCTTCTAGGACAAAGGCAGAAATTCTTGCTGGGACCCACAGGGCCTGCCCACCTGTCTGCCTCCTCCTGCACCCTCTTCCCTTTGGTTTCTGGAAGAAGCAGTGTTCTTTTCCTCCTGGGGCGGTATGCAAGCTGCTCTCTCTGGGAGCTGGCTTCCCTCAACCTCATGGGTTGAACCCCTGCACACCCATCAGAGAGCAGCTGGGTGGTCCCTCTCCTGACCCTCTGGGCTAGGTCCAGTCCCTTGTTAGCCCTGATCACAGTTATATATAAAAATCTCATGTAATGAGCTATTTGATATCTGCCTCCTCACCAGAGGGTAAATTCCATGTCCTGTCGACAGCTGGACACCAGCACAGCACACAGAACATAGTAGGAGCATATCGAATGAGGGGAAGCATGAGCAGGCCATGTCCCGAAGGGCAGGGCAGGGGGACTCAAAGAACACAGACAGCCAGTGAACGTTCCTTTTGTAGCAACATCAGCCGGATGACACAGTTGTGGGAATACAAAGGACTTCAGAGGTAGTCTGGAGTCCCAAGCCCCTCTGGGAAGGAGGGAGAGCAGAACTGTGGCCAGGACTGCAGCCTCTTGGGTTCCAACTGCCTGCCTTCTTGCTGTGTGTTCTTGAGCAAGTTGCCCAACCTCTCTGAGTCTCAATTTCCTCATCCATAAGATAGGAACAGCACCTTTTCCGGGAAAACACTGTGAGGAATTAAAAGGGAAGAAACGTGTTACATGAGAAAACCCATGCGAGGTGCTCAGCAGAGGGCCATCCCTGAGTGCCTATGGGCTGTTATTATTATATTACAGAGCATGACACTTAAGCCCAGAGAGGTTAGGCTTCCTGAGCAAGATCACACAGTTCCTAACGCCCAGCCTGGTTTTCTGTACTGGTCACTGGACTGAGCCGTCTCCAGACGTTCTGATCATATTGCTGTGACATAGTGCTCCTCAATCGGGGTGACTTTACCTATGCCCTCCCACTCTCCCGGGGGCATTTGGTGATGTCTGTAGACATTTTTCATTGTCCTAAAAGGGGGAAGGGGTGCTACTGATGTTTAGTGGGAAGAAGCCTGGGGTGCTGGCTGGGGGCTGGACAGGAGCCCCACCCCCAGCAAAGAATCCCAACATGTCAATAGTGCCAATGTTGAGAAACCGTACTATGGCATTTATAGGGGGACGCCCTCTCTGAAAAGGCCAGAGGGTGCCTTGTAAGTCTGTATCCGGGGCAAATGGCCTTTCTTGCTCGAGGCTGAGCAGGGCTCCAAGGCTGAGATAGAACAGAGAAGCAGCCAAGAGTCAACCAGCTGTTTATCGTGGAGAGAAAATGGAACAGGGGTGACCTCAGAAGTGTATGGGCTTCAGGAAGTATGCGTAGTTTTTCTGAGGGGCATCTTTGCCAGAACTTTACACATCTCAGCACCCACCTTCCGCTGTTCCCTTTCCAAAGGGTCTTTGGCTCATCCAGGGTTTCGGGGTGCTTCTGCAGAAATGGGGGGGTCCTTGCTGGAATGGCTCAGGGAGCAGCCGTGCAACGTTACACGTCTGCCCGTGGCTCTGTGAGCAGCTGCCCTTGGGAGGTGTGAGGACTCAGGGAAAGTGTAAATCACACTCCATCCAGCTTCCCTACCCCCAGGCCCACACCATTTTCACCTAGGAAAAGTCAAATAAAAATGCATTCCATGTTCTAGTCCTAAAGGAGGCAGGATGGGGAGGAGCCAGGGAGGGTGACCAGCCGCCAACAGCCTTGATGAAGCGTACCTGAGCCGCAGGGTTTTTCTGGCCTTAAATGCAGCCTGGGGACCCCTGGAAGCCGGGTGGTCCTGAGTGTCCTCTCTGCGGTCCAGGTGCAGAGGGCAGCCTTGGGTCCTAACCCGCTGTGTGGGTTAGATGGGAGCTCCCAGCTCCTTTCAGGCTTGATGAGGCCTTCAGAGGGTGCCTCACTTCAGGGGACAAGCCCGGCCATGAGGAGGGATTCTTGGAGCTGGGGAAGGTCCATCGCCTGGGGGGCCACACAGATGCCCAGGGTTTCCGGTCAGGTTGGCTGCAGGAGGGTTTGGAAAAGAGCATGAGGACCTCCTTCCCAGAGGCAGGGGTGCCCAGAACCAGGGTCCAAGGAGCAGGGCCGAGGCTGCCAGCACACTCCCTACAGCTGACAAGGTCCTCTTCAGGTGAGGCAAGGGGGTCGCAGCGGACTGGACGTGAGCTGCGGTAGAGTCCATGGTAGATGATGCTTTGCAGGTGTTTGGCCCTGTGTCCGGTCTTTGCCGCCCGCCTGGGAGCCTCCGAGGAGAGCAATAGCTGGCTGGTAGTTCTGTCTGGGATTTGACCGATTCTCGCCTCCTCTGCTGTTCTCTCGGGTTCCGGCAGCCTGCTCTCCCACCTGGGTTTCTACAATAGCTTCCTGATTGGCATACCAGCCTCCCCACCTCACCGCCATGAGCCATCCTCAAGGCCACAGCCAGAGAGATCCTTTAAAATGTATCAGATGGTTTTCTCTTTTGCTCAGAACCAGTGGCTCTCCATGTGGCTCAGAATAAAAGCCAAAGTCCCCTGAGTGGCCTGCAAAGCCCCTGGGGTCACTCCACTCTGGCCTCGCTAGCCAGTTCTCAGGTCCCTTTGCCTCAGGGCCTTTGCCCAGATTCTTTCCTTTGCCTAGAAGCTCAGTCCCCCCAAAGCTCAGAAATGGACAAGTCTCTTCCTTCCCCTTCCTCAGGACTTGGCTCAAATGCCACTTTCTCCATCACATCTTCCCAGACCACCTGCTTCCTGTCTCCCGGATCTTCATATCTGTCCGTGACACTCGTATACGGACGCTGGGTATTGTGGGGACTGTCTATCTCCCTACACTCGAATGTGAGCTCCAAAAAGGTGGGAATTTTCTTTTTCTACTGCACTCGCTGGCATAAACCCAGAGCCAGGGACAATCTCTAGCCTGCGATGGGTACTCGATATATTTTTTCTTATTTCCCCCCTTTCGTACCACTGACGCTTACAACTGGCTTTATCACAGTCTCTGTCTCGTGACATTCTCTCTCTTGGCCCATGCATGCTCTACTTTTATTTACTTATATAGTTATTTAGTTATTTTTATTAATCGAATATGCACCCAAGAGCTCGTCATCCAAAACAAAGCAAGGATTTAACAAAACCTACATCCGAACATGTGATCCGGCCTCACCCCATCCCAGTGTCTCCCCACTGAGATGATCGTCTTTCTTAATTTTGACTTTATCGTTCTCCTGTTTTCCCTTTTATTTCACTTCATTGCATCCATATGTATTCCTAAAAAGTATGTCTTACTGTAGTTATTTTTAGCCTATACAAAGCCTATTATACTGTACATAATCTCCGAAGTCCTTTGCACTCAATATTATATAAGGTCCCCCTCCATTGTTGCATCTGCTGTGGCTCATTCCTTTTGATGGCAAAAAGGATGAGTGGAGTGAATATCTAACTTTCAGTCCCCCCATAGTGCCAAGTTCGTAACAACAGCTAACATCTACTAAGCACTTCCTCTGTGCAAGGCACTCTCGTGTTTTATTAGCCCCATTTAACAACAGGTGGGAAGACTGAGACAAGAGGTAAGCACTGGCCTAAGGTCATACCAGAATGGGTCAAGGGGCAGAGGCAGGATTTGAACCGATGTAGTGTGGTTCCGGAGGCCTTGCTCCTGTCCCTGCACCATACCCCCTGTCTGAACACATGAGGTAGCTTTCTTGCTTGCACACACACTCACCCCCATGGCCAGCAGGAACCCTGCTATTCAGTCACAAACACAGTCAAAAATTCAGTTACAGAGCCTCTCAGTTACAAATCAAGGTTTGACACAGACACGTAAGCGCACACACACACACACACACACACACGGGAATCACTCACAAATACTTGTTAACTGATGGAAAATTTATATTAGGAGAGATAGACCTTAGCTTCTGATGCTTGCCAAGAGCTGTCTGTCTGTCCCTGTCTATTTCTGTACATCTCTTCTCTATGAAAAGAAAAAAGCCATCTGGGTCTTGTGCTTCCAGAGGCTGGTGGCTCAGGATCTAGCTGGACAGTCTGTGCCCTTGGCCTTGGCTTCCAGGAGAGCAGGCTGGACAGTGCCATTGGCCTGGGGGAGGAAGAACCTGTTCAGGACAGTTCGTCTCCCTCTATACCAGAGCCCCGGGAGACCGCAGGGGCCTCACTGAGCAGAGCTGGGCAAGAGCTGATCCTTCTAGGGACCCCCTAGCCATCAGGTGCCCCATAGTGGTACTAGGAGCACCCTCTCAAGGTTGAGATTCTTTCTACATTAGAAACTAAAAGAAGGGATGGAAAACTGGAGGGCTGGGCACAGACTCCAGCCCAAAATAGACGCTGCCCTGAGAACAATTGCCCTGGCCCCAGGGGTCACACTCAGTAAGGCTGAGGTCAGGCAAATAAATGAACATTGTGGTGGGTTTGGTCCTGAGCCCAGGGTTGGGCTTGTGTGAGTTGGGTGTGACCACAGGGAGGACAGGGCCATGGAATTTACCCCTCTGGCGTGCAGAATGGCCCACTATGCCAGCCAGCTGTTGCCCAGGCCTGGAGCCGAGCTCTTCTGCAAGGACTACCTGGGACTTGCCTCACTGAGCTACAGAGGGAGGGCAGACGAATCTTACAGGGCAGCTGGATCGCTGATAACCAAGCGGGGTGGAGGGGGCCAGAAGCCTGACCTTGGGGGGCTGGGAGTAGAGGTGCATGGGTGACCCAGAGGTTCCAAATCTGTCTGATGGGAGAAGTAAAGGAAGCTAGGGGAACGCTCTGACATGTTCTGCTTTTTGCTATCAATAGGGGGCGGCAGAGAGCAAAAGACGAACAGTGGGGCCTCCACTGCTAATAAGTCCTTCCCAGCCTCAGTTTCCCCTGAGCACTGGTGGGCCTAGAAGCCTTCAAGCTAAGTGCAGGTGTGTGGCACTGTGGAAGGGCAGGGCGCCCACTGGGGTGGGGTGGGGTGGGGAGGCAAGGAATTTTCCAGAAGGGGGAAGGACTGTTTGAACTCATGGCCAGCACTCTCCACCCAGGCTGCACATTGGAATGGCCCCAGGAGCTTCTGAAATACTGACACCCCGGCCCATCCAGACCCGGAATTAGAAGGTCAGGGGAAGGGCCCCAGAGACAGGTCTGTTTTAAAGCCTCTGAGATGATTCTTCTCTTTGGCCAGGACTGAGATCCACTGAGTCAGACACTGCTGTTTTGAGTACCAGCAAACACTCCCCAACGCCGCCATAGCTGTGGGACCGAGTACTGACTTCTACAGGACAGCGATGGTGACATGGGCTCACATCAGGGGCTGCTCTGAGAATTATGGGGAATGTTGTGTGCAAAGCCTGCTCATGGCTGCCGCCCACAGGGAATCTGCACAGTCAGGTCAGGGCACTTGTCCCTGGAGGACAGCCTCTGGACCCGCCATCCTCGGAGCAGGGCCTTCGTTCGGGGTCCTTGGGGACACACAACATTCGGGGAAACGTTTTGTTTCTGGAATCTGAGGTCTGGGAGGAGCTAACCTTGAGGGCCGGGTCAGACTGGTAGACACCGTCTTGTGCCGGAGCCTCAGGTCAGAGATAATGAGGACGGTGCCTGCTTCCCTGAAGCCTTTATCCTTGGTCACAGTGTCTAGCTGGGGTAGCATTTTAGCCAAACCTGGGGGAAGGGCAGCATTTGTGGAGTGTCTCCTATGCGTTAGACATGTTCACATCTATTTCACACAGTTCTCAGAGCCACCCTGTGTGATGGATACACACATCCCCCTTTTACAGAGGGAGAAACTGGGGCCCAGAGTGGCCCAGCCACTTGCTCAGGGTCACACAGAAGAACCAGGTCTGTGGACTTTTCGCCGTACCATAGCCACCTCCCCAGAGTTATAATCCATGACTTCCTCCCCAGGCTGAGGGCTTGCAGGGATGGACACCGTGGGGATGTGTCTGGGGTCCTCAGAAGCCCGTGTCCTAAATTCAGCCACCTCATCTTCCTAAACCCAGACATGGGTTTTTTCTTTTCAAAGTCTCCCCACCCTGATCTTTTTTAAAAAACCTCCTTTGTTTGTTTTCCATGAAGATTTTTAGAACATTCTTTTAACAATTCCAATTCTTCTACAGCTATAAGGAAGGGGGGGAAATGAGTAAGGGTTCTCAATTTTTGAGGCCTAGGGCAGGCCCCAGGTGCTCTCTGAGTGGCGGGGTCTGGGTGGGAAGTCTGGGGGGCCTGGTTGCCAGGTCTCTAGGGCTGGACAGTTGGTGATGTGTATCTCCAAGGATGAGAGGCGTAGGAGGACTCGTGATCCTCCCTGAGCAGGGCGTGGCTGGGGGCTTCTAGGTGCCCCAGTTGTCATGCAAGTCTGTGCTGATCCATAGGGCCTGTCTCCATGGCCTGCCTATAGACGTCTTCCCATTTTGTGTTACACTGATGGAGTGGGGAGCCATGAAGCTGACTGAGCCCGCCTGTCAGAGCTGGACTTGACTCAGGGGCAGGTCAGGACAGTTGGATGGAGTGGGACAAGGGTCCAACTCTGTAGCCCCCCTAGAGAGGCTGACTCAACTATGCCCCTTAGGAGCTGCTGTTCCTACTAAGAGTGTGGGGCTGAACATAGGCTCCAGTCTGCCTCCTTACTTCCCACTTTGCCTCAAAGGAGGAAACCGAGTCCCAAAGCAGCAGGTAACTTCTTAAGGGTCCTAAGGCTAGTAAGCGGCAAGGTAGGGGGATCCTGAGTGCCAGACCATTGCTCTTTGCGCTGAGACGGGGGGGGGTGGTGGGGAGGACGGAGAAGAGGAGGAAAACGGGATGACCTTGAGCATCAGGAGCCCTTGTGGGAACAATTTCCACTTTATTGTGAATCCAAGTGCGTGCTATCCCAGCTTTGCCTCCCCCACCAGATTACAGAAGCACTGTGGTCATTTTCCTGTATCCTGTTAGGGTTTTGAATTTTCAAAAGTCCCTGAGTCCTGTGAGCCTAATTCAGTACTGGTGTGCCCATTTACCCCCAGCAGATTTCCAGCTGTTGACAAGTGGCTGGTGCTTCTCTCAAGGTCAGCTCTCCAGGTACCTGCTTTATGCAGAAGTCACTGTGTTCCCAGTGTCTCAACTCAACTGGCTTCTGCAATCACACACGTTTGTCCCAACTTTAATTGGCACTCTTGAAGGCATTCCCCAGGCAGATGACACGGTAGGCTCTGGCAGCCTGAAAAGAGGACAGGAGAGGGCTGTCATGCCCGCGGTCACCATGTCCTCCATGGAGGGCTCCTTTCATCCCAAGTGGCTGTGCAGACCCCAGGCGAGGATGGGCAATGGAGGGAAACCATACCCATTAACAGCCCTGCTCAGGACTCCCCTGCTGGCTGCAAAAATGCCTGCCTGCAAGCTTGTGAAGTCCCAGGAGAATGTTAAACATGAAAGCCAGGGTCAAGGCTAGTACTTGAGGTGGCCTGCAGCTTTGAACCCTTCTCCCAGCTGGCAGCCATCTCTGGAAGGGTGGGCTGGCCTGGAGGGGAGGGGACAACTGTGGGTTCTTCCTTTTCTGATCTCTGAGAAACCTCAGCTGGACACATCTTCCTAAAGGGACTTTCTGGAAGGGCCAGGTCTTGTTCCTGACGGTGACCCAGTGCTGTCTGTCATCCCCTGAGTTAGTTCCAGCAGCTCTTAGCCATTATTTGCAGTGATCCCACACCCTTGTCTCCGCTCCCCCTTCGCTGGGAATTTCAGATGAGCCATGACAGAAAGGTTAGTGTACATATCCCAAATACTGTATAGGACATACTTTACTAAAAAATCTTTGTCATTTGTCTGAAATGCAAATCCAGCTGGACATCTTGTATTTTTGTTTGCCCGATGAGGCGCTTCTCCTGCAGAGAGATCGCCCCTTATGGGAATGGGACCAAGAGGGGTTCCTTCTGTCCTCTGTAGGACCTGTTCCACTTACCCGTGCCCCCGAGGTTGTAATGAGGTACAGGTTATGGTGCGGTAGGTCCGGGGTGGGGCTGAGAGCTGAGATTCTGTATTTCTAACAAGCTTCCAGGCTAGTGCTGCTGGCCTAGACCAGACTTTGAGTAGCAAGGAGAGAGGGAGAGCCTGTCTCCAGGCTGACCTCATTCCCTAGGAAGTGAGCTGGAGGGGGGTTGGTGGGAGGAGGTTTGAAAACATTCACTGCTTGGGGCTCACTTCATAATTCCGAGTTCATTTATCTCGGTTGGGGCCCAAGCAAGGGACATTCAATGAATTAAAAACAAGATTTTTTTATTGTGGTATAAAGACATAACAAAATTTACCATCCTAACCATTTTTTTTTTTAAAGATTTTATTTATTTATTACAGACAGAGATCACAAGTAGGCAGAGAGGCAGGCAGAGAGAGAGAGAGAGAGGAAGAAGCGGGCTCTCTGCACAGGGCTCTATCCCAGGACCCTGGGATCATGACCTGAGCCGAAGGCAGAGGCTTAACCCACTGAGCCACCCAGGCGCCCCACCATCCTAACCATTTTTAGGCGTACAGTTCGTAGTGTTAACTGTATTCCCTTTATTAGGAGACAGATCTCCAGAACTTGGTCATCTTACAGATCTGAAACTCCATACCCATGAAACAACTCCCCATTCTCTCTTCCTTTCAACCCCTGGTAACTACCCTTTTACTTTCTGTTTCGACCCATCTGACTACTTTAGCTATCATCGGGCGGTATTTGTCGAGGACTGGCTTATTTCACTTCGCATCGTCTCCTCAAGGCGCATCCAGGTTGTAGCATGTGATAGGATTTCTTGCCTTCTTAAAGCCGAACAATACTTCTTTTTCTGTATCTACCACATTTTGCTTATTTGTTCATCTGTTGATGGACATCTGGGTGGCTTCCATCTCTTGGCTATCGTGAGTAATAGTGCTATGAACATGGGCGTGCAAGTATGTCTTTGAGAACTTGCTTTCAATTCTTTTGGGTATGTACTCAGAAATGGGATGGCCGGATCATATGGTAGTTCTATTTTTAATTTTTTATAATTAAAAAATTTGAGGACTCCCCATGCTAGTCTTCATAATGGTTGCACCACTTCACACTCCCACCAGCGGTGCACATGGGCTCTAATTTTCCACATCCTCTCCCCAGGTGAATCTAATTCTCAAGCAGGCTTGAGAACCACTACCCTAGGCTCTCTCTGGGTCGTCTCTCTTCTCTCCCTGACCTCTGGGCAGGTAGGTGCAGGATGGATCCATTCCATGACTCTAGGGAGGTTTGTGGAGGGTGTCCCCTGGAGTGGAGCATGCCTGGGAAACAGAAAGTCTAGCTTCGAATTCAGATTAAGCGCTGTGTGACCCCTGCTAAGCCACTGAACCTCTCTGATCCCAAGACCCACACTTATAAAGGGATGGGGGTAGAGGTACCTGGGTGGCTCAGTTGGTCAAACCCCTGCCTTCTGCTCATGTCGTGATCCCAGGGTCCCTGGATGGAGCCCTGCATTGGACTTCTTGCTCAGTGGGGAGCCTGCTTCTTCCTCTCCCTCTGTCTGCCACTCCCCTCTGCTTGTGCTCCAGCTCCCTGCTGAGCAGAGATCCTGATGCGATGCGGGGCTTGATCCCAAGACCCCAGACCCCAGGACCTGAACCAAAGGCAGAGGTTTAACCCACGGAGCCACCCAGGTGCCCCTTAAATAAAATCTTTAAAAAAAAAAAAAAAAAAAAAAAAGGAATGAAGGTGGTATTAACTGTAACAAGAGGAGGATCAGGTGGGCCATGTGTGCAAGAGCTTCTTGGATCCTAAGTAGCCATGAGAATGTCAGATGAGGGGATGGGAGGAATTGAGAAAAGACTATATATAGAAAGTCAGCGTCTGGGTTCAGGAAGGCCACTTGCCAAGGCACTCCTGCCATGGCATCACGGAAGAGCTTGTCTGCCCACCACTGTCCCAGCATCTGACGCTAGTGTCCTCAATGAGCCAATGGTTGCTGAGACACTGTCCCTGAAGCCTCGGGGCAGCTGAGCTCCCAGGGGCAGGGCCCAGGCCACGATCAGAGCGGATGCCTACAGAGCACTTCTAGGTGCCGGGTGCTTGGCTAAGCTCTTTATTTCATTCCTGCAACGTGGCTGCGAGGTAGCTGCTGATATATCTTTGCTCTTCCTATGAGGCACAGAGAATTTAAGCAGCCTGCCCAAGATCTCATAGCTAGAAAGCGACAGAGCCGGGATCTGGACCCAAACGCCCTGCCTCCAGAAGCCCGGCGGGCACACACGGCCTGAATATATAAAGAGCCATGTGGGTGTTCAGCCATGGTACAGAAGTCATCGCTTGGATGCTTGCTGGAGGAGTGGGATGGAGTCGTGACACAGTGGGTGACATGGCTAACTGTGGTGCGGTGGGGCGGCCTGGCAAGGCCAAGAGGGCCACTGAGCAAGCCCCCTTGGGCAGATGAGCACGTGGGTCTGCTGCCTGGACTGTTTTAGGGAGACCCCACGGACTGGGAACAGGGGGCCCAAGGGCTAGGCAGGGAAGTGGCAGGAGAGGCCTGGGGCCCCCAAGATGTGGCTGAAGCCCAGGCATGTGAGTTGGGCATTGCCCAAGAGCCCCTTTGATGCCCTCTGTTGGAGGTCAGGTGGCGGCTCCCTCCTGAGGGGGTCAGACAGGGCACCACAGAGGAGGAGACCCTCATGTTGTTCTTGAGAGATAGATAGGAGCTGGACAAACATATGGGAGCCAAGGATGTTCCAGCAGGTGGGAGAGCATCATCACAAGTACAGATTCTCACCCTAACAGGAGACAGTGACTCACTGGGGGAAATTCGGGAATCCAAACAGTCTTGTTGGGAAGAAACATTTGGTCCAAGGTGGCTGCTTTTTCTCCTCGTCTTTGTCTCATCAATGAGGAAAACTCAGAATAAAGGCAAAATTTAATGGCATAACCACCATCAGCTATGCATGCTTTCGGATCCCCACTGTTCTCTGGCTTTCCCTGTGGGGCACAAAGTAAGACCATAGAGTCGGTGTCAGACATATTTTAGTTTGGATCTCATCCCAG
The DNA here is from genome assembly GCF_030435805.1 of Mustela lutreola. Taxonomy (NCBI): domain Eukaryota; kingdom Metazoa; phylum Chordata; class Mammalia; order Carnivora; family Mustelidae; genus Mustela; species Mustela lutreola. The sequence continues at coordinate 25,546,696 of NC_081300.1, forward strand.
CTATTGAAGAGCTGTGTGTTCTTGGACAACTTACTTGACCTCTCTGAATCTCAGTTTTCTCATCTGGTGTGAAGGGATTGTCCTAAGCATTATAGTATGTTTAGCAGCATCCCTGGCTTCCATCCCATAGATGCCAGTAGCACCATCCTGACTCCTGAATTGGTGACAACCAAAAATGTATCCAGAAATTGCCAAATGTCCCCGGGGAGGCAAATCTGCCCGCAGTTGAGAATGGCTGTAATAGTCCCTGGGCATCTTTCAGGCAAAAAAAAATGCCTAAATTTCCTTCATTCATTTTTTTGATTCATCCACTCGATAGACATCAGGCACCTGCCATGTGCTGGGGTCCTGGGAGATTCAGGGGTGAGCAAGACAGGTCGCATGCCCGCAGCTCCCATCTTGGGGAGGCCATGGGGTGAGAAAGAGCAGCCCCGCACACCATCTTGGGGTAAGCTGTGCTGTGGATGCACATGGTGCCATGGGAACACATAAAAGAGAGGCTTTGTCCTGGATCTTTCACTGGAGGGGCGGGGGGGGGATGGGTATAGAGGGTGGTCAAAGGTGCCACAACATACAGACCTGCAGGTGCCAGAAATCCCTGCGTTCCTACTGTTGTTGGAATGAATTTCAGAACGTTGTTCAAGCCTGCATAGGACAGAATTTACTGCCCAAAGTGGCTGAAAGGCCGTGCACTAAATCATCACTTGGAGGGGCAGTTACCTCGTGTTGACATTTGGAACCAGGCAGCTGGGAGCCTGCTGGTATGTCTCCTGGGAAGACCAAGAACGCAGAGGACAGGTGCATTTATTAGGTCGCCCCCACAAAGAACACCGTGGCTCCCAGCCTGTGTTGGGCTGTGCCCCCACCTCTCTGACTCACCAGAGCCCGGACACCTGGGCTGTGGGGAGAGCAGGGGAGCAGAAACCCACGCACTGTGAGGCAGATGGGCCGAAAAACTGTCCTGGGGACAAACTCAGCAAAGGACTTTGCCTGCCCAGGCCTGTGGGTTTGGAGGACAGCGCCTTTCCTGGGTGTTCTGACATAAGGCTGCTTGCAGGCCTTTGGAGGAAAAAAAACAAAATAGAAAAAAGCCTTTCTCACACTCACTTTTGTAAGCACTTCAGAAAGAAAGAAAAGGCTATGTGTTCCAACACTAGGCTTTCTTTACAAGTCTTGGATGTAGCTCTTTTTTTTTCAACTTGAATCCACTTCTTACGTTTCTGGTTTTAAAATCCAGGCCTTCATGAGTTGTCTGGGAAACAGGAAGTAGGAGGAATGGTTTTCACTTGCTCAGAAGGAGGGGCAAGAAATAAAAGATCTGAGGACAACAATAACAACAAAGTAACAGTAACAGCGACAACAACCTCCATTTAAACAGAAGAGTGAGAATGGACAACAGCCACCAGGTTTTGAGGGTCTGCTATCTGCCCGGCGCTGTGGCTATTCCCAGGTCCCTGCAAGGTCAGCTGTCCCATCTCAGAGGCGGGACTCTGAAGTCGGAAGTTGTCCAGAGGGCATGTGGCGATGAAGCCAGGATTCGGATCTTGGTCTCGGAAGAAGTGAGAAAAAGAAACCTAACAGAGTGAGCTTTTCATGAGGTGAAACTTCCTCCTTCGAAAGGATTGTCCTTTATTTTGTTCTTCCAGTGGTTTTGGTAATAAGATGCACTCTCTTTTACGACGACTCTGGAGACAGAAGATGCTGGCAACATGAAAATTTGATCCTTGGCCCCTTAAAAATGTTTGACAGGACCGTGAAACCCCAAGTCAGGTAGTTCCTTCATGAATGAGATGCTCAGGTCACACAGCCCCATCAGGAACAGCTGCTTCCTGCCATGTTCCAGGAGAAGAAGCCACTCTCCCCACTTCTGTATTTCTCTGCCTTTTTATGCTTTTGCTTAGGGTTGTGGATTTGTCGGGGCTGGGGGGGTGGTTGGGGAGAAGTGAGGAGGAGCAGAAGAAAGTAGGAAAAATGATAAGTGACAACCCTTAGGGCAGCAATGGTTTTCTAAGAAAAGATCGTAATTCTGTTGAAAATTGCTGGAGAGGAGAGTGCAGTCCAAGTAGGCATATGCAAATTAGATGCAAATCACACACAGCCCTCCTATTTCATAACCTGGATGTAGCCCTTGGGAAAATGCTAATGGAGACTAGTGGTCCCAGCAAGCCTCCCTTGGTTATCTCCAGGAGTCTGGCCCTAATTAAAGAGTGTTTTCCTGGCAGTGAGGGGCTCCAATGATCTTAATTTTTACCTTTTTTCCCTGCCTTGTGCATCTCTACAGGCCTCCAAGCCTCAAAAGGCTCTTCCAGTGCCATGGCAGGTGAGGTAAGGAACATGACAAGAGACCTGGCCTGGAAAGTTCTAGAATCCTCAGGTAGACCTGACTTTCGGTCAGACTCTTGGGGTCCCAGGCCAGCTGACTTTGAGGGAAGGGGGCTGCTTAAAATATTGGTTCTCAAACTTGAGCATGCATCAGAAGGCTTGTTCATGTGTTTTTTTGTTTGTTTTTAAGATTTTATTTATTGGGGTGCCTGGGTGGCTCGTTTGGTTAAGCATCCACATTTGGCTCAGGTCATGAACCTAGAGTCTCGGGGATGGAGCCCCACATCAGGCTCCCCGCTCAGCAAGGAGTCTGCTTCTCTTTCTGCCCCTTCCTCCGCTCATGCTCACTCACTCTCTCTCTCTTTCTCAAATGGATAAATACAATCTTTCTTTAAAAAAAGATTTATTTGAGAGAGACAGAGATAGTGAGAGAGAGAGCAAGAGAGTCCAGGCAGGGAGGAGAGAGAGAAATGAAGAAAAAGGATTTAGAAACTTGTATTGATGTTTGATATTGCCATACTAGCCAAGAACACGAGTGTTGTTCAATTTAGTTTTATTTTATTTCACAAAAAGATTGGTCTAGGATGGGTCAGTTACTAAGAAAAATGTCCGATCCCTTGCCACAGGTGGCAGTTTGGGCGCTATGGCTGGGAGGGCCCAGCCTAATGGTCAGGGGTCAGGGAAGCCCCCAGGCTGGCAGGACAGTTGTATGCCCATCAAGAAACTGAGGCAGTTGTATGCTCTGGGCAGGCTGGGCACGCAGCAGGCTGACCCTGGAAGGTGTTTGGGAACACGTGCTGGGTGGGGTGGGGAAGGGGCAGACAGGGGGATGGGGACAGGGCACGATGTTGGTTGTCAGAATGGCTGGTAACTGAAGGGAAGATGGCATCTGATGGCTGAGGACTGGGCGAAGTCTTCATGGGCAAAGACTCATGCTGCTCCAAATCCCGGTAAAACCCCTCTTGAGGAACAATAGCCGGGGAAGAGTAGGTCTAAGAAGCAGGCCTGACTCCAGGCCTCCCTGCCTTCTCCTGGGGCTGGGGGGTCCTGGGGCCGAGGAGTGGGGAGGGAGGTGAGCTGGTTAGAACCTGTTCAACCAGAGTGACTTTTTTGTACATAGTAACTGTGTGTGTGCATATGTGTGTGCGTGTGTGTGTGTGTGTGTCCTCGCATGGTGACATGTGCACATTGTTAGTACCTTACGGGAACCTCCTGCTTTATCCAAAACCAGTATGCAGAAGCTCCAGTGTGGAAAGGGGATAGCTTTGCACGGAGTAGTGAAGATAATTCCTTTTTAAAAAGGATAAATTGGAGGAGTCCCCACTCCATAAAAAATGTGCCGAGTATGTAGTCTATCCCTGGCTTCTGGGACAGCTGTTCACATAAAGAAAGGAACCCCTGTTCTTCCAGAGGAAGGTCACAGAATTTAAAGGCATTCTAGGATTTTCGATGGCATTGTGAGTTGCTCAGAAGGCCCCACATGGCAGTAAATCCCGCGATAACCAGCAGTTCCTCTTGAAAGGGATCCGGCCTGAGATTGGTCACCGGCCCTCACCAGCGTCTGGCCTGGCAAGTCCTTCTCAGCTAGGAAAAAAAAGCTCTGCAATTGCAGCCCGCCATCTTTACAGATCATGTTTTGACATTTTATGGTGACAGCGTGAGCAGTAATTAGTTGTCTTGTGCCTTTGGGCACATGAGGAGGCCACTAGTTCTTCAGGCTCAGAGCTGTCGAAAGCAGAGCCAGAAGGGTGCTTAGCGCTCATCAACTCCTCATTCAGCAGGGTGGAAACTGAGGCCCGGGAGCCCCAAATCTGCCCCAAGTCGAGCTTGTGTTAAGGCAGGCAGTGGGCCTATTGTTGAAGACTTACCATGTAATTAATGGGATTTGGAGCAATTACAGGGACAGTAAAGCCCCTCATTTGTTTCTTGTGCCAGGCATGAGATTCCTTAGGAGGGTGGAGGGAAGGTGGTCAGAAGGTGGCAGATAGTTGGCAAATCATCTCTTGCTAGGTCTGCTCCGTGGAACGCTGGCTTACATTTTTATACTGAGTGCCTCAAAGGAATTCCCGTGCATCGTGCATTTCTGTCCAAGGTACCCCACCTATTTTTCCTCTGGGGCTAATTTTTGTTGGTTTTTAATGCTGGGCTGCAAAGAACCTTTGCTTTTCTGTTTCCTTGTGCAGAGGAGGCTGGCCAGGAAATCAGCACTGCATAAAACGTGGCATTATTTGGGGGAAGGGGGTGACAGCACCCTATGGGGCCTGGGGATGGTTGCCCAGCCAGGGCTTGAATGGCCATTGCTGGGGGAGGGGGGAGGAGAGGAGGTCTGATGTGTGATAAGGCCGTGATAAGGCCGGCACATCTGACTTTCTGCAGCTCTGCAGGATTCCATGCCAGAGCCAGAGAACTGCCCAGCCCCTGAGTGCTGGGTCCTTCGGTAAAAAGCAAATATTTGTTGATCGCCTAATATTTCCCAGCTACCAGGCTAACTAGAGATTAAAAAAAAAAAAAAAAAAAAAAAAAAAAAAGCACCAGTGTTGGGAGTCAGCGGGGGAGATCTTGGAAGTCTGGGAACACCCAGGACAAGCCAAGGAGGGGGACCTTTGGCAGGGGCCACCCTTCTGCATGCCCGTTCAAGGAAGCGTGCTGTCTTTAAACAAATTCTCACCAAAATCCAATACCGTTTCTTGATTTCGAGGCCGTTGCCAGAGCACAAGGATCGTGCTGAAGTCTGAATTTCTGTTGGGAGCTGATGTTTGTTCACAGAAATTTTAAGGGCTAAAAACCTTGGGGTTGTAACCATGGTGATACCCGGAGTTCAGGAGCTGGTTTTCTCCTCTCCAGAATGTGTTTTTGAGAGTTTCTTTTTCAAAAACAGGTGAGTGGAGGCTACCCGGCATAATTGCTTTCTTACTGGTCCCTGCTGACTCGTCACTCGTGTGCAGGTCACTGGTGGGGCCGAGGGGAGTCCGGGCCAGTGACTCGGGCTGGCTCTCCCAGCCATAGGGTCTGGGTCTATACCCCACCCTCAGGAGGCCTTAGGCACAGGGCTGTGCATGAGGGTGTGAAAGCCTGGCCTGGTACTCTAGACTTCTCTGCCACTGTCGATCTGGAGCATTACCACTCACTCTGGGCCTTAACCGGCCCTGTTCTGCAAAGAACAGTATGTTTTTTCTTGACATCTTACCCCTAAGGTCACGTAGCACCCATGAGGGTACCGGCTCTTCCCCTGCCTGCCGTGTGGCTCTCACAGAGCTGGGCACACAGCAGGTGCTCTCCAGACCCTCAGCTGATTTCCACAGACTGTTCCCAAAGCCACGGTCGGGGTAGAATTTCCAGGGTTCGCCTGCTGAGCGGCCACACTCCAGCCTCGGAGCTGGGCACGTTGGGGGTGGGTCAGTCCTGCTTGAGTCACAGGTGCCCAGCAGCCTGAACCATTGGGTTGTGGACCTGTAGCTCGGGCCTTCCCGGTGGTCTCTGGGCAGCCATGGCCAGGCCACCCGGCAACAGCCACTCAGATAATTACACGGGGTTCAAATTTTTCACCACTTTACATCCTCAAAGCAATTTCAGAATCAATTTGAGGTTTGACAGGGAGCTGGTGGAGGTCTGGCAGACCTGGAATGGCATGCTGGGCCTTCGTGGTGCTTGTTATAATTCCAGTGGCAGGCCCTGCGCACCTGGGGAGCCAGGGCCCTGTCCTCGCTTGCAACTCAGGGAAGAAAATCAATCAATCAATCAATGCAGGCACACCTAATTAAAGGTAACAAAGGCTCTGGGCGCCTCATCCCTTCCCCGCGGTGTCAGGCCTGTAGAGCGTCAGGAGGAAAACTAGCTTTGTCTTAAACAGGATTAAAATGAAGTCCTGGTACCAGAAATCAAATCTAGCGAGACTTTTTAACAACAGGTGCCTGCCCAATACTGAGTTGGAGAACCAGTTTCTGGGTGCAGTCTTAAAATGCATCTAGACAGTTACTCTGGTCTCAGTCAAGTAAGGACGTGAAGCTGCCCCCGTTTTGTGACCAGGGACACGTTGGACCCCTTGTTTGCCAGATGAGATCACGGGGGGCAGACAGCCCGGACCGTGCCTGTGCCCACAGACAGCGTGATGATCAAGGTGCGGGCTTGCATCCAGGCTGCCTGGGTTCGTGCATGGAGGGCTCCTCGCCAGCTGGCTGTGGCATCCGGGGCATCCGGGGCTGGCTGCCCCAAGTCCTTCATCTTCAAAATGGGGGTGGTCATAGTTCCCACGTCTGGCCTCTCGGAAGGATCGCTTAACACGCGTAAATGGCTGAGAGTGGCACCTGGCACAGAGGGACGTCTTGCTACTCTATCCCAGAGCACTTCCCCGACCAGGTGACCAGGAAGACTGCCCTCCATTCTGCAAGGAGCACGTTGCGATTATTTTTAGTTTCGCTTTGCAAAGGGGGATTCTGAGTGAGCCCATGTTCACAGAGCGAAGTAGCTGGAGAATCAAGCCTGGATTGGAGGCCTTGTCCCTGGCCCTGTGGCTGCATCTCTCCCTCCTCCCAGGCGCCCTGGGCTCTGGTCTCCAGCACTCTTCCTCAACGTTCACCTTGACCTCTGTTCTCACAGCCGAGAGAAACGACTACTTCGTGTTTGAGCAGGGTCAACCCCTGATGCTGTGGGAATGAACTTATAGAGTGTTGAGAACCTGCTTGTAGGTTGGCGAGGTTATTGGGGGAGGCGGGGATGTCCTCGGGCCCCTGCTGTCACTCCACATGGCATTTGTCTATTTGCTCTTTACTTTCCACAGCCCCTGCCTCATAGGTCCCTGGGATTAAAAGAGGCTTCGGGAACATCTGAGATCTCGTCAAAGGCGGGGTGGGGTGTCTTTGGTGACTGTGAACTCACTACCTGCTTTGGCTCTTTGGATCGCTTGGAGGCGGACTGTTGGGACTGGTCTCTCTTCTCTGTCTCCTCCGGGCTAATGGGAGAGCAGGTCAAGAGGCAAGACGGAAACAACGAATCACAGGGTATCCATGTACACAGAAGTCAAGGAATTCAAAGATACGTCCTCCACAGTGGTTGCAGGTGGGTCCCGTTGCCCAGACGCGATGTGAAGGCACCCAGGGATAGACAGGCAAGGGAGAGGAGAGTCAGGCACTTTGGCGGCCTGTCCTACACACCCTGAGTTGCTGGCATGACGCTGTGTGTCTGCTCTCCCCTTTCCGGGATCACTCCTAGCCCAGTGCGAACTGGCAGGACTGGAAGCCTGCAAACCACGTGCTGTGCTTGGACTGTGTGCTCTGCGGCTGCAAAGTCGGGGAAGGGCAGATCCCGTTGACCCCAGACCGGGGGATGCCGCAGCAAGTCAGGGCGGAAGAACGGGACTTCAGATAAATGGTTCACAGACACCTGCTGGGTCCGGAGCTTTCCTGGGACTTGTCTGAGTTGCCTGAAACCTACTCTGCATGTGGGTGTTTGAGAAAGGCCCCCGTGGAGGAATGCTGGGAGATCCCCCCTGAGAGGTTGCAGTTCTGACTCAAGCACCCAGATCTGGCCAACCCACGCTAGCTCGCCGGACGGAGAGCGGACATCGATCTGGCTGGGCTTGGCCAGCTCTTTGTGTTATCGAACATGCGGCAAAGAGAAAAATTATTTCTTTACCTGCTGACATTAGGGCTCTCTCAGGAAAGGAGCTGCTTTCATTAAGAACTATCTTAATAGGTTATTTGGGTGAGAGATGAGGCCTTGAGGGCGTGAGTAGGAAAAGAAAGACTCTATGTATAAAGAAGAGCCCCTCGGAGTAAGAAGAGCAGGAATCGTCGAACAAAGAAGGGGGAGTGAGCACATCTTGGTCAGAGCTTGAGATCATGTTCCTGGAGACAGTCAGGAGAGGACAGGGGATGTCTGCTCTGCAGTGTTACATTGCACTTTCCTGATCTCCAGAGGCATCTACTCCTCACCCCGCCTGTATGTGCACTGATGGGGGCCTCATGGAGGAAGACCAAGGACAGGCTGGGCAGAGCACAGGACAGAGCTAAAGCGGCGTCCTTAACTCCTGGAAGAGAGAGGGGAGCTCTGCAAAAGCTTCAAACCAGAGGTGGAAAGAATGACAAATGTACTCCCCTGAGAATGCTCAGAAGACTTGGGCCCGGGCAGGGGTCTCCCCCGACCAAGTTGAGAGATGGCACCGGGAACCTGTCTTCTTTAGATGGGATAGAGCTGGTTTTCTGGCAAATCCAGTCTTTAGTCCCCTGAGGTCAAGTATCAGGGTGCTCCCTCTGGCTAGTCTGGAAGAAAACAGCCAAGGCTCGTCACCCCACCTCCCACTGCTCCATTGCTTTTCCCGTAGTCTCCAGGAGGCCGGGTCACCCAGTCTCTGCTCAGATCGCTCTGGCACGGAGGGAGTCGCACTGTGCTGCAAGACGGTTGCCACCCTCAGATCGCTGTCACTGCTAGGGAGTTGTTCGTGAGCTCAAGCCACGCTTTGCACCCACTCCCTGCCGCCGCCTCCCCGACCACTCATCGTGACTCTCTAATCTGGTCCCCTTCCGTACACCCAGCCCTCCCGGGGGCCTGTGGCCGGCTCTCTTGTCCTTTGAGTTCTCTTCTGGCTCACTCTCCTGTCCCTCCACCTTCCTCATCTGCGTTGGGAGCCTGGGCACCCCCCAACAGACCGACGATGCTTTCCTCACTCGTGACCAATAAAGGGGTCCTCCAAGGGCATGTGCTGTGGATGGCCAGGTATAGGAGGTTTTTGACTTTCTGGACACTTCCTAAAAGCCTGGCTCTGGTTATGCCTGCCCGTGCCCTCTCAAAGGGAGGGCCTCCACCCACGTAGGTCCTGGCTCTGCGCCATAGCGAAGTTAGACCCGAGGCTGCGGGGGCCTTGTGGATGCCTGACCTCTCCGTGCCCTGGTATTCCTGCTCTGATTCCCTCGCTCCTCCTGGCCTGTGTCTGCCAGTCTCCTGCTTTCCAGCAGCTGGCCAGGCCTGTCTGGCATTCAAAAAGAACTGGGGGTAGTTTCCTCTACGTACACCGCCCCTCCATCCTTCCCCCTACAGTGTTCTTCCCCACCATCTCCTTTCTGGATGTCCCTCTCCCCTGCAGCTCCTCCTGACCCAGCCACCACATTCAGCCCTGTATCCCTCTGAGACCCTTCTGGCTTAACAGCCACAAGCAGTGTGGAAAGAGGCCTGGATGGTCCTGGCCCTGCCACTCACCACCTGGGTGGGCTCAGGACCTCCATAGCCTCAGAGATTGAATCAGATGCCCAGCTCTGACATGGTGGGGCTCCCACTTGGGGCAGAAACTTCCGTTTTCCTATTCCAGAGCCTGCACACTTCCTGCTGGCAAAATTTGGTTTCACGAGGGAGACTGTTTCTGTAACTCATTTGTCGGGCAGAGATGATGGATACCCTGAAAACTGGGAAAGGTCCAGCCTAGTGTTCTCAGCTCTGACTGCACATTAGGATCCCCCAGGGAGCTTTTCAAACCTAGGGATGCTGAGATGTGGCCCCCAGAGAGTCTGATCAGTTGGGCTGGGTGGGGCTCAGACATCTTTATGTTTTAAAAGCTCCCCAGGTGCTCCTAACATGCAGTGGAGTTAGACCTGAGGCTGCGGGGGCCTTGCTGTTGGCTTTGCTACTTGAAGCGTGTGGTTCTCAGTGCTGCAGCCTGGGCATCACTGGAACCCGTTAGAAACGCAGGCTCACAGGCCCTGCCCCAGACTTCTCAACCAGAATGTGGATAATGGCATGGTCCCTGGGGTTCCCGAGCAAGCCTTTTGCTCCATAAGCGGTCTTTTAGGATTCCCTTTAGCCTAAAATTTCTGTTATTTTTGCATAAGTGACCACAAATCCATTTTGGGTGTAAATGTGGCAGAAAGAATTTGTAACCAAGGTCAGTCCCTGTTAATGTGCAGGAAGATAGACGTAATATCGACACCCTGAGCATTTTCATTCCTCAAAGGAGCGGAGCTCTAGTGCCCTCCCCACAGGGCCTTTGCATGTGCTGTATTCTGCCCGGTGTGCTCTTCATCCTCCTTCTGGTCTCTGCCATCTTCCTTCTGACCTGGCCACTCCTTACTCACCCACAGCTGTATGAGGGCGGCTGTTCTGTCCCGTCCACATCATTTGCCACCCTCACTTCTCACCTTGTCCGTCTTTCTTCCTGTCTCTCCCCTTGGTTGGCATCAGAGCCTTCCAACAACACACACACACACAGAAGCACTACTTTTGTTCTTAGGTTCTGCTTTCTTGAGGGCAGGTGTTAATGAGAGCCCAGGTGTTCAAGGAAAAAAAAAAAAAATCGCCAAAGCTGGGGAGGGACTCAGGGACCAAAGTGCAAGCAGGGGAAAGGGACCCAGACAGGACGAGGGACTGAGAAGAATGCCTTGCTCCCCCTCTGGCCCACGGTTCCTGTGGTGAGGCTCTGCTAAGCGACATTGGTCTCTTGGAGGGCTCCCATGGGGCCAGTTGGCTGGGTACCCTCGGCCCCAGGCTCCCTGTCTCTGGGTCTCCGTGGCCTCCCTTAAAAATGATGACTGTAGGACTAAGATTGTCTCTAGAGCGCCCCCTGCTCTAGAGTGGAACAGATGCAGCAGTTGTCTGGGTTGCCTTCTGAGCCACAGCCCCCAGGTGCGCGCCCAAAGGCATCCCCACCAGCAAGAAAAGTGGGATGGACAAGAGCAGGTCTGTCCCCAGCTCCGGTTCACAGAGCAACGAACAGGGCAGTCTCGACTCACAGCTCTTATCTTGATGGTAGAGCCCTTAGTGACTGTAAAGAAAAGAGCCAGAGTTAGCATTCCATTGCTGGCTTGTAGGCATGGGACGAGTGACCCAGGTCCCACCAAAATGAAGGTATGCATTTTCATGCAGGCCCACCTCTGAGGCAGCAAAAAGCCTGACCCAACCCAAGGAACATTATATCCTCCTAATGAGTGTGTAAACAGAAGGAGAATTCATGAAGTTAATGTTTCTGCTTTCCTGCAGGGACATTAGCGGGCATTGATTTTTTTTAGCCTGTGATGTATGCCACTCGCAATGACTTATGACTGAGGGGGACGATGCCACTGGAGAGTCTGTGAGGTTGCCCGGCTCTGCAGCAGGACCCAGTTGCTGTTCTAATAGCATGTCCTTTGTTAGGGTAACGGGGAGCTAGCTATGAAAAGCCCACCATGTTCTAGAAGGACTTTGGGAGCCGCTCTAAAACCACTGAGCACATCCTCGTCCACAGGGGATTTCCTGAGGGAGGAGGGACAGAGGGGGACAGGAGGGGGACAGGAGGCAAGTGAGAGATAGGAAACAGCCCATGCTGAGCCAGCCTTGCTCTGAAGAGGGAGGAGTGGGACAAGAGACAGGTCCACAGGACCTCAACGGCAGATGCGATGCGATGCTAAACCAAAATCCACCGTAGTAAGAGGTGACAATGTTGGAGGTAGGTTTGAGGATATTTGCTATATGACTCCCTATTTGCCAATGCACCTGAAATATTTTATAATTAATCAGACACATAAAGGAGAAAAAAGCCAAGTACAGGGCAGCACGTGTAGGAAATCCCTATCTGTGTACAAGAGATACTGTGGCCCACAGACCACGTATCTCTAGCAGGACGCACGGGACACAGGGAGCACAGTCTCCTCTATGAGGACACCCAGGACACTTGACACATGTTGCTGGAGAGAAACATCTCTTTCCTTTATGTTCTTTCATACTGTTTGGATGTCAGGCCATGTGCTCTATTATCTAATTTTTTAAAAAATAACATAATTATGTCTAAAAGTTAAGAAAAGACAAATAGAGAAGGGAGAGGGAAACAAAAGGAAAAACTAATAAAGGGGAAAAAATAAGGTGCAGGGGAGAGATCCATGAAATGCCAAAATTCAGGCTGGACCCTTGGTGGTAGGAGTGTGGCAGAGACCCGGAGAGGAGCCTGGGTGCAGCTCCCTGAGGGCGCAGGAAGGCAGCCCAGAGGAGGAGGCTGCCTGCTGGGCTGGCCCACGGTGCATGGGAAACCCTTCCTGTCCTGGAAGCAACAGCCTGGGCCCCCCCCCCAGGCCTCCCCCTGCCCCGCACCACCCAGAAGGACTCCACTGCAGGGCCTGGCAGCCTGCGGGGAGGTGGGAACCAGAATAGGGACAGTGGAGGGTGGCAGGTTCCAGGGAACAGTTCTCTTAGGGAGGAGGTCCTGGTAGGGCCCTTGGTTGGCAGGAATGCACGGGTCTGCACATGACCTCTCCTCTGGGCACTGCCTCTTTGGGCCAGTGGAGGAGAAGGATTTATGCCATGCAGCCATGGCACTAATGGATCCCATGCAACAGACCTTACTAGATTTTTCATTTCTCAGAAATGAAGCCCTTCCCCACCCACCTCACCCCACTGCCCACTCAGCCTGTGACTCTCTCCGGCTGCTGGTGGACAAGTGGAGTTGGGTGGTGGGGGCGCTTTTTCTCTTATGAGCCGTATCTGGCCTGCTGTCTAGAGTTTAAGCTCCTTGTAGATTTGACTCGTAGATTTGAGGCTGCTTTGTGCCTCTTGAACCACTTCCGCCCCAAACTAGGCCAGGCACAGGCTCCAGAAAGTTCTGTTGAATCAAATTTGACCACTGAGAGCAGCTGACTCTCTCAGGCTAAACCCGTGGTAGCCTGAATCGTCCTGGTCTGGAGTCCCAGAAGGCAAGCTACTCTGTGGGCAGCGGGAGGAAGGAGAAGCTTCCTGCTCCTGCCACCCCTGGATCCTACCCTCCTCACTTACAGGGAGGAACATTCTAGAAGGAGCACCAGACTGGAGGTCATCTGGGACCAGGAGTTTGGTCCTCTGCCCCCACAAAACAGCACTCAGCAAGTCTGAGAAATTGTTGGGTGTAAGCCCCGGGGAGTGGTGGTAGCCATCACCAAAGCCGCTGCTTTCAATATGTGGTCCCTGGGCCCGAAGCTGGTACTGTCTGGGAGCTTGTTAGGAGGCAAATCCCCAGGCCCCACCGTGAGCCGGCAGAAGCTGTGACTCTGGGGTGGGACCTTGCCACTCTGTTTGCCGAGCCTGCGATCCTGATGCCTGATGGAGTTTGAGACCTGGGCTTCTTCCTGGAGCAGGAGGAGGGGGACCTAAGAGTGGTTTAGAGAGCTTCCTGAGTGATGCTGACTTCGGACTTCCTTGCTCAACCCTGGGCCTGCCTTCTCACGTCCCATTTGCCAGGAGGAACCGGAGGCCGGAGCGTAGAACCATCCACTGTCAGTTTTCCTGCAGCGGTGGTGGAGACCAGGCCCCTTGGGGTGTCCTAATTCCGATTCAGTTGCTTAGGTTACGTAAATGAAAAGGACAGTGGTGAATGGCAGGGTGCAGAGGGCTGGGGAAGTTACAGGTGTGAAGGGAAGGAATTGGAGTGGGGATTTTGGAAACCAATAACTCACTCCCACTGACCCGTGGAGCCGTGACTCACCTTCCCTGCCCCGTGCCTGGGACAGCTCTGAGGTCGGCTGTGATGACCACCTTACAGGTGCTAGAGGCCGCAAGCCCTCTTGGAGGGGACAGACAATGACAGGGAAGGGCCAACTTTAGCCATGTGGCAACTGGAGCCTGGGCAGGTCAGCAGCATGCTTGCCTTGAGGTGAGGGCCCTGTCCCATTTAGGGGCAGAGTGGGGCTGAGTGCTGGATCCATTTCAGCAGGTGGAGACCCCTCTGCCTGGCACAGCCTCGCACAGCCTCGAGAATGGCCTTGCTCCGGGCTGCACCCAGTGCGGCAGGAACCGGAGGACAGCTGGGAACTTGTGCATCCTTCCCCAGCACCAGCACCACAGGAGCTGGCCTGGGGCGCCTGTCAAGGGGATCAACGTTTGGAGGCCCATGTTATAATGTGAGCCAAGCTAGAAACAGAAAAAACCCACCTGGGAACAGGGCCTGGGGGGTAGAGGGGGGTGTGTGTGTGCAGGATTAATTTAATTAAGTCCTGCTTTGGGGACCAAGCTAAATTTAGCAGCTGCCTAGGCTGCTGGTTTGACTCCTTCCTTGCAACTCCTTCCCATCTGCCCACTGTGCCTCCTGCAGGTGATTAATTCAGAACTCACGGCTGGAACACACGGATGCACGTCTTTGGCCTCTGCGACAGCTGTCTCTCTAGGTCCTGGGGTGGGAGGCAATGCATTCGGAACCCTTCTCCAAGGAGGAACACCCTTGGTCCCTCCTAACGATTCCTGAGATGGCCGTAGCCAAGAAAGCACCGCTACTTCGGGTCAGGATCTCTATCATTTCGCTGTTCTCAGGGGAGTTTTAAAAAATGTCCTAGACCCTTGTGGCTTCGCCTCATAGGGAAGGGGGAAGAGGTTCCCTTGCATCCTTGTTTTTTTCACTCTTCAGACCATTTGTGCTCCTGAGTCCCCCTCCTCCTTATCTAGGGGATCACTCTGAAGTTCATTAGTATCTCCACCAGGCTTGAAACAGATGTCAAAAAGAGGAGAGGGGATGGGAGAGGATGTGAGTAACCACAAACACCGGATGGTGATTGACAGTCCTGAGCGCTCGCATATTCATTCATCAAACTTTTATGGAGGCTCTGCAGACAGGAGGCTGATACAGAAGCCGGGGTACCGAGCAGGACTCCTTTGCTACCCTCAGCAAGCTGGCCGTCTAGGGAGGCTGGATCTCACTGTTGGGTGACGTGTCTGCATGGAGTCGGCCCCTGAGGGAGGGACACCATTAGTAGCAATGCTCTCAGCAGCAGATTTCCAGGCTTTGTGCCACATCCAGTTTCCAGTTCTGGGTTTTTCCTCCTACCTGCCACACTCCAGAGTCCCTGCCCAGGTTTGGAGTCTACAAAAAAGAAGGGGTGTGGCCGAGGTGTTTTCTCTGCCTTGACTCTCTCCTCCAATCCTGGAGCCTGCTGTTTCTGGCCTCTCCAAGGTCAGGTGCAGGAGAACTGCATTAGAAGAATAAAGCAGAGTCCTGTGTAGCTGATTCTGGTGTGAAACGGGTCCCTTCTGGGAGGCAGGTGCCTCAGTATAGGCTGTTTCTGTCCTGGGTAGGTTCGTGGGTCTGAGCAGCTAGGACTGAGAGAGGGAGCAGCTCTGGATGAAATGCTTTGCTGTGAGACAGGCCTAATCCCAGGCTTCAGTCTGTCCCCACTAGCGGTATGCCCATGGAAAATGACTTAACCTTTCTGCGCCTCAGTTTCCCCCGCCATGGAACTGGGGGGCTAGACCTGCGTCCCAGAGTAATTATGAACATTCATGGAAATGTACAGTGACTGAGACTTTGGGAGCGCTTAACAGATGTAGTAGTTTTTAAGGGGTTGAGGCCCCTTAGACTTTGTAATAGCTGATGGAGGGCCTAGAGGGTGTGAGTTAGATTTGCCTCCAGACCTGACCAATGCCCCCTACCTGCTGCTTCCTTGTCAGCCCCTTCCTCGGCCCCACAGTGACCCCACTTCTTAGTCAGGAGCCCTGGAAAGAACTTGTACTGCAGGGATCATCATGGCTGTGGCTGTGGAACGGTGTAATATTTTGATTAGTTACAGGTCTCTGAATATAAATGATTTTAGAGTGCTTTCCTAATTCACAACGCCGTGTAAACGTGAAGATGATTTTGTGGTCCAGATGCCATCCATCCCAGGGAGTGAAGAGGCCTGGCTTTCAGGAGCCTGGGTTTCCTCCAGCTTTCCCCTTTGGCTCTCTCTTTGGGGCTGTTGCCAACTTACTTCCGCGTTTCCCTTGGATTTTAATCTCCGAGGGGAAGAAACCTTTTTATGGGAATAGCTTTTCTGGTTCATTGAATCCAGGCCAACTGGAGAAAGGAAGCTCCAACTGTCTTTTCTTTTTTTAAAATCCCTAGAGGTTTGGGTCCCCAGCCACTGCCTCCCCCACCCGGTGCAAACCTCCCTGAGATTTTGGGACAGCCTAGGAGTCAAGATGACAGTAGCTGGGGTGGGAGGTGCCTCTTTCCAGAAAGGTTTAGCTAATTGTGGTCTAAGGCTGCTGTAGTGCCCTGTTTACAAGCCAGATACTCTTCAGCTAAAGCTTCTAAACTTAGTGGATGTACATTCTTATGAAAATGCTGAGTACACCAAACCGAGGGCTCTTTTGTGTTTTGTCCTGAGAGCAGAAAGGGCTGGAGTGACTACCTAGAGTTCAGGCTGGTGGAATGATAACAAGCAACCCATGTTTTTGCGTTTGCAAATGAATAAATAGTACTTGAGGAGTTTCATTTTAAGGAGTCTGGAAAATGTTGTTTTTACAATTTCTCTAAAGTGAAAAACACTTGATATGTCATCTTGGGCCAGAAGTTTTGACCTTCAGCTACTGTCTGTCTGGGCTTTGGAGGGGAGGGGGGGCAAGGCAGGTAGCAGGGGAGGGGTTTCAGACCAGTGGCACCATATATGATTTTTCCCAGGCCAGCCTGGCTGCAGCCCCGTGGAGCCAGGGAGAGGGAGAGCCCTGGATCCTCCAAACACCCTTTAAGGTGAGGTGATGGGGCCTTGTTTTCCTTCAGTAGAGAAGAATGTGCAGGCCCAGGAGACTCTGGCTTGGGCACAGAGATGACTAATGGTCCAACTCAGGGCACGTTCTCTCCCTTTTTCCATCAATAGGTCTGATTGCCTGCCTGCAGAAGGAAAAATCGCCTGTCCCCAGCGTTCCCCTCCATGTTCCCAATGACCCTCAAAAATACCCTAAAGGAGCAGTTCTGATCAGCAACCTGAGATAATTAGCAAGTGAATCAGAGGATAGGACACCTTCTGCATTCTCATGCCACTACCTGGCTTGAAGGTTGCAAACCCCTTCCACCTACAGAAGCCATTGCCCACCTTCTCCCCTTGTTACCCTCAGGAGCTTGGGCAGCCCAAAGGGAGCACCCCTAGCATAGCAAGGTTGGACAGATTGCACAGGGGTCCTGGCACTGCAGCCCTTGGACTCAGGGCACACAGCCCCAGACAGAACCCACAGGCATGGGGACTGCAACGGAGCCATCCACAGTCCTGTGGATAGTTTAGGCCTCTTTCCTCCCTTTTGTAAAAATATGAATAGCTATCACTTACTAAGTACCCACTACATGCCAAGTTCTCTAAATGAATTATGTCTTTGATAGCATGCATGCCACAACCCCATAAGAAGGTACTAGCATAACTATTATAACCCTTATTTTAACCAATGTGGAAACTGAGCCTTAACACGATTAGGAGACCAAGGCACACAAAACACCTATCCACATTGCTACATAAATATCAAGGTCATTCATTTTAACTGCTATATGGTATTTCATGGTACCTCTGCCAGGAGATGACAGGCAGCCTAGTGTTGCTCCTGATTAAAAGGGAATACTTCCAGTACGTCCCCGTTAAGTATGATAGTTGTGTGTTAGATAATTTTATCAAGTTAGAGAAGCTCCACTGAGTTCTTAGCTGGCTAAGTATTTAATCAGGAATAACCATTATACTGTATCACATACGTTTCTCCCCCTCTTCTGAGATAATTATATGATTGGTGTCCTTTAAGCCATTCTTCTGGTGAATGACACTAGAGACTTCCTGATGCTAAGTTACTCTTCCCAATTCCTTGGAAAGATTCAGTTTGATGGTGATATATATTTTACAGATATATGACTATATGTGGTTTATCTAGTATTTTTCAGTTTTTCTGGATCTTTACCCCTGAGGGAGATTGGCCTATAATTTTCCTTCTTCACACTTTCCTGGTCTGAGGTTTTTATTTGCCTTCCAAAATGAGTTGCAAGACAGGCTTTCTTTTCTTATGCTTAAGAAGATTATGTAGAAGATGAAATGGTTTACTTCTGGCCTGTTTGATAGAACTTGCCTGTAAAACCATCTGGGTCTCTTGTTTTGGTTTGGTTTGGTTTGGTTTTTTTGTGGAGAGATTTTAAGTTACTTATTCAGTGTATTTACTGATTATAGGACTCATCAGGTTTTCTATTTGTTTTAGGATCCATTTTTGTAAATTATATTTTTCTAGGCATTTGTCCATTTTACTGAAGTTTTCAAGTATATTGGCCCAAAGTTCTTCATATTATTTTCTTAGGATCTTTAAAAAGTCATTGCAGTATCTGAGGTTAGTTCTTCTCCTTTCCTAGTACCATTTGATTTTCTTCTTTTCTTCCTCTTCTTTCTAATCAGTTTCCCCAGAGACTAGTCTTTTCAAGAGACATCTATTTGCTCTGTTAGCTTTCTCTATTTTTTTTAAAAGATTTTAATTGTTTATTTGGGAGAAAGAGACAGAGAGAGCACAAACAGGGGGAGGGGCAGAGGGAGATGGAAAGAGGGATAAAGCCAGAGAAGCAGACCCCCTGCTGAGCAGGGACCCTGATCAGGGGCTGGATCCCAGGATCCTGGGATCATGACCTGAACCAAAGGCTTAACCAACTGACCAACTCCAGTGTCCCTTAACTTTCTCTATTTTATCAGTGTTTTCCATTCTGTTAATTTATTCTTTTTCTGTTCCCCTTTCTATATTCTTTGGTTTTATTCTGTTGATTATTTTTTTAACTTAGTTCATTATTAACTAACCTTTTTTTTAATAATATAAGAATTCAAGGCTATAAATTTCCCTCTACACACTGCTTTATCTGCATCTTAGATAGTCTTTTTGTTATCATTCAGTTTAAATATTTAAAATTTCTGTTATAATTTTGATCTTGGTATTTTTAAATTTACAAATATAATTTTTGTTTCTGGTTTTTTTAAATTATTATCTTCTTTTACTGATTTCTAACCAAATGGCATTAAGATCAAGGAACATGGACTGTGTTATTATTTGGAGTTATTTGACATTGCTTTATATCTGGTCAGGTTTTAAAATTTTTCTGTGTGAATCCAAGAATATCTGTTACCTAGTTTAGGGTACAAAGCTTTACATTAAATCAGACTCAATCATTCATAGCTAAAAGTCCAAAACACCTATATTCTTGCATGTTGTATCTGTTAAGTCTGTCAAGTACTGTGAGAGGAGTTTTTAAATTTCCAAGTCTACTGCTGTGTCTGGCCCACTTTTCCTTGTTCTTTTATCAAATTTTTCTTCACATGTTTTGAGGATAATTTATTGCATAATACAAATTAAGAATTATTATTATATTTTCCTGGTGAATTGAACATTTTATCAGTAAGTAGTTACCTGTTTCTCTTTTAGAAATGCTTTCATTACATACTTGTTGGTGTGATCTCTCTCTCTTTTTTTTTTTTTTTTTTTTTTGAAAAAAGTCTTCATTTCACTGTCATTCCTAAAGGATCATTTTTCTGGGTACACTATTCCAGGATGTCAATCATTTAAACACTTTGAGGATGTTTTCTACTGTCTTTATTTCATTATCTTCTGTCTGGTTACCATGGTGGATCTAGCTAACAAAGAAGTAATGTACAACCCTCCCACCCCATGACATACACATACAGACACATAGCTGATATTGTGTCCTATGCCAAGATGGCCAGGAAAACAACAACCTCAACCCACAAAATGATATTTGGAGGCCAGGCTTCAAACCAAGAAAGCGATATTGCCAAGAGAGTGACTAAAATCCTGAGCATAGTAAGAGTTGATGCCAAAGGCCTCATAAGTAAGGAGATCTGATCTAAGGTAAAATGAATATATACTGGGGTTCTAAATCCTTCAAGAAGAAGGGAGCTCAGGTTTGGGCCCCTGTGTTTGGGAAACTAATGGCAGGAACCATGAAGGTCAGTTTTTTCTGTGAATTGATAACTCTGAATACTTGCTGAATACTGAATACTGAATACTTGCTGAATACTCATCAGCCCAGGGAATCCAGTAAGCCATGTGCCATCTACTAAGGGCCAGGAGTGAAGAATAAAAACAAAAACACTTACCCATGAAAAAAATGGAACCCCAAGCTGATATCATACTCCAAACAGATAAAACTCTTCCATTAAGACAGAAAGTTTTTTATTGAAAAAAAAAAAAAGAAAATTTTTTTAAAGGATGAAATATAGGTATACACTCTTTATAAAGCCATACATACAATATTCTGACACAAAGACATTGAAAGCCAAGGGTTGAAAGGGAACATGCCATGCAGGCATTAAGAGAAACCAGGTATTTAAAGGTTAATAACAATATAGAAAGGGAAGAAAAAAGCATAAATAGAAAAAGAGAACTACTGCTTACTGATAAAGAGGACAATCCACTAGGATATATAATAATCATGCATCTTTATGGGCCTAACGACATAGCTTCAAAATAAGGCAAGCAGAAATTGTAAGAAGAAAAGGACCAATCCACAATTACTCTAGGAGATTTTTGAGCACATCTTATAGAAACAAGCAGATCAAGGAGATACAAACTCGTAAAGCTATAAAGGTTCAAATAAGACAAGTAACAAGCTTCAGCCAACAGATCTTTATATAACCCTGCATCCTGCAGATGGAAACTACTACTTCTGAGACACACATTTACAGAAACTGAGCAAGGACAAGACCACTAAGTAAGTTAAGCTCAGCAAATGCTAAAGAACAGACCTTATACAGACCATGTTCTCTGGCACCATTCAATGCAACTGGAATTCAGTGATTAAAAAGCACTTCCCTAGGGGTGCCTGGGTGGCTCAGTGGTTTAAAGCTTCTGCCTTCAGCTCAGGTCATGATCTCAGGGTCCTGGGATCGAGCCCCGCATCAAGCTTTCTGCTCGGGGGCGAGCCTGCTTCTTCCTCTCTCCCTCTCTGCCTGCCTCTCTGCCTACTTGTGATCTCTGTCAAATAAATAAATAAAACCTTTAAATAAATAAATAAGTAAATAAATAAAAAGCACTTCCCTCTGTTTTAACCAGTAGTCACTCTATCATGAATGTTGGCACCAGGAGCAAGGCTTAGGGCAGGAATGGGTAAGCTGGAGGCAGGAGGATGGCTGAGGGGCATAATGTCTCTTAGTAGGACTAGAGAGCATGTGTGTGCCCTTTTTGTTCATGATACAAAGAGTAACCTGATGGTGATATTTATAGCCTTCATGTTCAGAGCGTGCTCAGTGGAGTCTCCCTTGCAGCTGAATACATCAAGGTGAGCTAATCAGGAGATTCCCTCATTTTACTCATTTTACAGATGGAAAGAGCTGGTGAATAGACAGAGGACCTCACCTACCAAGGTGGTGGGGAAAAAAAAAAACCAAAAAACTAGAGCTGGGGGAAAAAAACAAAGGTAAATCGTGGAACTGAGATTGAACTCGTGTATGTTGACTTCAGATTGGTCATTCTGCCGGTTGCATCAGCTGTGAATCATTTAGATTCACCTTCAGGTCTCACTAGGCTAAAATTCTTGAAAGCAAGCCCTAAAACTGTGTTCATTAGTATCCACAGTGTCTGGCAATGGAAGATTTCAGTAAATACTTTTTGAATGAATGCCGAATTAAGTTTTTAATTTCTTCATGGGTATTCTCATGTGTTACACTGTAGGAAATTTGGGGGGAAAATATAAAGTAGAGAGAAGAAATTAAAAGCTCCTGAATTCCTTTCATTAAGTATTTTATAAAAGGTATTTTAGCACTGCTAGTATATATGTGTTCATCATTTAGGTTATTTTCATGTTTTCTCTTTTACAAATAATTCTGTGACAGTTACCACTGCACACTCATTTCCTGAAGGTAAATTTCTAGAGATGGAACTACTAGGTCAAAGGATATGCAGTTTTTAAAGGTTTTGATACACATTGCCAGATTCTTTTCCTTAATGCTATGCTAATTTGCCTCCTCCAATATGAGAGTCAGCTTCCATGTACCCTATCAATATTGCTTTTTTTTTCTTTTTCCTTTTTTAGGGTAAACTTTTATTGAAATAATACATACATAGGGGCGCCTGGGTGGCTCAGTGGGTTAAAGCCTCTGCCTTTGATTCAGATCATAATCCCAGGGTCCTGGGATGGAGTCCGCATCAGACTCTCTACTCAGCAGGGAGCCTGCTTCCTTCTCTCTCTCTCTGCTTGCCCCTCTGCCTACTTGTGATCTCTGTCTGTCAAATAAATAAATAAAATCTTAAAAAAAAAAAAAGAAATACTACATACATAGAAAAAATGAGACATTCTAGGTGTATGGTTCAATCAGTTTTCACACAGCGATATACTCATGAACCCAGCATCTAGATCGTGACATAAGACATGGTCAGTGTTCCAGAAACCAACTTCCAGGCATTATCATGAGCCCAAGGGTAACGATTGTCCTTTTAACATCATAGCTTAGTCTTGGCCATTTTTGAACTTCATACAAATGGAATCCTGTAGCCCTGTTCTTTTGTGTCCGCCTTATTTCACTCGATATTATGCTTGGGAATTCATCCACATTGCTGTGAGTAGCTGTAGTTTGTGTATTCTTGGTTCTGTATTGCATTTCGTTATGTGAAAGTAACATAATTCACCGATTTTACTGCAGATGGGCATTTGAATAATTTCTAGGTTGGGACTGTTCAAGCCAGGGCGGCCATGATCATTCTTGTACATAACTTCTGGTGAGTGATCATTCACATTTCTGTTAGCTATGTATGTGCGATTGGAATTGCTGGGTGGCAACACTATCTTAGTGTTTAAATCTTTAATTTAAAAAAATTGCCTAGTAAGCCTGGCTGGCTCAGTGGGTGGAGCATGGCACTCTTGATCTCGGGATTGTGAATTTGATGCCCACATTGGATGTAGCGATTACTTAAAAAATAAAATCTTAAAAAAAAAAAATCGCCTGGTAAGCTAAGGCTTAAATCAACAAATAACAGCTGCTAGAGAGTTTCAGACCATCTGGGGGTTGGGTGTTGGTTGGACCTGGGGCCTTTTCTAGGTTTCTCATATCTTTCTGCACTGGGACTGCTGGCCCAAGTATGCATAACCATATGAATACGTAGACCCTTGTATTTACAGTTCATATATGGAAGTGGAGACATTCCTAAATGTATTAGCAAGTATGGTCAGAGTTGGGGGTAAAGCAAGTCATGGGGTTGTACAGGTGACCATGAGCAGGGATTTGGGGAGGGGTCCCTTTGTGGGGACCTTTTGTTCCAGGTGTGTTCTGATGGATTGGAGCAGACTATGTAGGGTGTGAGAAGCCAAGCCAAAATGTTGGGGTGTTTGTTCTGTAGGTGGTGGATGGTCATACAGTGCTTTTGAACAGGTTATTGTCTTCATGGAAGCAACATTTTAAAACAAATGAGAAGGGACACCTGGGTTGCTCAGTAGGTTAAGCGTCTGCCTTTGGCTCATGTCATGATCCCACGGTCCTGATATTGAGTCCTGCGTCAGGCTTCCCACTCAGCAGGGAGTCTGCTTCTCCCTTTGCCAGTCACTCCCCTTGATTATGCTCTCTCTCTCTCTGATAAATAAATAAATAAATAAATAAATAAATAAAGTCCTCTTTAAAAAACAAAATAAAGCAAATGAGAATATCACCAGAATCCAGTTCATGGTGGTTGGAAAGGCACTGAGAAGCTACAGTATTCCAGAAGGAGAGCAAGGCGGGTCTGTGGGTGAACCTCTTGGGGCCATGCTGCCCTATGTTGCCACTTTCTCTGATCTCCCCTGTGCCTTTCCTGCCCAGACCTTCTTCTCTGACCCCAGCCAGCCCCAGGAGCCTTCAGGAGGTACACTGTACTTATGTGGGCTCCTTGGAGAAGGACCACATGTGTCCTGCTTACCACCCTATTCCCAGTGCCTACCACCGTGCCTGCACACAGCAGGTGTTGGATAAAGAGTTTTGGAGCATGATCGTTATCGCTTATCATAGCTGATATCCCCTCTCTGCCAGCCCTTCTTGCATGGCTCGTGTCTGTTGATCTGCAGTCCTGGCTTTGTCCCTAGCCACTGCCTCGTGGCCCTGTGTTTCCTTTCTTCAAACCTCTGTGTGTTAGGGGAGGGTGTCCAGGCAAACTCTGTGCAGAGGCAGAGCGATCACTTCCCCTCTAAGAGTTCATTTCTCCCTCCTCCTGACTTCTGGTATCATGGCCCTAGGTCAACATTTGCATGGCCAGTGCTCCCCATCCCGGTGTTGGTGCGGTGTCTGCCCATGAAGCTGCACTGGGGAAGCTGTCCAAGGCTCAGGACTGACAGTGTCTTCATTTTAGCAACAGCCAAGTGTAGGTCATTGGGGGGAACTTGCCCCTGCACCCCTACTCCCCATTACTCACTGCAAAAGTCAGACGGTTCTGGTGCCAGAAGACGGAACCACTCCAGGCCCCGTATGGTTCTTTGTCTTCATTATATTTAGCTGCTTTTTTCCCCAGTGGAGTTTGGACACAATTCCCTGGCGATAAAAAGCTGCTGCGTCTTGCAGGATCTGCCCGCAGCCAAATGCGAGGGGACGCCAGCCCCACCTGAAGCTTTCTGCCCAATCAGTCAGTACAGTCTCTTTTTCCTTTCCTTTTTTTTTTTTTTTTTTTTTTTTGCCATGTTGACCATGAAATGACTGTGGGAGGCAGGGAGCCCACCACTTGCAGGCGGGCAGATCTGCCAACCTGTCCTTAAGGACTGGAGAGGGACCAAGGCTCGTGGGATTTCCTTCTAGGGCACTTTCCTCCCCACCATTGACGCAGGGACACCTCTCTCCCAGAAGAAACAGTGGTCTGTGTTTGAGGCAAGGGGATGGGCAGGGACGCCAGCTCTGTGTGGCTCCCTCTGGACCCTGGGATGGGTCAGTACCATGGACCTCTTCCCCGTGAACATGTGTGGCACACGGGTGATAAGGTGCCAGCCAGCCGTTCCCTTCCGGCAGGTTGAAGGGCACTGTGGGTCTCAAGTCAATTTCCACAGTCCCCGACAAGATGCTCCAGCTGACGAATTTACAAAACAAAGCAAAACAAGGAAACAGAAACAAACACACACAAAACAAACAAACAAAAAAACCCAACCCAAACTCATTACAGTCCCTCAGGGAGCAGCCTGTAAGGCTGAGAAGAGGAGAGTAGCTGGTGATGTTTCAGTGACCTATGGATACATAGCAGACCATCCTCAGATACGGTGGCTTGAAGCCACCCTTTCCTCACTGTCATGTGGGTCAGGAATTTGGGCAGGGCTCACTGGAGGAAGCTTGACTTTCTTCCATTTGGGTCACTCAGCTGGCTGGAGGATCAAGATGGCAGCACTCCCTTGTCAAAGGAGCCTTGGCTCTTGGTTGGAAGCTTGAGTCTTCTCCACGCAGCTTGATTGTCTCATGGCTCCGCCTTCCCCAAGACCTCTCCCTGCTGTGGCCTCTCTCTGTAGGAGAACAGTCTGACTTCTTCATGTGGCTGGAACCTGCCTCTGGGAACGTGGAAACTACAAGGTCATGACAAGCCCAGGTCACTTCCTCCATATCCTGTCTGTCAAAACCAGTCACATGGCCAGTCCAGATTAAGGGGAAGGTTAGTATCACCCACCTCCTGATAAGAGATTGTTGTGGCGTCTTTGGAAATAATCTGTCACAGGGAGCCACTGCAGTCACTTGTTTTTGACAGCCATCTTCATGTCTCAACCCATATTCCTCTCCTCACTACCACCCCCCCCACCTGCTTCCCTGGGCTCCCAGTGCCCCAAAAGAGGATGTACCACCTGGTAGAAGGGAGGTTGATTTAATAATACATTTTTGAAAAAAAAAAAAAATTTAAAAATGTGTGTGCTCTTTTTGTGGCTATAAATTATGAGTTCTAGAACTCTGTTGTTGATTATAAACCTAAGAGGTCTGTCTCCAAATTTCACACTAGAGGGGATGCTGTCTGATTTCTATTGAAGGAAACTCAAAAGTTGCCAGGAAGCAGGGACGACCCCAAGTGCCCATTGCCCAAATTCAGGTGTGTCCTCCCTGGCCTGCGTGGTACGTCGTTACACAGCCGTGCTCCATGCACGCCGCACCGTGTGAAACAGCTTATCTGGAGCCCGAGCTGTCCTCGGCATAGCTGTGAATTTCAAATTCTCAGAATGCATGGAGAATAGCTATTTATTTTGCACTTTCGCTGGGGACAGAAAAGCTTAGAGTAATCTTGGAACACGTGTGCAGCCCTCTTACGGCCACTTGCATAGCCAGAAACAAGAAGGTAAGAGCAGGGAGGACAAGGGTTGAGGCACAGGAAGAATTTCTACAATGAGAATTCTGGAGGTCATCTCCGGTTTCTTACATCTGAGGTCATTTTCTTGTCCCAGGGATCTTGTGCCTCGTGCAGCTCTTGGGTTCTTGTCATGTGCCTTGTCTTCTTCCTTGTCCTCAAATTCCATCTGTCCTTCTCTCCTCGTTCTTCCTTACCCTGAGTCCATTGTCAGGATCCCAGGCCTAAGATGTTTCCAGAAGCAAATTTCCAAGATCAGACCTGCCTCTGCAGAGAGAAAACAGGTCTGTAGTTCGTGGGTCCCTGTCACTTGTTGTTCTTCCCATAAAGCTGCTTAGCCGATGACGGGAATTTAAAGGGCTTCGTTTTCCCATTGATTTTAAATCACGATCATCAGGGGCTGAAGGGGGCAAGCTGAGGCTCGTACCAAGGTGTCCCATAGCACTACTCTGCGCCGTGTGTCTGCTTCTTGGAAGATGGTGAGGTGAGCAGTTCAGTCACTGAAAGCTGCAATATGAAATAAACGTTTTTCCCTTTGAATGCACAGAATAGTGTGGACTGAAGGTCAGGAGACCTCAGGTGATCCCAGCTCCACCAAAGGCAAACTGTGTCATCTTGGCAAGTGGAATGACCTTCCTGGGCTCTACCTTTTAGGTCTCTGAGTTTGGGATTTGGACTGGGTTCATTTTCACAAGCTCTGTGTCAGGCATCCCATTCTGCTGGGCTTGGAGACCAAGCACCATGTACCCTCCCTGCAGGGAACTCAGTGAAATGCATGATCCATATGCTCAAAAGTACCCCCTGGATGCACGTCCCAAAGCTCTGGACAGTAGTGCAAGAACACCAGGCTCTACAGAGGGGAACCATCCCAACGAGTAGTCTACTATCTTCTAGAAAATCGTAGGGATAGGTGGAATGCCGGGGTGCTGGCCATGAGCAGTCATTTATATTTTTGCAGGGTTTATTTACATAAGCTCTCCCATCCAAGTACTAACCAGACCCGACCCTGCTTAGCTTCCGAGATCAGACGAGATCAGGCGCGTTCAGGGTGGTATGACCGTAGACTTACATAAGCTCTCTACCCGTTTAGTTAGGGCTGGCTTGGTATGCATTAATCGATTCATTTCCCATTGCTAGAGATCGAAACTTTCTTTTAATTAAGTCACTGTTTTGCTCACTTGTGGCTCTTCCCGTGGAATAAGTCATTCCGATCATTAGGAAGAATAACTCTGGCTTCAAGTGGGAAATGACAAGGACCCAAGAGGAAGGCTCTGTGAAGGGAAAGGTCAGCCTTGGTGTGTGTGCCAGGTGGGGGCTGCTGAGGGCACTTTTGCAAGGAGCTCTTCAGCTGGGACAAGAGCGGATGCCCACTGACCTCCCAAGCACCCCAGGGTCACCTGGGTGGCTCAGTGGGTTAAGCCTCTGCCTTCGGCTCAGGTCATGATCTCGGGGTCCTGGGATTGAGCCCTACATTGTGCTTTCTGCTTGGCGGGGAGCCTGCTTCCCCCCACCACTGCCTACTTATGATCTCTGTCTGTCAAACAAATAAATAAATCTTAAAACAAACAAACAAACAAACAACCCCCCCAAATAGTAGAGCCCGGGCCCTCCCTGGCGGACCAGACTGCTCTTTGCCTTCTTGCCAAGGGTCTATGAGTGACCAAGTTTGGGGGAGAGGATGGTGGCCTAGAACACATTAGGGAAAGGAGAACCAGGACAAGTGGATGGAACTGAGATATACCTTAGAGGCACGCTCACCAGAATCTGGTGAAGGTTTAGACTCCAGCAGTGGCAAGCAAGTGTGGTTACATGGTGGCAGAGGAAGGGGCAGGTCGAGACGGGGAGAACTCGCAAAAGTTTCTGGATGGGGATCCTGTGCAGACCAAGGCACACTCATCACAGTAGGGGAGACTGGGAAAGCTTGGGCAAAATTAGTTTTGGGAATGCAGAATTTGGGATGCCTGGAGAATCATCCCGGTAGAGATGACAGCTCTTACAGGAGATGTCAGGGTGGAGATGGTGGCTTCTGTGAACTTGATTTGGTTAACATAATGCTGTTTTCGTGAGAAAATGGGGTTCGAATTCAAAATACCTGATTTAACAAATGCACCCTAGAGCGTAACTATTTGGAAGCTGGGAGTAGCTGTGTACATCTATTCCAAGGGCCAATTTGGGTTGTTAAGAGGTGGTAGTTTGGTATAACCAAAGCAGTATGAGATTATGTGTCCTAACACTAGTTCTTGGTTCAGCTCCATCACTAACAACCAGGTGTAACTAGAACAAACAACTTATCATGAGTCTTTGCCTATTGGCTTCATATACTTGTCACAACACAGATGAATGGAGGTTGCATGAGAAGTAGAAGAAGCTATGAAGTTTACAGAAATTATCCTTTTATTTAAGTTACAATGAGAGTTTCTTAGCAGGATAGCAGTGACAAAGTGGATTATTTCCCTTTTAAATAGTCTGAATGTTCTCCCTTCTTAGCAAATACCACCTGCTTATCGTCAGAAGAAAGGAGGGAAGGAAGGAAGGAAGGAAAACATAGAAGATCAGAAACAAGGAGCAAATCACCCACATTTTCACTACTCTGGGAAAAAACACTCTTAATAGTTTGGCATATGTCCTGGTAATATTTGCAAGGACGTTTAAAAAGTAGAGATTATTTCAAATGTGTAGAAATGTACAGAGAAATTCTGTACATTTTGTTATTATTACTATAGTAATTACTATACTATTTACTATACTATACTATATTACGATTCTATTTTATTATAAGCCATGAGCCATCATTAAACAATCTTAGCATTTCATATTGATTTGGATTCTTTCCTTGTGAAATAAATGTAGATACCATTGAACCCTCCTACCCTTTTCAATGTTCAATTCTTTCCCCTTCCTCCTAAAATATAACAACTCTTATAGAATTTTTAATACTTTGAATGTGAAATGGAATTTCCTTGTTCTCTTAAACTTTGTAGGGTAACAATCTAATTTTTTTCCATTTATGGGTAACTGATTGAAGGGTCTGCCCTATGCCTACTAATTCACCATGTGTTAAGGTTGTCATATACTAACTTGACGTCTATCTGTGAATTTCTTTCTGAGATTGCTAATTCTTTTTGGCTCAATTGTCTTTTTGGTTCTTATGAATAACCCTGCTATGAACATCTGTGTGCAAGTTTTGGTGTTGACACATTCTTATTTCTTCCGGTATATACCTAGGAATGAAATGACTGGATCAGAGGGTCACCTTTTTAACATAGGTAAGAGCGCTATGTTTAACTTTTTGAGAAGCTACCAGACTGTTTCCCAAAGTGCACCATTTCACATTCTTAGGTAATAAGAAGTAATAGGTATGAAGTGGTAAACTTCGTGGCATTTTGATTGAAGACATATTGGTTTCCAAATGGATTTGGGGGAAAGTTAGCCTCACCATGTTGACTCTTGTCATCCACGACCCGGGTACGTACCTTTCCATTTGATTAGATTCTCTTTTATGCCCTTCCGGTCATCTTGCCGAGTGACTTTATCATTTTGGTTTTAGGTGCATTGGGAACAGTGATACCATCTCAAAGAGTGGGAATTCTGTCTCTTTTCAATGCTTATACTTTTGCTTTTCTTGTCTTTTGCACTGGATAGGACTTTGAAATCAGGGATGAATAGTGCAGGTGATAGTGGTGTGTCTGTTAGCGTCCTGACTTTAATGAAAATACATCTACAATTTCACAGTTAGATATGTTTGCCATTTTGTTTTTAAGATGTATCTTCATCAAATTAGGAAATTCTTTTCTATTCCTAGTTAGCTAAGTTATCATGCATAGGTCTGGAATTTTGTCAAATGCTTTTTCTTCAGCATTTACTAAGTTGATCATATATTTTTTCCTCTTTAAGCTCATAATTTGGCATATTAATACATTTTCTGAGGACATACTTTCTTACATTTCTAAGATAAACTGTAGTTGATTCTGATGTAATTTTTGTACATGGCAGAATTTGATTTGAGACTGTTTAAAATGGGATTTTTTGGTATGTCTTGTCATGAGTGAGACTGGTCTATAATTTTCTTTGATTTTACTATCCTGTAGTTTATTAAGGTTGTGCTCACCTCATAAAATCATCTTGCTAGTTATCCCTCTTACTCTGTTCTCTGAAACAGTTTACTCTGGATGGAGATTAGCTATTCCATAGGGATTTGGCGTAATTTGCCTAAAAAACTTTCTTAGCCCGTGCCCTTGGGGAGGGAGGTGCAGATTTCTAAACATCAGTTGAGTTTCTGTTGGGGTTATTAGTGTATGTAGGCTTTCTACTTCTTGAATCAGTAGTGATCATTTACATATTTTTAATGAAAATCGCTTGTGTTTTTCTAACTCAGTTAATCCTTTCTCTTTTGATTTAGGAAATGTCTACTGTTTTTGTCAAGACATCTCCATTTAAATCATATTACCAGGTTTTTGGTTTTTGTTTTCATTTGTTTGTTTGTTTTTTCTGGTCTTACCACTTGTCCTTCTCTTGCTAAGGATTTGTCTTCCAAAGAACTAGCTTTATCTTTTGATAATTAAATTTCCTCTTTCATTAATATGCTCTTAGCTCTATTATTTCAGCTCTTTTACCTTTTTTTTTTTTTTTTAAAGATTTATTTATTTAAGAGAGGGAGGGAGAGAGAGAGAGAGAGAGATTGGACATGCCTGTGTGAGCTGGGAGAGGGGGCAGCTGAGCCCAGAGCCAGGAGGAGGGGCTCCACAGGGAGCTTGATCTCAAGACCCTGAGATCCTGACCTGAGCTGAAACCTAGTTGGACACTGACTGAACCACCCAGGCTCCCCACAACTCTTTTACTTTCTTTGTGTTTAATATGTTGTTGTTTTATTAACTTCTTGAGGTGAACTTTTAACTTATTTTTTAAAAACCTCATTTATATTTACCCCTCTGTCCCTCTCTTTTTGATTGGACACTAATAGTGTGAGATCCGCTCTCTCTTACCCTTAAGACTTGCCTGGACTGTCTTTTTCTATCACCTTCTCTTCCGTCTCTTTGAATTACTTTTGGATGTCTTTGTAACACTATTTAGCAGGATTTTTTTTTCTTTCTTTTTTACCCAGGATGAGGATATATGTCTTTCTTTCACTGGGTGGATTTCAATCCAGTTTTATTTTTTGGATTACTGATATAGACATTTCTTTTACCTGGTTTTTCATAGTGTTTGTTTGTTTATGACTTTTTTTTAATTTGTTTCCTCTCCCTCCTGCTAGACTCATCACATTTCTGCTATTTACTTTTTCTTTCCTGATTCAAAAGCTGTCGATTGGGTAACCTTTTATTTTTAAGAGGCTACCCTTTCCTTTAAAAAAAAAAAAAAAAAAAATACAATCCTGGGGCCTCTGGCTGGCTCAGGCAGTTAGACGTCTGCCTTCAGCTCAGGTCATTATCCCATCAGGGTCCTGGGATCCAGCCCCACAATGGGTTCCGCACTCAGCATGGAGTCTGCTTGAGATTCTCTCCCTCTGCCTCTGCCTCTCCCCCTGCTCATGCGTGATCTCCCTCTCTCTCAAAAAAAAAAAAAAAAAAAAAAGATTTTCCCTTTGTTTTTCACACTCTCTGCTGTTTCTACTTTGTGTCTAGGTATGCATTTACTTTTGTGCCGCCTGTTCATGACTTTTTATTGTCCTAAAAAAACCTTTCTTAATCCAGTAACTCCAGAACATTGTTTTTTTTTTTTTTTTTTAAGAAAAAAAATTTTTTTTAAGACTTTATTTATTTATTTGACAGAGAGAGATCACAAGTAGGCAGAGAGGCAGGCAGAGAGAGAGAGAGGAGGAAACAGGCTCCCTGCTGAGCAGAGAGCCCGATGCGGGACTCGATCCCAGGACCCTGAGATCATGACCTGAGCCGAAGGCAGCGGCTTAACCTACTGAGCCACCCAGGCGCCCCAGAACATTGTTTTTCACTACGCCTTCCATTTGACCCTTTGGGGATGTCTCTAAGACACGTTGGATCCTATCCTTCTACTGTCTGGATCTCTTAATTACCTTTTATAGTTTTTAAAATCTCCATCCCTCCATGTTTCATTCTAGATAAATACCCTAACGTTATCTTATAATTCACTAATTTATATTGTCATAATGACCAGTACAGATTTTACAATTTATTACATTTTACTTTTGTGACCCTACTTTTAATTTTCAGGATTTAATGCTTTTTCATATAGAGCTATTTCTATTTTGTTTCTATGTTACTGTTTGGTAATTCTTTTTCTTTTTACAGTGGTCGTTCTGTCTTTGTGGATACTGAGGGACGATGCTTTACATTTGTTTTTTCTAGATTTTTCTATCATTTTTGTTTCTTCTTGGGTCCATTCCTCTTCCAATTGTGGACTTTGCTGGCTGTTTTTCTTCATGTCCTCTCCTTCGTTTGCTTTGCAAACGTGCTTTGCAGTCTCTTCTAAATACCAGGCTGCCTTTCTTCCTCTGCCCAGTGCTCACTCTTCTCCGTATGGTGACTTCGTGTTTGCCTCTGCCCAGTTCTTTAGGGCCTTTGGGGCAGTATCTGGTCCTCTACGGACCTCACATGGTTCCCACTTGCTTTTATGGTGGGAATATTGCAGATCCAGTCACACTCGGATCCTAGTGTGAGGCTGTTTCTGAGTTCTCCAGTTTCCCAAGGTACTTGGTTTCATGGAGTGTAGCCGCAGAGAGTGGCCAGAAGCAGTTTGAATGAGCTGCCTCCTATGATCAGCAGATGGACACCTACCCCTGGTTTCAGGCAATGGCTCTGGCCCCTTGCCTGCTGTGAGAGTTTGATACCCCAGAGGCTGTTCTGGTTGCCTCTTTGTGCTGCAGGTCCCCATGTTTCCCAGACCCACAGCATCAGCCGTTCTCACTACCTGTTTGATTTCTAAATCCTACTGCCGAACATGGCTATGTTCTCTTAATTTTTGCTATAAAATATATTTGGGGTATTGTCAGGGTGGTTGACACAAAGCATGAACATCTAATACCCTCTTAAATGGAATCCTTGCCAGATACTTTCTAATGTCTTTTCTATATATAGGAGGTAAGACTGTCAATACTGTGTACGTGTCTTGTTTAGTTTGGTTTGCTTGGTTGTTTTTACTAAATACTATATCATGGGCAGTTATTACAAACTATGCGTAAATTTGTTTCACTGTTCTTTGGTTATAAAAGTTTTTCTTCACAGATTGTTTTAAAGCATCTGGGTACATTTCTTTGAAATATGTTCAGGTGGAGGCTGTTACTAAGGAGTTTGGTCCAACTTGGCCTCTTCTCCACGACAACCAAGGTGATTCTTCTTGCCACTGTGGACAAAGGGGCTGGGGTCATAGGAATAGCTGAGAGTTCTCTCTAAGAATCTCTCCCCAGCTACCCAACTAGTAAGGGGAGGGGGCAGCTCTGAGCCCTGGGGGCCATCAGCTCTGGAGACAATTGTGAAATAATTGGGACAACAGATGGTCTTTCCTCACGAGCTTCAGAACAGTCTAGTGAACCTCCAGGACAAAGGCTCAGAAGGAAATGACTCTAAGAATAAGACATTGCCAGAATCATCTACCCGTTAAGGTGACTTCTACCTTCAGTCTGTGGGCTTCCTTCCGTCAGCTCCCGGGAGTCTTCTGAAAGCCTTTAGATGTGTTCCTGGCTATCCCCATACTTTCAGTTGCCTTGTAATTTGAGATTTGAACATCTTTGTTGTGGGTTTTGTGCTTTGATCATAGTGCTTCTGGTCTACTCACACTGTCTTAGTACCCAGTGTGGAGAAGTTCCTCATGCTGTGCTCTTTCCACACAGGGCCATTTTCTCCCCCACCACTTCACCCTCAGCTTCCAACATGGTGCCCGATTATATGTGTATGTATATTTATATGTATGTCAATATCTACTTTTACATCCATATGTTTATCTAAAGCTATAGCCATACCTACAAGGACCCCTCCTTGACCAGGCTTCAGTCAGGCCCCTCTGAGACTCTTCTCCACTAGCCTTCAACCTTGGTTTGCCCAGCCCAGTTTTAGCAAAGAATCCTTCAGAGCCTTGATATCCGATCAAATTCCTCATCCCCACCCTTGGGGTCTAAGTCCTTGGTGTGTCTTTAGCAGGAATCCCCTTACCCTTGATATGTAAGCAAGTTCTCTTAGTAATTTCCACCCACTGGCCACCTTGCTGTGTTCCTTGACTACACATCCCCTGTTGTCTTTGTTGAATTGGGACTTGTGTTCAGTTTTATCCTGAGGTCTTTTTCCCATACCACAGTAGCTTGAATCAAGCCTGTCTTTCTGCTTTTAGCAAGTGTCCAGGGCAAAATTTTCTTTTGGGCTTCTAGATCTAGATCTAGATACATGTGAATAAAGTAACACTTGGATGAAGCCGAGTTCAACAAAATGAATACATCAATAAAGTGCTTGCAGTTATGCCAGTGTCCTGTTGGATTTGGCCGGTCAACGCGTGCAACAAGCATGTGGCTTGTTATTTCCCAACATTTCACTTCAAGTGTGCCCTCACCCATCCCCCTATGGAAAACCATCGGCCAGATGCTGTGTCCAGCTGCAGAAGGGGCTGTGTCTTGAGTGCAGGCCTGGGGAAAGTGCTCACATTTCTCACGCATAAGATAGAGACATTCAGAAGCTAGAAATCTAAAAGATTTCCTCCTGCGAACCACAGACGGGCGGGCTCCGACGAGCCTTGGAGAGAAACTGATGTGAGTGGGAGTGGGAGTGGGAGGGAGAATTTGGATTCCTTTGTCCCTCTGGGCTGGGTTACCATATTGATAAACATGAAGACCCAACTGCAAAAAGTTGGCTGTCAGAACCAAATGCATTTCGAAAGTTATAAATTACTACAGAGCGTGTTGTGCCTGGCCACGTGGTATCCCTGCTGATCTGTGTTGGTGGCCTTGCTGTCAAGCATTGAGCATGTGCCTTCTCTAACGCTGGGTGAATTGTCTCCAGGGACTGGTCAGTTGTCGAGAGTGAAACGTGTGGGCAAGAAAAGGAAAAGAGACGTGTTCCCATCCTGTGGTGTCTGTGCTGCCGAGGGGAGTAGCTGATGAGCAGTGGAGGGGCATGGCCAGAAGGAAATGACCTTGCACATTGATCTCATTTGACCTACTTTAGAAACTAATCATGTACCAAAGAGGCAGGTGCCAAGATATTCACTGTGGGCTTATTTGCAAGAGTGAAAAATGGATAATCTCACAAAATGTAAATGTCTATGGGTACAAGCCCTTTAACAGAATGAGGTGGAGCCCGCTAGAGGGGATGGTAGGCCTCCACCGGGGTTGGTCCATGCCACACAAGATAACAAACATCTCGCAGTCTGAACGAAACTCATGAATACGTATGAACTCACCTATGCGTAAGATTTTTAAAAATCCGTTCTGTAACACTAATGATAACGTAGAAGAGAAATAAGAGTAACTTGCAATGAAACTGCCTGTTTCACGAAGTCAGTGCTCAGGCAGGGAGAGACACAGTGAAGATCTGGGAATGAGTCGGAAGCTTGCCCCGTACGAAGTCACACGCTTGGCTTGGGTGGGCATTTTGGTCACGGACAGCAGCCTTGCTCTTGGGATGAGGTTTCTTTTCAAATGGTAAATAATACCTACTAAAATGGCGAGCAAAACCAAGTCTGGTTGCTGGGCGGTGCTTGCATGCAGGGCAAGTCTTGGCTGTGTGGGACCATGGATGCTTTGCCACGTCCTCCCCCGACCCCACTTCAAACATGTCAGCTGTGACAGCGCCCAGCCTGGTTAAGGACCTCAGGCTCCTGCCCCACCTGCTCATTCTACAGATGAAGAGACTAATGTGCTGAGAAGGAAAGGGGCTTCCTGTGGTTAAAGGCAGGGTGGGCGCTAGAACCCAAGATGCTTTCTGGAGTACTTATTAAGTGCTTCCTGGATGCCCTCTGCCCTGCCGGGGCTCAGCGGGAAGAGCACGTGTCCTGAGATGGGAAGGCCTGCATGTTAGTGAATCCTGCTTCCACCAGACCAGTTAAAGCTTTCAGAGCATCAGCACACAAACCTTTCTTTATTTCATTTTTATTTTGGGTCTGGGGGGATAATTTTCTTGGTTTAAAATAATCTTAAATTTACAAAAACATTACAGTACAGCACAAACCACCTCCTTCTTCCCTAAACCATTTGAGAGTAAGGTGCCAACCTGCTGCCCCATCACCCTAGAACATTCTAGTGTGTTCTTCCTGCACACAAGGACATTCTCCTGCAGAACCACATCACAACCAGAAGATCGGGACATTAGCACGGACACACTCTTGCTCTCATCCTCAGGTCCTTAAGCAAGTTTTGCTAAATGTCTCAATCATATACTCTAGGCAGCAGGGCCTAGTTCAGAATCCCGGGTTGTCCCTCCTTCCAGTGTGGGCCAGTTTCTCAGTATCTTCTCTTATTCTCACGATCCTGGTCCTTTTGAGGAATAGGGGATTTTGGAAGCACCCCTCATGGGCGGTTTGTCTGATGTCGGTGGGATGAGAGTTAAAAGGTGTCTGTTTGTCAGGACAGCTGCAGAAGTAAGGCTATGCCTTTCCGTGGTCAGTTTTATCTGAAATGAGATCAGAGGGAAAACGGTGGTCCTTTATCATGCTCCCAACCACAGGCCAGCACTGGGCCGTGTGCTTCCCCTGCTGCACTCATTTGGTCCACACATCGGGAACAGTTCATCACACCTACTGCTCTAGAGATGAGCAAACCCTGTCTCAGAGAATGACTGGCCCCCATGAAGTGATAATCACAGATGAGCAGGGATTTGCACTCAAGCATTCAGGCATTAAAGTTCTAGGAACCTACTATTTTCCAATGGAACCAGAGTCAGCCACTAGTTATGGGAGTAAAGACAGATTGGATTCAGAAACGTGCCATCAGGGAAAGAGACTTCAGCATGGGACCAAGCTCAAGGCCAAATACAACAAGAAAACATGGGGATTGATACCCAAGGAGCCCGGGAGGGGCCAGTGGATGGAAAATGACTAAGAGGAGACTTCAGGGTAGGAGGATTTTAGCTCAACTGAATTAGCAGGAGTCTTGCTAAAACTGGCCTGCATGGGCCCAGCACAGACAGGACCAAGGTCAAGGCATAGTCAGGAGGAGCCTGCCTAAAGTTTGGTGGAGAGTGTTAGTCTTCATTGGCCCTATGGAATGCCTTGTATTGTGTTGTATGTCTACTTTTTTTTAACACACATGCATATCGAGTTTCTCCCTTGTCAAGTCAGGTAATAATCAATATGCCCCTTTGACAGATGGAGATTCAGAGAAGTCGTAAGGGACGTGGCCGGGCCATATACAGTGTCAGGCGCGGGACTTGAACTGGGCCTGCAGACCTCCTCATTCCTAGTGCAGGGACCCTAACTCAGGTTTGGCATTGACGCTGGGCAAGAAGAAACTGTGCAAGTTCCACTCAGACAGGATTGAGATTCTGAGCATAGTGGAGCCGAGCAGATGAGCAAAGACAGGGAGGAGCTGAGAATGGAAACGTGGGCTCCCCAGCCTCCCTGGTTCAGGGCAGCTGCACCCAGCTGGGTGGCCTGGCCTAGGAGTGGACGGGCTGTTTTGCTGGGGGAGACAGGAGGTATCCGCCCCTCTCTGTGCCCCCCAGCAATGTGCCTCTAACCAGCCCTTTAAGGCTGTGGGAGGCAGGCTCCCACCAGGATGCCTCTCAGTGTTTACTGACACAGTTGTAAATTACACTTCCCCTTTGTGAATGGGGATTACAGGCACCCTGCGGAGAAACTCTGTAGCCTGGGGAACTGTCAAGCTTCTGCCAGACTTCCGCATTTGCATTGGCTCTCCCTTACCCTGGATTCAACCTCTTCTTTTGGTCACAGCCCACTGCCCCTTTCTGGCCCCACCCCTGCCTTCCTGATGCCTTGTGGTAGGTCCAGGAGCTCCTAGGAAGGACCAGTTTGAAGTCACGGTTCTCGAAATGGGGCTTCAGACCAGAAGCATCAGCATCAACTTGCTGGGGGATTGTTGGGGATCCAAGTTCTTGGGTCCTACCCCAGGAACACGGATCAGAAATTCCTGAGCCGGGTCTAGGAATCTGTTTGAATAGGCCTTACAGACTTTTCTGGTGCCTGCACAAAGTTCAAGCCCCTGCATGTTGAAAAGGCCTGGGGTCTCCTGCGCCTCACAGCAAGTCAGAGGTGGGTTTCCATTTCTCACCCTGGAGGGCCTCCCGTGGCTTTACCATGAACCAGAGTCCCCAGAGTTCTGTCCCTCACAAAGTGCACAAGTCAACTCAGGACCTCAAGGCCATGCAGGGGTGGGATGCAGGTTGGCACTGCACTTTGGACCAAGAGCCCTTTCCTACACTGATACCGACTCCTCTGAGAGAAGAAGTGTAAGGGCCTATTTAGCCAGAGCAGCCCCACCTCGGTTGAACAGCCATTTTGTAGTTTGTGCAGTAAAACTTAAATTGACCTGGTGTCGTGTTCTTCCCCCCCCCCCCCCCCCCCCCCCCGCCAGGGGAACTTATTTAAAAGCAAGTCCAGGAAACCAGTCCCAGGTAACAAAGCCCAAATACAAGGGTGGGTCAGGTCAGGTCAGCTGGAGATGACATTCTGAATGCAGGGATGAGACAGCGGGTCAGGTGGAGACATCCAATCAGTAAAGCATGCATACTGTCTCCCTAGCTACCAAGGACAATGGGCCCCTCCCTTTGGACATCTTTTGGGCACCAATTCTGACCAAGGTGATAGGCTAGTTCAAATATCTACTAGGGTAAATTGTACTTCAATTGGTCACTTATGCGTGACCTAACATGACTGTGCAGCTTTCTCTGTGTGTTACAATTTCATTGGCCACCTGTGCGTGGCCAGGCCCAGCCACATGGCCTTTGCCCTTAAAAGCTAGTCTGTGAAACAGAGAGAGGTTGCCCTCTCTTTAAGGGGCGGCCCCGACCGGTCTGTTTGACAATCAGTTTGATTCTTGATGCTTGGCGCGAAATAAAGCTTTGCTTGACCTTCGCTTTATATCAGTCTTGTTCCTTTGACCATGAACCCATTATTGGGGGACCCAACATAGGGGACCCAACAGAGGTTAACCTGGAGGAACTGCTGAGGAGCGTACAATTGGCTTCTTGGTGCCAATGGTCCCTCACAGGGAAGTCAAGTCCATTTTTGGGACAGCAATGTCCGCCGTGCTTTCTCTAGAGTCACTGACCCTTCAGAGGTCCCCAGACATCATCCCTCAGGTTCCTCATGAGTGATCACTGAAGTGTTCACCAGTCTGAAAGCAAGCGAGAGGAAAAAAAAAAAAAAGACAATTTTTATGAAGCTCAATTTATCCAATTAAAGGATTATTCTTTATTTTGAGATCATGCCCCTCCTGCTTTGGGGGGAGGTGGAACAATCTCTCTTTGAGGAAACGGTAGTGATCCGGGAGGGTTTATGGTGGACAGAGAGTAGACAGTGGGTGCTTTCCAATGTCGTAACCACGGCAAACCAGGCAGCCCCATGTCAGACACCCGTTTTTATGTTTACATACGTCTGTTTAATCCGCAAACCTACAAACTCTGGCTCTGGTCTTGACCTCCCCTGACCCCTCAATCAGAGAGGTTAAGTGAGAGACCCAGGTCACACAGCGGTGTGTGGTACCACCAGGCCTGGAAGGCAGGTCCCTCCCAGAGAGAGGCGGGTCTGGTTCCTCTGTGAGCTCCCCCAGGGGCTGCTCCGGTTCTCATTCTCAGCACCACGGCCTTCCTCCTTGTTCTGCTGCTGGGCTGACCTGAGGGAACAGGTGGAGAGTGTTTGCGAAGCCCTCTGTGAAGGTAGAGGGTCCCAGGCCGCCCTGGCGGCTCACTCGCCGGCATGAGCCTGTGGGGAGTGTCTGCTGCAAGGAGAAACAGTTAGTCACGGTCCCCGCGTGAGCAGACCAGTTGGTGGGGGCTGGCCGGGTTAGGGGAGGGTGATGCCAGGGAGACTGTTGCCATGGTGACTTGGTGGTAGCCCTCGCTGGCTTCCCTAATCCCAACCCCAGCAGCCAGCTTCTCGAAGCATGGCTTGCTAGCACATGGAAAAACTGTTCCGCCCCTTCTGTGAAACCAGGAGGGGCGTGTCTGACGGCTGGAACCCAGCCCCTCAGAAGAAGACCGCGGAAGGTCCTTGGTCAAGCCGAGCTGGGGGAGTGGGGCTGTGGCTTCCCAGTGCTGTGACACGGAGCCAGCCATGGGAAAGGCCACATGGCGGCGAGTGCTCCTTCCTTTGTTTCTCTCTGATTTATCCCCGTTCTCTTCATACAGGTGATTTGATTCTGTGGTCATTTTAAACAATGAGCAGTTCAGTCTGATTCATCCCGTGATTACAGCTCAGCCTGCGACTGTAATTGATGTTAGCTGGGCTGGCTATGTTCTGTGGGACAAAGATCGGCTCATTAATTGACTGTAGAGATGTCACCCACACGCTGGCCTAAAGCGGTGCTGACTCAGCAAGTGTGGGGCTGCAGATTCCCGTTCTCTCCTGGAGGATGAAATCCCAGCAGTGGGATTGCTCGGTGATCCGGCACCAAGATCTCTGTGGGTCTCAACACGCTTTGCTACATGTTTCCCTCCCATGCACCAGTATCTGAATGCCGTTAGCCATGTCTGGAGGTTCTCAATTCCCCACAGTCCTGCCAGCCTTTGATTTATGGATTCTCTGTTTTGTGCGAATTTATAGGCATAAAATGGTACTTTATTGCCTTACTCTGCATTGGGGGCGGAGCTTGGGTGGTTTAATTTGCATATCTTTGATGGCTTCTTTGTAGGTTGGTTTACTTGGATTTGCTCTTGCGTGTTGCCTGCTTATGTCCCTTGCTGCTTTTGGCTGAGTTTTTTGGTAGCTTTTGGGTCACCCAGGAGTCCCGGACTGAAGAGAAATAGTTCCTCGGTTGCTAGAGCACAGACAGCCTCACTGCTCACCCCCTCAGGACTATGCTGGGGGAGGTGGTGGGGAAGGGCAGGAGGGTTATTTGAAGGCCGCCACAGAGCTCAGCTGTGCACATTCAGTCCATTTTTGAAGGTTCTTTATTCCTTCATCTGAAAAAAAGGACGGAGCAGCTAGGTTACCTTTGTGTCTGTTCCAGTCTCCCAATCCTTAACTCTGGTGACTCAGGGGGTGCGGGTGCAGAGCTGAATATGGTGTGATGCTACGGCATGTGAGGGCCCCACTTGTAAGGGTTCTGGGGACCCAGGGCGCAGAGGGGTATGTGAGCTATGGCAGTCTGGACGTGGAGGACAGTCCCAAAGAACAGATAAGATTTAGCAAGATGGAGGAAGGGAAGGACTGCAAGATGGTGGAAAGCATCCTCTCAGCACTGTGTTTGTGGGATGGCGAGGGGCGGAGTCGGGCCAGAGCACAGGGCTCCTGTGGGCACTGGGGTAGTTCCCAGGCCAGGACGGAAGTGTGGGCTAGGCCCGGTGGAGGTGGTCCATCTGTGGGACCCAGAAGGCTTTCCAGTGGGAGCATGGGGTCACAGCAGTGCCACCGGAGGATTGGAAAGGCAACAGCCAGGTGGACAGCTTCTTAGGGGGACCAGTGGAGGCTCTGGTCTTGGAGGGTCTGCACTTGCAGATGCTGGCTGTGGGGCACCGTCAGGCTTTGTGAGCGGTCTGGGATGTGCTCTGGGGGCTTGGCCTTGGCAGGACCTGAAACTCCCCCAGCCCGGGCTGCTATTCCTAGAAACAAAAGCTCGTGGTATGCAGTGAGAGACTCGCGTGGTCTGGTGCAGGTTGGGTTGGCTGGCGTGTGCTGAGCAGGCCCCATCTGTTGAACATATCCAGAGGACAAGAAAGGCTTCATAATGCTCTCGTGTGTGCTGGTGATTTCAGAATATCTGTGTATGATGCAGCTCCGTAGGACACACCCTCAAGAAGGCACTTCTGGAGCCATCTCTTAGCATTTGCACAGGATCGGTGGGATTCTTGATTTTATTTTATAAACTTCCTGATGTTTCTCTTGGACGGTTTCCTGGGAATAGGACTGACCTCCTCAGGGAGAAGGCCAACTCTCTGAGGGCAGGTCACTAAGTCTTTGCCCCGGAGTTCCCATCAGGCCTGTCTATAGATAGAGAGACCTGGTAAATGGTTAAGACACACCTATTTCTTGTCGTCTCTCAACTGTCTCATCTTTCAGTCTCACTACCCTGCCAAGGGACTGTAAGCATGATGTGACCAAAGGGACCCTGAGACATGGAGCCGGGGAGCCCTCCTCCAACTGGGTAGCCTTGAGCTGATCATTTTGTCCTTTTATTTACTTATTTGTTTGACAGACAGAGGTCACAAGTAGGCAGAGAAGCAGGCGGGGGTGGGGGGAGCAAGCTCCCTGCTGAGCAGAGAGCCCAATGGGGGGCCCGATCCCAGGACCCTGAGATCATGACCTGAGCCATAGGCAGAGGCTTAACCCGCTGAGCCACCCAGGCACCCCTCATTTTGTCCTTCTTAGCTTCGATTTCCTCAGGTGTGAACCAAGACCATCACGGAAAACGTTTGTGAGGCTTAGATTTTGCCCACGTTCATGCTCTTCCACACACCCGTGGGACTTTCTGGGATGGAAATCCCACCCCTGTGACCAGACACCCCCCAAATGCACCCACGGAGAGAGAGAACCACCTTTGTTCCCTCTGTACCTTCCTTTCGGTCATTCGGCCTCACTCCCACTCATCAAACCGGAGATTGCACTGGTCCAAAACATTCTCTCCCGTTTGGGGCGGGAAATAGACCTTTAGAAGATTCAGAGCGGCCATCCCCCACCCCCAAACTGCCTTTTCATGACCACAATGTCCTGCTTAGGGCAGTGTTTGGGGAGGCCCTTGGGCTCAGACTGAAGCCACCTGACATTTACTTTCCAAGGAGAAGTGGCAGTGAGAAGCTCAGGTCTGTTTGCGAGCCGGGCAGAACTGCTGGGTGGGAGTCTAGGGGAAGCCTAGGAGGCATCCTTCAATGAACCCTTATTTTGCAAAACACTGTCTTGTGAGAAAACAGCTCTCTGCAGCCTGTGACTTAGTGCTGTCTTTCCTACACAGCTCTGGCAGCTCTGGGCTGTTATTATGCGCTACGGCAATAATCATCACCATGATAATAACAACACTACATTTGTTCAGTCTCTTAACTTCGGAATAAATAAGACAGCTGATCTCGTGTGAGCTCCAGCTCAGTCCCTGTACCCCATCATCACTTAATAATGATTACGGAGCCCCCCCTCCCCGGGGCAAACGGCGCCCTGCCCAGCACTCGAGATATTAAATCCACCTAGAAGCAGGGTATAATAATGCTGACCCCGCAGGGATGTTCCAAGAATTAATTCCTGCGGGCTTTCCATGCTGCTCTTCTCCGACACATTCAATCTTAGGAACCCAAGAGTTGGTGACGTTTATACCATGAATTAAGACATTCTGCTGTTGCCCCTGGAACTCTTCATTACAATCCTGAGTCGATCAATGGCAAAGAGGAATACTATTTATTAGTTAAGTGGATGCTATTGAATTCTTAATTTAAGTGGCTTTTAATTCAGTGTTTTACTTGCTGTCCTTCATTTTGCCCTTGTTCATACAAATTTGCCCATTAGAGCCCGGTGTGAGGCCGTACTGCTGCCTTTTATCATGATTTTGTGTTTTTTTGGAGAACGGTTTGCAGTTTGCAGGAAGAAGAAAGCAAGATTCTCAGAGTGGGTGGAGAGGCCAGACTTCTAGTCCCAGACCAGGCTTCTCTGCTATCTGCTGGAGGAAGTGGGTGGTCAGGGAGGGGTGAGCGAGTCAAATGGCCTTCCAGATAAGGTATGACAGCTAATTTGGCCCTCACTGGCGTCTCTTGCTTCGGTTTTACCAGCTTAAAAATTTTACTGCAGTTCTCCCCCCACAAGATATGAGTCACAGGGATCGTCAGTGGGAGGCGCAGAATGGCTCCCTGACTGGAAGGAGGCTCAGAGTGGCTC
This sequence comes from Mustela lutreola, assembly GCF_030435805.1. Taxonomy (NCBI): domain Eukaryota; kingdom Metazoa; phylum Chordata; class Mammalia; order Carnivora; family Mustelidae; genus Mustela; species Mustela lutreola. The sequence goes on from NC_081300.1 coordinate 25,590,895, forward strand.
CTGTGTGGTGGCTGCCGGGTCTGACTTGGCTCTGTGCTGTTGGCTACCCTGTAGGAGCTGATTGTAGGCCCTCCTCAATGCAGTGCTCATTGTTTTTAACTGAGGCATAAATGAAATACAATACAATACAATACACTGTACATATTTAAGTATGCCACTTTCTAAGTTCTGCCTTAAATACAACTGTGACATCAGTACCACAATGAAAATAACAAGTAAATCCTTCACCCCAGAAGATTCCTCTTGCCCCTCTGTCATCATACTTTCCTTCTCCTTCCAGTCCTCAAGGAATAGAACATGCACTGTGGTAGATTTGCTTTTTGTCACTACTTATTATTGGCATTTTCTAGAATTTTCTATGAATGGAATTATACAGTATGTGCTCTTTTCTGTTTTATTTTCTGCTCGACACAATTACATTAACCCTTGTTGGAGCATGTATCAATAGTTCATCTTTATTGCTGAGTAACATTCCATTGTATGGCTATATTACAGTGGCTTGCCCATTCACCTGCTAGATGGGAGGCTATTACAAGTCAAATTGCTTTAGCATTCATGTCTGAATCTTCACAGAAGCGTATGTTTTCATTTCTCTTGCAAGAAGAGAGAGAGAGAGGGAGGGAGGAATGAGTGGATCAAGTGGTAGGTGTGTCTTTAACTTTTAAAGAAACTGTCAAGCTCCTTTCCAATGTGCTTGTACCACTTTCCACTCATTGCAGCGGTGTCTGGGCGTCCAGCCATCCTGTGTCTTCCTCAATGCTTGTTATGCTCAGTGTTCCTAATTTTAACCATTCTAATTGTTGTGTAGTGGCATCTTGTTGTGGTTTTAATTGTATTACCTTTTTACTGATTGTGTCATGCACCTTTGCATGTGCTTATCTGACATTAATGTATCTTCTTTGATACAGTGTCTGTTCAAGTGTTTTGCCCAGTTTTAGGGAGGTTGCTTCTTTTCTTTTCTTTTCTTTTCTTCCTTCCTTTCTTTTCTTTTTTTAGAAAAAGAACAGTGAGAGGGCAAGTGAGGGGGGAGAATAGAGCAAAGGGGAGGGAAAGGGGGGTAGAGGGAGATGGAGAGAGAGAATCTTCAGCAAGCAACCCAATGTGGGACTTGATCTCACAACCCTGAGATCATGATCTGAGCCAAAATCAAGAATAGGATGCCTAACTGATTGAGCTACCCAGGTACATCTTGCTTATTTTCTTATTATTGGGCTCTGGGAGTTCTTTATTACAGATGCAAGTTCTTTAGCAGATATGTGGTATGAAAATATTACTCCCAGACTGCAGCTTGCCTTCCTTCTTTTAACTAGGTTACAAAGATGAGAAGTTAGGAATTTTGGTCAAGTCCAAGTTTTTAATTTCTCTTTTCTGAGTAGTGCTCTTTGTGTAATTTCTAAGGCGCCATTGCCTAACTCAACATTACAAAGATTTTCCCTTCTGCTTTTGTCCAGAAATCTTATAGTTTTGGGTTTTACATTTTGAGTTTACAATTTGAGTTAATTTTTATATGGTGTAAGATGGATATCAAAGTTCTTTTTTTTTTTTTTTTTGGGCATGTGAATATCTAATTGTTCCAGCATAATTTGTTGACAAGACTGTTCTTTCTCTACTGAATTACCTTGACATTTTCCTCAAAAATCAGTTGTTTATATATGTATGGGTATGTTTTTAAATTGTCTCTATGGGAAGGTTTTTAACTTTAAACTTAACTATGTTAATAGGGGTACTGGCTATTAAGGTCTCTCTTTCTATTTTAGATTTTGTTTCAAGTTTTCTAAAACTCTGTTATTAGGTATACAATCATTTAGGATTTTTGTGTCTTTTTCCACATAAACTGACCTCTTTATCCTGATGAAACAGTCATCATTCTTCTCGTAGTAGTTGGTTTAAAATATACTTTGTTTCACATTAATATAAATATTCTACCTTTCTTTTGATTAGTATTAGCATGGTGTATATTTTTTGATCTTTCTATTCTTATTTATTTCCTTTTTTATATTTAAGGCAGGTTTGGGGGCACCCAGGTGGCTCAGTCAGTTGAGCATCTGACTCTTGATTTCAGCTCAGGTCATGATCTCAGGGTTGTGGGATCAAGGCTGGTGTCTGGCTCCATGCTGGGCAGGGAGCCTGCTTAAGATTCTCTAGCTCTCTCTTGATCTCTTTCTCTCTCAAGTAAGTAAGTGAGTAATTAAGTAAGTAAATAAATAAATATAAATAAAGTGGGTTTGTATAGCCAGCATATGGCTGAATCTTCCTTTTTTATTCAATGTAACAACCTCTACATTTTAATTATAGTGTTTGGACCCCTTGGTTTAGTATGAGTACTGATGTTTAAATCTGTCATCTTCCTATTTGCTTTCTATTCATTCTATCTCTGTTCCATTTTTCCTGCTTTTCATGCTTTCCTTTGGATTATATTTTATTATTCCATTTTATCTCTTTTGTTCACTTTTTATCTATAATGTTTTATTATTTTAATAGTTTCTTTCAGGTTAATAATATAAATCTCTAACATTGCAGTCTACCTTCAGGTGACATTATACCACTTTGAGTATAGTATACAAACCTCACAACAGTACATTTCCATCTCTTTCCTCCTGGCTTTTATGCTAATGTTGTCATCTATTTTACTTTTACATGTGTTATAAGTAAGTCCCATACTACATTGCTATTATCTTTTGTATAAATACTCAATTACCTTTAAAATAAGGTTATAAATTCAGTTACCATTTCCAATACTACCCTTGCTTTGTGTAGACCCAAGTTGCTACCTGGCATCAGTTTTGTTCTGCTTGAAAAATATATTTTAACATTTCTTGTAGTATAGGCCTGCTGATTATGGTTTTTTCAGCTTTTGTATGTCTGAAAATGTCTTTATTCACCTTTGCTTTTCAAAGATACTTTCACTGTGTAGAAAATTCTAGGTTGACATTTCTTTTTTCCTTTAGTGCTTTAAAGATGCCTCTCCACTGTTTTGGTCTACATTATTTTTAAAAGTTTATTTATTTATTTTTAAGCAATCTCTATGCCAAACATGGGGCTCAAACTCATGACCCCAAGATCAAGAGTCACGTGTTCTTCTGACTGAGCCAGCCAGGTGCCTCTGCCTGCTTTATTTTCTTTGAGAAGAAAATAAATTTTTCAATTTATTCTTTGTCCTGAACGATTTGAATCTGATGTGTCTTGGCATACTTTTCTTTATATTTCTTGTGTTTCAGATTTGTTGAGCTTCTTGGATCTGTGAATGTATAAATGTATAGTTTTGTTCTGTTTTACTTTTTAATCAAATTAGTGATTTTTCTGGCTCTTATTTTTTCAAATACTTTTTTCCTCTCTCTGTTCTTTTGAGGACTCCAATTACACACATATTAGTCAACTTGAGGTGATCCCCACAGTGCACCGATGTTCTGTTTATTTATTTTCATTATTTTGTTCTCTGTGTGTTTATTTTTAGGTAGCTTCTGTTGCTATGTATTCACATTCCTTTTTTTCCCCCTTTCTTTCCTTTTCTTTCTTTTTTTTTCATAGCAAGTTCTGATCTGCTGCCAATTCTGTCTAGTATATTTTTCATTTTAGACATTATAGTTTTCATCTCTAAAATTTTGATTTTGGTCTTTTTTATATCTTAACTTTTGAACATATGGAATACAGTTATAATAACTATTTCATTGTCCTTTACTAATTCTAAATTCTGTATTAGTTTTGCTGACTTTTGATTAATTTTTTCCCTTCTCATTATGAATCATAATTTGCTGCTTTTTTCCTGGACTTGGAAAGTTTTTATTGGCTATCAGGTGTCTTATTGGATATTACTTTAATCTTATTCTGTGTTGAGTATTTTTGCATTTCTTTAAATATTTTTGAGATTTGTTCTGGGACTCAAGTTATCAGAAAGAGTTTGATCCTATTGGAACTTACTTTAAAGATTTGTTAGGTGGGACTAGATGTGCATCTAGTCTAGGACTAATGGTTTTCCATCTCAGTGTAAAGACCTTTCTGCGTACCCTGATGCCCTGTGAATTAGGGGGTTTTCCAGTCTGACTGCTGGGAATAGCTGTATTCCTGCTCCATGTGAGTGTTAGAAATGGTCCCCTCTAGCCCCTTTGGGTGGCTCTTTCTCTGGCTTTGGGCTTTTTCCTCACATGTGTGCACTGATCAGTATTCCACTGAGTCCATGAGGGAACTCTTTGAAGATCTCTAGGGTAGGGTTTTCTGTCTGTGTGACTCTCTTCTCTCTGGTACTCTGTGAACTTGAACTGCCTTGGTTTCCCTGGACTCTCTCTCGGCTCTGTCTTGTAGGCTCAGGGAGAACATGCTCTGCCTCAGTTCTACCTTCCTGCCCTGTGGCCTGGATACTCTCTTGAGGCCGATTGGGGCAGTTGCCGGGCTCACATATTTTCCTCCTCGTCCCTCAGGTATCACTGTCTTTTGTTGCTTGATGCCCAGTGTCTTGAAACTATAGTCTTTGTGTGTTTTGCTGAGTATTTTGATTGTTTCAATCAGGAAGGTAAACCTGGTCCCTGTTTCTCCATCTTGGCTAAAAACAGAAGCCTTCCCTGAGGCTTAATTACTTTTGAAAACATTCTTACATTCATTGTCTTATTTTGTCCTGACTATATTCCTGCCAGGTAAGGGATTATTTATTTATTTTTTTGTATCTTACTTTATGGATGAAAAAGCTGACCTGGAATTAGGAAGTGACTTTCTCAATGTCACAGAGAGATTTAGTGGCAAGAGAGGGAAATAAAATGTTCTGAGGTCCTAATGTACGTGACATTGTATTCACTCTGCATATAAGTTGTCTCAACTCTTGACATGTCTATAGCACATTATTAATCCCATAGTATGATGAGAACACAGAAGCTCAGGAAGGTGAAGAAACTTTCCCCAAGCCACATAGCCAAAATCCAGTTGTGAACTTAAAATTGAATCTAAATCTGGTGGTGATTTATGTAATACAGTGTCCCTATTCTCCTAGACAAGAAGTGCTCTCTTTATTTGTTTTTAAAGGTTTATTTGTAATTTCATTAATTTATTATCTTACCAAAACTTTATTGACTATCTTTTATGTATCAGTCACAATGTTATGTTCTGGATAAAAATAAGGGTAAGATCTGCCTTGGGGGGACCTTAGTAAAAAAATAAATAAATAAATTAGAGAAGAATACAAATCAATGCCATAAGCTATTTTACGTACTTTGTTTGTTAGGTTTGTTAATTTTTTCCAGACATTTAATTTCAAACATGTATCAAAGTTTTAGCTTAAGTAGGTCACAAGGAAAAGAGGCTTAAGCAAGCCTATTCATAGATTGTCCCACAGAAAAATTTTATAGGAAAACAGAATGATTAGGTTATCACTGTTCGACTGGATACAAGAAAGGATTGTTTCCAGATCATTACATTCTGACTGACAGTCAGCTGAGTGGGTGGGTAACTGGCTTCCCAGAAGAGGTCTTAATCTCATTAAAGTTTATCAGAAAATTGCTTAAGCATTTTATCAACGCTAATTTCTTCCCAGAAGGAGGTTAGGAATTACATCATGCAAAAAGGTTCTGTCCCATACCAGGTTTAGGACCATGTTTCTTTATGAGGTATGTGTACAGAGTAGAGTGGGGGGGGGGGTGAATTCCACTTGGGGGCAACAATGCAATGGTTACTAACATTATGTGAGTGTTTTTTATATGAGAGGTCCTTTTCCCTTTGCTTGGCAGATTTTTAACTCATTGAATTCTGCGTGGTGCTATGAGGTAGGAGCTTTCATTATCCGCATTTTTACAAAGGCAGAAAGTGAGACACAGGGTTTACATACCCTAGTCAAGGTCTAGGAGCAAGGCAGTTGGCTAGGATGGGAAGGTTAGGATGGTATCGTAAGGATGGAAGGTTGGGAAATCTGTCCTCTAGGTAGATGATGGGGCGGGAAGCATTCTGAGCAGATCAGACCCCCCACCCTATTCTGTGCCATCAGGACCTACTGGCTGTCAGGGGTGCGGAAGGCATCAGCTGGTGGGTCTGCTTGCCTTCCACACATGACGATGGGGAAATTCCTCTGGGCATGTGTCCTTGGCTTAAGACGGAGAGCAAATCAAGTCCCTGCTGGGTTTTCAGACCACGTGCTCTGGTTTGGGCAGACTGGAGATCTCAGTCCACCCAGAAACTTGCAGCGAAATATCTGACCCAGGCAGAAATCACAGGAGCTCTGCCAACTATCAGCAGGTGGCTGGAGCACTTAGGAGAGTTATTTTCACTCTAGCCTGAGCACTCTTTTGATTATTTATTTTTGCACGTTTGCCACTATATTCCATCACAGAAGGAGTGATGAAAGCCGTGGTAAGAGGGGTCCTACTATGGTATGTAAATATAAGAAAGGATAATAAGGGCTTATGGGGGGGGGGGCCTGGGTGGCTCAGTGGGTTAAGCCTCTGCTTTCGGCTCAGGTCATGATCCAGGGTCCTGGGATCAAGTCCCGCATCAGACTCTCTGCTCAGCGGGGAGCCTGCTTCTCCCTCTCCTTCTGCCTGCCTCTCTGCCTACTTGTGCTCTCTTTCTGTCAAATAAATAAATAAAATCTTTAAAAAAAAATAAGGGCTTATGGAGACATATACAACATGATAATTTATATAGTGTTGCTTCGGGCTCAGAAAGAGTCTTTCATCTAACTTGTTAGAAATGATAGGAGCTTCTGGGTGGAAATTTAAAGAGAACATTTAAAAAATAATATTTCTTATAACTCACTATAAAATTCTACTAACCTCAATCTAACGGCTATATTCTTTTTTACATATTATCTTATGAATGTATACACGTCCTGGGCATTTTGTGCATGGTACATACAGACTATTTTATATTCTGTATGTTTTCAATGACCAGTAGATCATAAACATTTTTCATGTTTCTGCATAATTATCATTTTAATGGTCACATAATATTCCATTGTGTTGAGGTACTGTAATTTATTAAACCATTCCCTTTAATGTTGGCCATTTATGTTTTCGGTTTGGGGTTTTTATAGATAATACTGCACTGAGTATCTTCCTGCAAATAGCTTTTTGCGGCTGTTGAATTTCCATAGGAATAATTCCTAATAGAGGAATTACTGGCAAAGGACACAGACATCTATATGGCTCTTCCTCTACATTGCTGAATTGCTTTCCCAAAACATGATTTAATACAGTGTCATCACTCTGGAATGCATCTACTAATTTCATCTCAACTTCAATAGCAGTTAACAAAAACATTTTTTTCTCGTTGTTGCTAATTTGACAGATGAAATAGTATCCTGATTTGCTCTAATTTACATGCCTTTGTTTACTAGTGAATATTAGGATTTCTCAATGTGTTTATGTAGATTGTATTGAATTATCTGTGAATTATCTGTTCATTGATCTATTATGGTCTTGGTATTTTTCTTATAAATTTAAATGGGCTCTTTATAGACCATAAGATTAATCATTTTTGTCTTGTTGATTCAAATATTTACCCTGGCCTGTTATTCCTTTTTTAATTTTAAATTTCATTATTGGGAAGGTTGCTGTTGTTCTGTATGGGGATTGTCAATTTCTTCATCTGTGAGTACTTTTTATTTTTCCAAAGAAAAGAGAGTAATTCCTCTAAGGATCTTTTGAGTATTCTGTCTGCTTTTCATTTAATCATTTACTCAACACAGAGTTAACAAATGCTTTTCGTGGACCAGATATCCCTTTTGGCTCCAAAGATACAAAATTCCCATCCTCTTAGAGTTCATATTCTACTGAGAAAAGAGCCAGCAAGCAAGTATGTAACTAATATGTTAAGTAACAATACGTCTTATAAAGAAAAAATAAAGACAAAGGAAAGATTTAGTGCTCAGGAAAGGCTGACTCACAGAGTGGCATTTGAGATAGAGAAGACGAATGTCAGTTGGTATCATTTTAGCAGAGACATGAATGAGGTGGTAGAGGGAACAGCAAGTTCAAAAGCCCTGAGATGGGGGGGTGGGGCGCATCCACAGCATAATGAGTTAAAGAAGCCATATGTTTGCAGTGGAGCAGTTGGGGTAGAGAATAGGGAAGAACGAGGTTGTCACCAGAACAACTGGGTCCCGTGTAAGGACGCTAGATTTAAATTCAGAGAGATGGGAGGCCATTGGAGTTGAGAGAGCATGAGAGAAACAACCTGTTACACCTTAACAGGATCATTAGATATTTTTACATTTGAATCATTTTGGCTGATTTTCCTGGGCATATAAACACATCATATACAAATGACTTTTTTTTTTTACATCTTCCTTTTCAATATTTATTTCCTTTATGCCATCTTTGTCTCTTGGTTTTTAATAAGAACTTTCAAGACAATGCTCAGTAGTTATATTTTTATTAATATTTCAATAACAATGATAGTAGCAAACACTTTTACATGTTCTGGAGTTTAGAGGAATTATTGCTAATTTAGTTTAAAAATGGATGCTATATGTTATCAACAAGAATTTTTTAATTCTTAAAATTTTATTAGAAATGATCATTGGGGTGCCTGGGTGGCTCAGTTGGTTGAACATCTGACTCTTGGTTTTGGCTCAGGTTGTGATCTTAGGGTTGTGGGATCGGGCTCGAGTCAGGCTCTGTGCTGGGTATGAAACCTGCTTGGGATTCTCTCTCTGCCTCTCCTTTTGTTCTTCCCTTCCCTTCTCTCTCCCTCCCCAAAAAACAAAAGAAATGATTGTTGAATTTTATAAAATTTCAGTTAAGTATGCATTAAAATTACAAAATGCTTTTCCTCTTTAGCATCTTGGTAGGAGGTGCCATATTAATAGAACACTTGTATAAAGCAATTCTTGCTTGTAGCCCTAGGGTAGCCCTACTCATCATGATATGATTTTAATGTATTGAATATATTGATATTCTTTTAAGACTCTCCTCTCTGTGCTCAAAGTCAGTTCACCCTGGTATCTTTCATCCCTGCCTCAATCCTGACTGACTGTAGTTGAGGGAGTCTTGGGGCAGAGATGGTGAGGCAGACGCTGGCAGACTGAAGGCACCCAATAATGTTGCCTTCGGTGCACACCCTCCATAGGACATGGTCCCTCCCACCCCCTTTTTATTTTAATTTCATTTTTAGCTAATGGAAGAGTTCAGTATGACTTATTACAAAAACAGCCACCCTCTCTCCATGCTACCTCATTTCCCATTTGACAGAGACAGGCACCTTTTTCTCGTTTGTTGCCTTTTTAAAAAATTTTAACTTTTCTGACTCTAAGTAATATACTTTTGCACTATTTTTTTCATTTTCCTATTTTAAACATCATGATTTATTGTGTTTCCTCGTGGAGAATGATGATTTTGTTCCCTTTACCCTAGATCCACATCAGAAACACAAACTTCCCATATCCCTGTACTTATATCATAATTGTGGTTAGATAAATATGTACATTATTGTAACCATGTATGCTAGGACACCTGAACTATGTAGTACACTATATGATTCCTTTTCTTATACAACTTTTTGTTTCCCTGGAGTTAGTAATTACCTTTGGTTTTGTTTGTATGTTTGTTTGGTTTTCTGTGTATTTATTATTAATTTAGTACCATGTGTTCCCATAATTGGGTAAATATCTTCCCAATCCTTCTAACTATATCAAACAATCTGTCAATTTCATCTCCTGTTGAAATCTCTCTGGAGGCTTCTGATCTGGTCCATTCTTATATGGTTGCTCTCTGGGACATAGCTGTCAGCCTGAAATCATCATTCACCATCATTCTAAAGATTCCCTTTTTCTATCTTCTGTTTGGAACTCCTGTTTCCTGGATCCATTATCTTCTTTCTTGGTTTGCTCTCTCTTTTTTGTTTTGTTTTGTTTTGTTTTAAAGATTTTATTTATTTATTTGGCAGATAGAGATCACAAGTAGGCAGAGAGGTAGGCAGAGAGAGAGAGGAGGAAGCAGTCTCCCCACTGAGCAGAGAGCCTGACACGGGGCTCAATCCCAGGACCCCGGGATCATGACTAGAGCTGAAAGCAAAGGCTTTAGCCCACTGAGCCACCCAGGCACCCCGCTCTCTTGTTTTAATGGAACACACCCTCTGGTAGCTTTATGGGAAAATGTGCTTGAAACACTTCCTTCATCTGTCAATCCATTGTTTTTATTTTTATTTTTTACTTTTAAACATAATATACCACATAGAAAACTGAATAAAATTTGTAATACAGTTTAATCCATAGTTATAAGGCAACACCCAAGTAACCACCATCAATGTCAAGAACCCCTAAAAATACTTTCCCTCCCCCGAGGGGTAACTACTGGCCTTATTTTATAGTAATAATTCCCTTACTTTTATTTTACCAACTACATTTTCATTTTTATCATTTATATTTGCTTGATTTTGAACCTAAAGAAGTTGGAATCATTATGTACGTATTCTTTTAGGTCTTGTGTTTTATTCAACATTATGTTGTAAGAATCATCCATTTGGTTATGTGTCATTGTAGCTCATTTTCTTTTTCTTTTTTTTTTTTTAAATTATTTGTCTTAGAGAGAGAGAGAGAGAGAGAGAGACAGTGTGAGCATGAGTGGAGGAAGGATAGATGGAGAGGGAGAGAAAATCTCCAGCGGATACCCTGCTGAGCACGGAGCCTGACCTGGGCCTTGATCTCACATCCCTGAAAGCATGACCTAAGCTAAAATCTAGAGTCAGATGCTTAACCAACTGAGCCACCCAGGTGCTCCTGTGTTCATTTTCATTACTGCATTCCGTAGTATAAATATACAAGATACAGACTAAGTTTTTTTTACTATGTCTACTCTTGATTGGCTATTTGGTTATTTCCCGTTTGGGACAAATACAAAATGCTATAAATCTTCTTAATGTGTAACTGTGGTACCCATCTATAGAGTATAAAGCTAGGGTGGGATTGTCTGTTATAGAGTATGCCCATCTTCTTTTTTTTTACTAGATAACACCAAACTATTTTTTCCCCAAAGTAGTGACACCAAAATATACTCCCACAAGTAGGCAAAGACTATGTGCCAAATCATGTGCCTCATTGCTCTACCCCCTCAGGTGGTATTATCAGATCTTCGAATTTTTGCCATTCTGCTGTTTGTATCACAAGGTTTTTGTTTTCATTTCCTTGATGACTGAGGTTAAGTATCTCTTTTTGTATTTATTGGCTGTTTGGGATTCTAGTACTCTCCTCCCTTTCTCTTCCCCCATGCCACTTCGTGGTTTGGAATCCTACATCCCAGTGTGTGTCCTGCCCTATGAGCTCTCCAGCTGGTCTCTTTGGTCTCAGTGTCCATTCTGCTCTTCCTCATTGTTCTTCCTTGATGGGCTGTCCTTATCGTTTGCTAATTTTTTCTTTGTACCATTTTCTGCTGATTTCTTCTCTGTGCTCTGTTGTGGAGTGATGACCCCTTCACACTGAGTTCTCCAGGTTCCCTTGGCAACTGGGTTTTTGCTAAGTTTGGTCAATGAAATACACTAAACGGAGATGGAAAGAATTTTTGGAGGGGAGAAGCCAGAATAGTTCTTGCCCACACCCTGCTTTGGGCAGCATCGCCAGCAATGGCTGTGGTTTTCCTAAGTCCTCGGTTCCAATTCCAGCCCACAGTTCCAGCTGTTGAGCCCCAGCAACACCACCCTCCCCCTTGCCCCCTCCATCCCTTGGAGTGGTCACAACTTCCTGCTGTTGCTAATCCCTGAATTTCCTCATCATCTTCTGTTTGGCTTTTCAATCCTTCTAATGCTTTTATAATGACGTCCCCATATCGAATTCCCTCTGTGGAGCTACCTCACATGGGCTTTATTTCTCTGCCTGGTCTTTGACTGGTGTGGGCTCTCTGGGGCAAACTCCCCACTGAAGGAACTGTCAGATTCTTTGCTAACAAGAGGATAGAGTTGAAATCCTCTTATTTAATACTTTCTTAATCTAATACCACCTTAAAATTCTGCAAATGACCCTCACTATTCACAGTTAGTGAAGAGTGTTCTCATTGGACTAGTCTCCTCCCCGACCCCCCCCCCCCCACCATTTTGTGCTACAGGTGGGTCAGCCCAAAACATTGAAGCTTTCTCTCCTTGCCTTTCACGTAGTAATCTTCTCTTCATATTTCAAGGTCCAATTCAAATGCTGTTTCTTCTATGAAGTTTTCTTCCAGCAGAAACAAGAGCCCAAACTCCTCTGTTCCCTGAGGCTGAAGAGGGTTTTATGTGGCACTTTTGTTAGTTCCCTGAGCTATACGTTTATTGATTTCTTTAATGTTCATGTGTCTGTGCAACAAGAATTTATCAGGCCCTATCAGAGCCAAGGCCCCGTCTGAAGTTTCTGAGGACAGATATATCCAGATAAGAACTTAAATGGCTTCTGTGAGAGTTGAAATTGGTCTTTACACCAAAGTGTGGATTAACTTAATTGTTTTCTTTCCTTCTAGAATCTAGATAGCAGTTTCTTCTGGGGAAGAGGACTGGGGGTTAGGGTTGGACAGAAACCTACTTCTCATCTTATATATGTTCATTTTCCAATTTTTTTCTGCCTTTGGTATGTCTTTTTACTAAAATCATAAACTAAAAATATATTGATGCAGGTGTAAAAGATTGCTTAGGACAGTAGAGATATTATAAAACAATTTGCTACCACATAAAATATAGTAAGCTGCTATAAGCTCAGAAACCAGGCTGCATGTGGACCAGCGGGGTTGCAGAAGAATTTCAGAGAGAAGGGATTTTTGCTAGGTCTTGAGGTTCGAGTAGGATTGAGATTAGGAAAAGAAAGGAAGATACTCTGAGCGCTTAAACCTCTGGAAGCAGTTCCACTGAGGCTCATGTGTTATGATCAATGACCCCGGAGATTGATACATGGCCCAGATTGCTATTAGAAGCAGTAGAGTGGAGATAATGATGCATGTGGCTGGAGCTGACCCACCATCCTGAAAGGAGAGGTCAACCCCATTTTGGAAGGTTCTGAGGTGGCAATGTTGGGATCTAATAAATGGATTGCTGCATCTTATTGGCCGTTGGCCTTTGTCACAAGCAGCTTCCCATCTCCCTGCAGTTGCTGAGATAATTTAGCCAAACATTGCAGAATCACAGATGAACATTAGTCCTCTCCCAGAAGCCATGAAGACCCATTTGAAAACAGCAAGGCTCTTCATACTCAGACCTTGATTTTCAAAACTGCTATCAATTTGCTTGTGCTGTGGCTGAGTTTCTGAGTACAGATAAGGGGTTCACAAGTGTCCTTAACTACTAGTAATTGCTGGGGAAACCAGGTGGTGTCCAGCTAGCTAGAACAGGAGTGGCAATGTAGGCAGTGAAATTGCACTGGCTGTTTCTAGCTCACTGGTATTCCTGTTGGAATACTGGGGTGGGGAAGGCACTTACTGTGCCTGTATCTGAGCTTCCCAACCTGGCATTCAAAGCCCCTCACAGTCTGATTTTTCCTTTCCCATTCAATATCCCTACTCCCTCTATATCAAGACCTATTCCCCTGTCATGCCCTTCCTCCTACACTCCTTGCCCGTTCTCATTATTTTCCCTTGTTAATGGCACTCCCAACATACTCAGCTAAGAGGGTGGGGGTCATGGTGAAGGTGTACAAAGATGATATCTCAGTTAACTTTACATCGTTAGTGGTATCCTGGCATAAGACTTAGGAGAAACATGTGTAAGAAGCTAAGAAGAATAACAACAGTGTTTGATTGGAAACAAGCATGGTGGAATGGAAAGTCCCACTGAATTCAGTAAGAGGCAAGAGACCTGAATGTTAATTTCAGGTTGGCCACAGACCTACTGTGTGTTTCTCTGGATAACTGCAAAACTAATTACGCACAACTTCATGGCTCAAGGCAACAATCTATTTTATGGGACCTCGTGATTTTGTGGCTCAGGAATTTGGACAGATCTGAGTTGGATAGTGTTTCTGCTCCCTGTGGCATCAACTGAGGGTCTTTTGTGGTCTTCAGCTGGTGGATGGTCTGGTCCAGAGGCAGGGCCTAAGACGGTTTTTACTCTTAGGTCTGGCATCCGGGCCGGTGTATTCGTTTCCTAGGGTCACTGTAACAAAAATGGCAGAAAGTGACTTAAACCAATAGAAATTTCTTTTCTTACAAGTCTGGAGGCTAGAAGTTTGAAATCAAGACGTTGACTGGTCTATGCTCTTTCTAATGGCAACTAGAGAAGAATCCTTCCTTGCCTCTTCTAGCTTCTGGAGGTTGCCAGCCGTCCTTGGCATTACTCGGCTCGGGATGCATCACTCCCATCTCAGGCTCCATGTTTGCATGGTCTTCTTCCCTCTGTGTCCATGTGTCTCTGTCCAGATGTCCCTCTTATAAATGACCAGCCATTTTGGATTTAGGGCCCTCCATAATCCAGTATGACCTCAGCTTAACGTGATTACGTCTGCCAGGAAAACCCTATTTACAAATAAGCTCACATGTAGAGGTCTCGGGTAGACAGGAATTTGGGGGAGAGGGGCATTATTCAGCCTAGTGCAGCAAGGTCAGCTGGAAGTTAGGGAAGTTTGGGCCCAGTGCCTTGCCCGTGGCCTCTCCAGAATGGTTTCTCAGAGTAGCTGTGCTTCCTAAGTAGGGGCTCTGGACTCTCAAGGAGGGTGTCTCAAGAGACCCCCATGGAAGCTGCCAAGCTTCCTGTGATCTCTCCTCAGTAGTCACCGAATGCCATTTCTTCCACATACCACTGGCTGAGTGGGGAGTCACATGCCAGCTCATATTCAGGCAAAAGGGATCAGAAACCACCTCCTGACTAAAGGAACATTAAAGAATTTGGGGCCATCTGTAGCTGGCCATACGGGCTGATATTTATGAAGGTCTCCGTTCCATGTAGCATGGCGGACATTTTCCCACATTATCTCATTGAACCCTCCTAACCATCCGGAGTCAGGCTCTACTCACCCTTCCTGGGAGAAAACCAAAACGCAGAGGGGTTAAGCAACTTGCTCAAAGCCACATGGCTGGTAAACTCTGGAGCTAGGATTGCAGCCCATGTGTGTCCAATTCTAAAGTATGCTCCCTCCAGGACACCAGCCTGGAAAGAAAAGAGAGCCAGCTCCTTGTCAGCATCTAGAGCTGCTCCAAAAACCTAGGGACAGCATAAAGGTGTGCCTTCTATGCCTATAGTACCACTGTTGAGTGGTAAGGTTTCCCAGGGCCCAGACTCTCTGCAAAGGACCCCCACGTGACTACTGAGCCCTCCTTTCCCATCCAGCGGCCCTGGGCTCTTGTCGATGCAGCCACTGGCCTCACCAGCTGTGCAGGCAAACTGGCTGCTGTTCCCGGGGGGGAGGAGGCTGGACCACGGGCCTCCTGCCTATCAGGTCTCCCTGCTTCACCTCCTGTAGCAGCCTGGTTAACTCTGTCACTGTACCCTGAGTCTACATGAGGTCATTCCACAGGCAGGGCCTACAGAGGTGGGGGCGCCCTAGTGGGGCTTCGTGCTCCTGGCCACACCCCTGTGCAGGAAGTGGTGATATCCCCCACTCCCCTGCCAAGCCCGTCTCCTCAGTCTGGCCTGGTCACTTCAATTCCCTTCAACAAACATGTCTTGAATACCTATCTGTCCAATACCAAAAATCTGTCCTACCTACAAGGTAGGACACCTGCCCTGGCATTGGGGAACTGGAAAGAGACTGGAAGCATCATGTTAAAGGGGAAACTGAGGAACAGAGAGGGGTGGTTTAAGCTCAGCCATCGTTCTTGTGAGTCTAGGGCTCCATCCAGAGCCCCCTGGTCCCTGCTCCCTCCTCAGCAGCTCTAAACAAGTCAGCAGAGGGTCCTTGACTAGGAGCTGTGTGCTGAGCCGGTGGGCAGGGTGAGGCTTCCAAGCCTTCTTCCAGAAGAGTCCTTTGATGAGCCTGTAAGAAGGAATGTTGATTCCTGCACTTAGTTTCTCTTTATTGCTAATCTGCACAAAGAAACGTTAATGATTTTAATTACAGGTTTGGGTTAATACATCATGTAAATGATTTTATTTAGAAAATGCAAACTAATCCCCTTTGCCGAAAGCCTCTGTCTGTGGGCCCTCCCACCTGCTTGCCAGGCTGGATGGGAGGGAGGGAAGAAGAGAGGCGGGGGTGGTCGCCTCCCAGGGAGCTCCAGGCTTCCTAGGAGGCTGAGCCCGCCAGGCAGCGGGCAGGACACATTCCCCGCCCAAAGGTAAGGCTGGCTGGCCCTGAACCCCGCTCAGTGGGCCACAGCCATGCTGCTCCCTGACCGAAGGCCTGGGAGGGAGGCTGCCTGGGCCCCCCCACCCCAGTCCTTCCCTACTCCTTCCCAGGGATCCTCGACAATTCCCGCCAACAGAGCTGATTATTCCTCAATTTGTTCCAACCTGAAAATAAAGACAGATAAAGTGAAAATATTCCGGGAACAATGCCAAGCCAAAGGCATTAAATTATTAAGTGATCTCTATCTGAGTAATGGATTTATGCCCTTTAACAACTTTAAAAGAAATATAATGTTTTTCAATACCCTCTTTTAGGGAACTTCTTATAAATGAACTGTCCATTTTATTAGTATTAAAGGAAATGAGGATTGAATCAGAGCTTCTAGGGCTCGTGATTATCTGCCAGTTTCTCCTTAGGATTGGTGAAATTAACAACAGGGACTAATCCATGCATTTTTTTAAAAGGGCATTTTACAAGATACTGTACCGTAAATTGGAAAATGTATAACTATCCATCAAGGTAAATCTTGGGAATAAAATAATTAGAAACCACACAACCATAGCCAGGGAAGATTGGAGCTAAAATTAGACTGTGGGGCTGTTTTTAGACGTCATCAGAGTGGTTGCTCGTGTGTCCCGGGGCAGCAGAGAGGGTGACACAGACCACAGGAAGATGGTGGGGGTGGCGGGGGCTGCCCAGGTGGATGCAGGGGCCATGAAGGGCCGTGTGAGGGCTGTGTGGATTTGAGGGGGAGTGGGCATGTCATTTGAACTGGAATCTGGCCCACCGCCCTGTTTTCTGTCCTTGCCTCCCCGACCCTGGCGGTCTTCACCTCCAGCCCGGCAGAGCTCTTCCGGACCGGTGTTTCCAGATGATCTGGAATTCTGTGGCTGCCACTCGAAAGCCAGATGGAGTCCTTCTGTGCGGGTGGGGCATGAGGAGGAGGGAAGACGTTTGTCTAGAGTACGTGTGTGTTTGTGTGTGTGAGAAAGCGTGCAAGTGTGTCTGAGTATGTGGAAGCGTCGGGGTATGTGTACATGAGAATGTGTGTGTGTGAGCACATGTAAATGGAGGTGTATGTCTGTGTAGGTGTGTTTGTGTGTGCGCACGTGCAGATGAACGTGTGGGTGTGTATCTCTGTGTGTGGGGTGGCATATGTGCGTACGTATGGTAGGGGTGTGTGTGTGTGTGTGTGTGTGCATGCACATACATGTGTGTTGAATGCCCTCTAACTTGGAAAACCACCTCTGTCTTTGGTTTTACTTCCACTCCGAGCCTCCTGACTCCTGGCCTCCAAGGAAGGGCTGTGGGAGGGCAGCGGGGAGGCCACCCCAGCACACCAGGGCTGCTTCTGCTCTTCCTGCTGTGGCCTCTGCCCTTGGCAGCTGCTGTCAGGCCAGTGGATGGGGTGGGGCGGTGAGGAGGGGTCCCTCCAGGGGGAAGAGGTGAGGGGAGGGAAGGAAGGACCTAAGAGGCCCGGCCTCACCCACCAGCAGAAGACCCTCACCCACCAGCAGAAGGCCAGCACACCCATCACCCTCTCCCAGGGTGCAGACCCTGTGCCACCTGGGCCAGCTGATGGCCCGCAGAACCCTCCCCTCCAGAGGCAGGTGGGCAGGGATTTCTTCTCTGGGCCTGCCCTTAACAAAGTCACCCATGGTCAGAAGTAGCAAATGGCCTTGGACCTCTTCTGGCCCATTCCTCCCATGGCACCGATGAGAAAACCGAGGCCCACACAGTATAATGCAAGGATCTGAGTGAAGTGCCTGTCGGTTCTTTGGATTGTTACTACTGTTTATTGCCCGAGGTCCTGCCATCCTGCTGAGTGTTCTCCCCAGCTGACAGAACACCCGTGTCCATCTACCATTGCTCGCACTCTTCATTCACAGGGGGGAAGGGGGGAGCTGGAGCATCTCCAGTTCCCAGTTCCTGGATACCCCCTCCAGCACCTTCTCAGCCATCCCGTGCTCTCCTTGGTCCCCATTCCCCCTTTCCTGTGGCTGTATTTAGCGCCTCACAGGGCTGGCCCACCCTTGTCCAGCAACGGTCTGAGTGGGGCTTCGAGTGCAGAATAAGAAGTTGTTTCCTTAAATGTCTCTTTCATCAGGATGTTTGATCGCAGCTGCTGCTCTCTCACTTTGGGAAGGAAGGTGACAAAGAGAGCAAAGGGGGACCCTTCTGCAAATACTATACCACCCCGACAGCTTCTTTTTGCTGTTTTTTTTAATACTTTTTTCTTTTTCTACCCCCTTTAATTACTCGAGGGCTAAGACTAGTCCAGTGAGGGGCGCCTGGGTGGCTCAGTGGGTTAAGCCGCTGCCTTCGGCTCAGGTCATGATCTCAGGGTCCTGGGATTGAGTCCCACATCAGGCTCTCTGCTCAGCAGGGAGCCTGCTTCCTCCTCTCCTCTCTCTGCCTGCCTCTCTGCCTACTTGTGATCTCTCTCTGTCAAATAAATAAATAAATAAATAATCTTTTAAAAAAAAAAAAAAAAAAAAAAAGACTAGTCCAGTGAAAATCCTTATGGTCAAACAAAACTCCTGTGTTTAACTAGGGTCTGAAAGAATGAGCAAAACTCTAAAAGGTGACCAGCTTGTTCCCTAGCGTGGTCGGCATCTGGCGATAATAATAATAACAAACAACAACAATGTGAACAACCGTTGGTGCTGTTGGGATCTCTCAGCAAGAGAGAAACTAGGAGCAAGCAGGAGGAAGTCTGCAGATCATTCCTAGTGTTTGGTGGAGGACATCGCAAGCAAGACCATGCTAGACCGCTTTCCTCCTCAGTGACGAGAGAACCAGCCAAAAGGAAGAAGATGGGTCCGGCAGGCCCCCCGACTAAGTCTCAGAGGTAGAGGTACCTGCCCACAGGGCTGCAGTGAGAAGGGATGGGAAGAAGTTTGCAGAAGCACCTGCCAGGCGCTGCAGATGGCTTGGGGCCGCGGCATTCCTGCTGGACCCAGCGGCACCTCGCCGCCCTCTGACTGTCCACGGAACACCGTGTTCTTGCCCTTCCCAAGCGTATGCCTGACCCCCCCTCGCCCAGACAGCCTTGTCAGGGCTCTTCAGAGGGGAGCCCTTCTGTGGCTGAAGATGGGGGGAGGGCTGTCGCTGTGCATTAGGGGTGTGGACTAGAATGCCATCTAGCTGGCCGAGGACAGTCACTCTCTCCGGGAATAGACACCAGCTGCCTGCTGTGGGTGAGGCCCCAGGTGGCACCCAGAAGATGTGAAGCTGTGGGACATGCATATGTTACCTATCACCGGTGCTCCCAATGCATGTGGGGGAGAGGAGAATCACGCACATACACTTTAACATCCCTGGCCCTCCGGTTTCTCAATTTTAAGAAGATAGGATGCTTCTCCAGTCTATCCTTCCCAGCCTTACCAGTGTTTAGCTGAGAGGTAAACCCCCAGCTCCTTAATGACCTAGCATCCTGACTGGTGTGGGTCTGTTTAGAATGAAGATGTTAGGAGAAGGTGGGAGCCAAGATCAAGGGAGAGGGTTGCCGTCTGGGTTTGTCCCTGCATCATAGCCTGAATGGAGAAGCGCACAGGACACCTTTGAGATGTTCCCTGAGTTGACCTCTGTCTGTTTTTTACTGCTGTATAACAAACAGTCCCATAACTTCATGCCTTTAGTGATAATCACTGCTGTGTTCATTATTCCATGGCCAGCATTTGGGGCTGGGCTCTGTGGGGTGTTGTTTGGGTTCCCACACACGTCTGGACTTAGCTGGGATAATCCAAGATAGCTGGGCTTCTCTCTTCATGTGTCTCCCATCCTTAAGGAGGCTACCATGTGTGTCTTCACGTGACAAGGACAGCATTCAAAGAGGGGGACAATGGAGGCTCTAAGACCTCTTGAGTCCAAGGCTCAGAAGTCGCACAGGTCACTTTCGTTGCACTCCGTTAGTTAAAGCAAGTCCTGAGGCCAGCCTGTGGTCTGTTGGAAAGGTTTCATACACATATGTAATAAAGTAGCTGCCTGAGTGTGGGGACCCCAGTTCAATGATTTCCTTATAATTGCCCTTGACTGGGTAGAATATGTATGAGGCTATGTAGCTATTATTTATTGAGCATTTACTACATGCGAAGCACTGTGCAAAATATGTATATTTATATACATTATCTGTAACCCATAGTAAGCAATTACTCCAATTACTCCCAATTCAAGGACAAAGTAAAGAGCCTAGCGAGGCTAGTTGATTTGTCTATGGCTACCAAAGTTGGGTACTGGCATTGGTACCCAACTCTGTCCAGCCTCCATGATTTAGGAATTGACTTACTTGATAGAGTATCTCATATTATCATACTGTTCTAGAAAACTCTGTTTTTATCACAGTTCGCCTTAGTGAAGTACAGTGGTGCCCTGGGATTCTGAGATCATGCCTGGAGCTGTTCACCCCAGAGCTGAACCCCCTAGGGGACTCCTTTGCTTTCTTTCCCTCCTGAGAGCCCCCCTCCCGTGCTGCAACCCCTGCATCCATGCATGGCTTCCTTCTGTCACAGGCTTTTCACCTCTCCTCGTGCATGTGGCAGCTCCTTCCTCCCATGCATTTCGTTTTCAATTTTATTAATCAGATATTGTGTTTTAAGGTTCCTTCCTTGGCTCTAGATTGGTGACCTCCGTGGACTTTTGTGGAATTGATGGATGGCAGGACGCTGGACCCATGCACACTGGATAAATAGGTCATAGCATAAATGCATGCAGGCCCTATATTGCTTAGAAGATCAACTTAGCAACAGAGATCATAAACAACAGTGGGCTAAATAATTTCAAAGTTTTTGTTATTTATTTTTCATGTAAAGGAATCCTGGAGGCAGGCAGTTTGGAGCCAGTATGAAACATCCACTGTTGTTTGGGACTTTAGTCACACTGTTCCACCGTCCTTGCCTTAGTGTCTTCGTGGTCCAAGATGGCTACTGGAGCTCCAGCTCTCATGACTTTTAAAGAGCTCTCTTGTGGTCCTACTTAGAAAGTGCAGCATATGTTGGGTTAGCCACCTCTATCCGCCAAGTTGTCTTGGAAACGGAATTCTCCAGGTTTCTAAGTCATCCAGGTTCCTAAATCACAAGGAGAGAACCACCACTAGGCAAGAAAACAGCAATCTCCAAAACATACCCTTTTCCTGAGTCTCACCTGTTTGTATGGCCTGGAGGAGAGAACAGACATTTTACAGATGGAAGACTTGAGGCTCAAGGAGGCCAAGTGATTTACTCAAAATCATGGTAGCAGAACTGGGACTAAGACGTGGGGTAGGACTCCTGGTCATGTCTATGTTTGGCCCGCCCACTGAAGAAACAAGGAGGAACCACTCCCCCTCCTCCTTCACCCTTCCAACATACACATCTTCGTGTGTGCATATGCGTGAACCTTAGTGACACACCACTGCAATGGGCTCAAGTAGTAAAAATGTTCTTTTTTTTTTTTTTTAAAGATTTTATTTATTTATCAGAGAGAGAGAGGGAGAGAGAGCGAGCACAGGCAGACAGAATGGCAGGCAGAGGCAGAGGGAGAAGCAGGCTCACTGCTGAGCAAGGAGCCCGATGTGGGACTCGATCCCAGGACACTGGGATCATGACCTGAGCCGAAGGCAGCTGCTTAACCAACTGAGCCACCCAGGTGTCCCAGTAAAAATGTTCTTGATCCAATAAGTGTCCCCCCCCCCCAAGCCCCTGTTCCCACAAAGCTTGGTTTATTGGCCATCTCTGTTAAATGTGCCTTTGAACCCAAACAGCCAGCTAGCCAGGCATATGGGAGAGCCAGGACATGCCAGTGGTGGTGGCTGGAAGAAGGGGACTGGTGGCAAAATCACTTCACCTGACCTCTCTCCTTGGTTAGGGCCTTTGCTGGGGCAAACCCATCACCCACAGGTCAGGAGCCAGGACACCCCCCCTGCCACCACTTCTCAGCTCCATGCTGGCCCAGCCTGTGCAGTAACACACCCACAAAGCCTGAAGACTACATTGATGGTATATTGTGGGTATGTTTTTTAAGTGCTGCTGGCCCAGGGCTGCCCAACCCCAGGGGCAGGGACCCTCTGGACCTCGATGTTCTAGCTCCACCTTGGCCTCCTCTCCTCCCCTTTGCAGATTTCTAGCTGTTTCCTCTGGAGTTTTTCCTCTGGGGACAGAGCATAGGGTGCAAGGTTGCCAGAGCGGGTCGCCTGCAAGTCCTGCGGGGTGATAAGAAGATGAAGGAGATACTTTCTCACACTGTTTTGGAGTAGGGTGCTGCTTATAAACTCTGGTAGTGGTCCTGTGTCGGTCTCATGTGCATGTTAAGACAGGAATCCTTCCTGGTGCCCCATGTCTGTAGGGAGGAGGCCAGCATCACCACCATCTGAGCCGCGGCCCCACCTCACTGAGCAAAGCCAAGGCTCCCACCCAAGAGGCCAGATGCTGGTGCTGGGATGCCAGCCTCAGCAAAGTGGCTGACGTGTGTTAATTCATCTCCTTTCCGCCTGGGGTCTGTGCCTGAGCAGGAGTGAACCTAGCAGTGCTGGACTTGGGAGGAGGCCAGGCTGGTGGAGGATGGAGGGCTGTGGTCTGGCACCTTCTCCAGCAGGTCTCCCATATGGGAACTGGGTGAAGCTGGGCCTTGGCTTTCTGGGCCAGGAGCATGTCTCATTGGGCCCCGCAGGCCCCACAGAAGACTGTGGGCCTAGTGAGTGGGCCCCAGGGCTCCGCGCCACATCTGTAGATCACAGAAACTCGTGGGACAAATGCTGGCCAGCACCCCAAGCTGCCAGGCCATTGGTGGGGCTGTGCTGAGAAACTAGGGGAACTCCTCTTTACCCCAGAGTCCTTTAGCTCTACCTACCCGCATCTCTCTCTGTGCATCCTGTGCTCGGCTCTGACACCTGTTACCCAAACAAGCTCCTGATGGAGTCGCTCGGTGGCATGGAGCTCTGAGCCCCTGTGGCTGAGGACAGGGGATATGGCATGCAGGGCTCCTCGTTCTCTGTTTCCCCATCCTACTACCAAGGCTGCCTTTCCACTATTTAAGATGCTTCTTCTACAGATGAGGGCATTCCCACATGTTAAAATGCAGGCTCTAAGGGGCATGTGGGTAGCTCAGTTGGCTAAGAGTCTGCCTTCTGCTCAGGTCACGATCCAAAGTCCTAGGATCGAGCCCGGAGTTGGGCTCCCTGCTAGTCAAGAGAGTCTGCTTATCTTTCTTCCTCTGCCTCCCCACTCTCCCTCCCCCTCAAATAAATAAAATCTTAGCAAAAATATGTAGGCCCTGAGCAGGTGCTCATCAGTGATCAGTCCCTGGGTGCGGATGGCTGCAGCTGGCCGCCCAGACCTCACTCTCTGCACCGCTTGCAGGCTGTGTGGCCCGGGTGGGGGACTGAGATGGTACTCCACAGTGTCCCCACCGGGAACGGGGAGGGAATGGGAGAGCCTGCCTCCCAGGGAGGCAGGAGGAATGAGTGAACTATGGCATGCAAGTGCTCAAGACGGGGGCTGCATGCGTCACCCGCTCTCATCACAGGGTTAGTGTTGCTGTCATCATCCTTCTTATTTTCTCCAGTGCACGAGGCCAGATTTTGCTGGGAGGCAGAGATCGGGCCAGTGTCTGGGGCGGGCAGGAGGGGGCAGCCCGTGCAGTGCCAGTGGAGAGAATGGGTCTCGGACTGGGGAGACCGGCTCTGGCTGCTGCGGGCACACAGCTCACCCTCGAGCTCTTGCTGCTGCATGTATAAAATAAGGGAGAATCAGACTCTCTCTTTAGGATTGAAGTGCAATTAACATGCAGTGTTGTATTAGTGGCAGGTGCACAATAGAGTGATTCGACGGTTCTCTGTGCTTCTCAGTGCTCCTCGAGAGACAATCGGCACCTTCACCCAACACCCCTGTCAAGTCGCGAGCGTGAGGGGAGCATGAGGGTCGAAGGAGGCTTCGTGGCAGGGGTGGGGGTGGGTGTTAGTGTTGTGAAAGGGGGCGTGGCTGGCAGACAAGATGCAGCAAGCATGTAGGAAGCGTGGGGTGAGGGTGCGGGGCAGTATGTGTTGGGGGCTGGAGGGGGTGATGGGTTTTTGCTCTGTGCCTTGTGCTGAGAGCTTCCTGGGACAGAGGGACCTTCACTTGTGGAACCAGGCAGTGGCCTTCAAGCCGTAAGTCCAGTTTCTGCCCAGGCAGTGCCCACTGGCTAGGGGCCTGAGGGAAGGGCAGAGGACACTGGGGCCTAGGTGAATGAATGAATGAATGAATGAATGAATGAATTCTGTGAGAATGACATTCACACAGAAGAAAGCTGTTAGGTGGGGAGCCCAGGCAGGAGGCAGTTGGGAGGAAGGCAAAGTGTGAGCTGAAAAAGAAGTTCTCAGAGGAGCAGATCCAGGACGCGGGACAGAAACTGTTTTAAGGCAATAAGGGAAAAATTTGTTTTTAGCTTAAACAACAACACAGATTTATTGCCAGCAGACACCTCGATGACCCTCGTCCCCTCGGGCATCTCACCAGGCACCTCCTCTCTGTCCTGTGCGGAGAGGAGCTGGGCCGGGTGACCCCCACACTTGCACTCATCCTTCCTGCATTTTACCCCTCTGACAAGCATGGACTAACAGTCTTCCTCAGGCCTCCCTTCGCTCTTGCTGGGTCACCGGCCCAGGAGAGGACGTTTAGAATGACCCAGCTTCTGGCCGAGATGTCATCTCAGGGAGCTAGGAGGAAAGGATTTCCGCTCACTCTGGAAAACACCCACGGCCCGGAGACCTGGGTTTGAGGGTCGCCAGTGGGCGGGATCTCCTTTCTTCCTCCCACGCTCCGTCCCCCAGAGAGTGAGTGTCACCAACCACCTGTGTCTTTCTCCCCTCTATTCCCATCAGGGAATTCCCAGTCCTTCTATTCCCAGGACTGAGTGGCTGCTGACACTCAGTCCTGACCGACTCAGTGTGGTCACATAACGTCATTTCCGTCAGCCGTCAGTCTCTCCACAACAAAGCTGTGAGAGGAGCCCTTGGAGCATTTTCTACCCCCTCTGACTTCACTCGTGCCAAGCAAATCCACGGATAGCTCTTCTCTGGCAAAACAGACTTCGGCGCAGGAAAGAACTTCAGAGCCACCAAAGCTGCCCACTGTGCAGTGAGTGGTCTGCCAAGATGGCGAGCCCCGGGCCCCGTCGTCGCTGGCAGACCTCCCATCTGGTGGGAATGACCGGGTGCTGGCGGGGCTGGGGTCTTGGGGTCTGTGAAGGTTGGTTGACTAATAGCAATGGGCCGGATTCCTTGAGCAGGGTCATTGGGACTGGTCTTTTTCAGCTAGATCTTGGAGGAGATTTATTTACCATCTTATCCTGTACCCACCTCAAAAAACAAAAGCAAAAAAGAAAAGCAGGTGACATTTGGGTTTTTAAAACATGAAGATGCAATTGGATATGTAAAAATGGACGGAGAGACCGTGAGAACCAGCAGGCCCACTGCTGGGTAGATTCTGGACAGGAATCCGGACAGGCCTTAGCAAGGACTTGTGCAGTCCTGCTCCCGGGGGCAGTGTTCACAATGGGCAGAAGGTGAAGCAACCCACGTCTCTATCGGTGGACAAATAGATAAAAAGCAGTCTGCAATGAAATAGTATTCAGCCTTAAAAAGGGAAGACATTCTGACACGTGCTTCCACGTGGATGAACTTCGACGACCTCATGTTGGGGGGAAATAAGCCAGTATGAAAGGACAGATGCTACATGATTGCACTCACATGGGTACCTAGAGCAGTTAGAGTCACACATGGAAAGCAGAATGCTGGTTCTCAGGATCTGGAGGAAGGGGGGCTGGGGAGCTCGTGGTCAGTGGGTTTCCGTTTGAGAAGATGAAAAACTTCCGGAGGTGGGTGGTGGGGATAGCCGTTCAACGTGGGTGTACTTAATGCCATGGAAATGTACACTTAAAAAATGCTGAACACGGTCAATTTTATGTTCCCTGTATTTTACCACAATTCTGAAAAAAAAAAAAAAAAAAAAAAAAAAAAAAGACATGGAGGAAAAGAAGCCAGCGGGCTCTCTGGGCCTCCGCTGTGCCACAGTGTTCACGCCCAGCCCCGTGCCCACACACGACGTGTGCTGCCCCCGACGGACGGGCTGCTGCGTGTCTGGGAAGAAAGCGGTCCCTTTGACTCACCTAGTCCTTCGTTGGCCACACACATCGTCCCAGCTGTGCACTTTGGAGGCCGTTTCTCACCCCGGCCCTGCGTTCTGACAGCTGCCCGGGGCTGCCCACCCTGGAAAGCTCAGCCCAGGGAGGGACTCCTGTGCCATGACATGGCCCATTAACCAGTTGTCCCCTCTTGTGCCACTTCCCCTCCTGGCCCCAGTTCTTGGGCGTGCTCTTTTCACCACGCGGGATTCGCTGCCTGTTGTTCAGAACGTCAGGATCAGGGTTAATACGTTTGGGTAAAGCGCACGCTCTTGGTGCCCTGTTCTCCTTGCTGTTGGTTGCCTATAGTTGAGCAGCTTGCTTTTCAGAGGTGACAGAGGCAGGGTGTTGGCTCCGTTCATGCCAAGAGCGATGAGGTGCTAACAAGCACAGAGATGTTATCAGGAGGTGGTCCGGTCAATGCCACTTGTCTTGCCGTGGCCATGGGAGAGGCTGCGGAAGATGGCAAAACCTAGGGCCAGAGGGGATCCTGCTGTGTGCCAGCAAGGATGCTCTCGTTCCGTTGTGCAAACATCACCTCAGGAGCGAGCTGGGCCACTGCAGAGAGTTCTTCTGCAGCAAGCTCCCCGGGCCCTTAACTTCCCGACGTTGGGTGGGTTGGAGGTAGAGAAACCAAAGTCAAGTCACCTGTGTAGTTCCACACCGAGTCCCTGGAGACGGACAGAGTTAGATGGCAATGGCTTTCAGTTTGTGCCCAGGACGTGAAGCCACCCAGGTCTGGGCTCTGCTCCTCTGACACACCAGCCTCACTCCTTCCTCCCAGAGGTCTTTGTGCCCACTGCTCCCGCTAGAGCAATGCTGTTCTGCTCTCACAGGCTGCTTGTCCTCAGGATTTAGGTCTCCACTCAAATGTCGCCTGGCCTTTCCCTGACCACCAGTCTGGCTCAGCACCTCTCTGCTCTGGTCCTTGGCAGAGCACTTCACACAGCACATGTCATACTTTCCTCCTCCTTGCAAGTGTCAAGGCCTCTGGTATGTCTTATTTGTGCTGTGTTTGGGCCACTTTGAAGGGTTCCTGACAATCAATGAGTCAAAGTCAGGCTAGCTCCTCATCCTTGGGACCAGGC
This sequence comes from Mustela lutreola, assembly GCF_030435805.1. Classification (NCBI taxonomy): domain Eukaryota; kingdom Metazoa; phylum Chordata; class Mammalia; order Carnivora; family Mustelidae; genus Mustela; species Mustela lutreola. Next base: position 25,618,267 of record NC_081300.1, read on the forward strand.
TATTTCATCTGACACGAGGGCATTCTCTCTGGGCGAAGGGAGGACTGGATCTTCCTCCTTGGACAAGAAAGCAGCCGAGTGGGCAAGCCAGGAGAACTGCATGGTGAAACTTCTGCCATCAGCTGGGAGGAGAGACCCTCCTCGGTGTATCTGGGGCTAGACCACATGCCTGGCTGCAGTCGGGTCTCAGAGACTTTTTAAGCTTTGGTGATGATCCAAGCTGTGGGGGTAGTGGGGGGCACTTGGGACACTCCTGAACTTGATGTCCATCTCCTGCCCCACACCTGGATGAACTCTCTTTTGCAGACACTACCCCTTCTTCTCCCCGTCTGGGATGGATGCTCTTTCTGCTCTAACCTCCTGCCTTACCTGCCGTCAAAGCCATATAGCAATGAATCAGAAACTAACTACCTTGCCCTATCTCTTCTCTTGGCTCAGATTTTTTATTAATAAACTTGAGTTTTAAAACATTTTTTAAAATGATTTTATTTATTTGCTTGCTTGCACACGAGAGGAAGCAAACACGAGTTTGGAGCAGAGGGAGAGAGAGAGAAGCAGATGCAGACTCTCTGCTAAGTGGGGAGCCCAATGCAGGGCTTGATCCCAAGACCCTGAGATCATGAACTGAGCTGAAGGCAGGTGTTTAACTGACTGAACCACCCAGGTGCCCTGATAAACCTGATTTTCAAGAGCAGTTTTGGGTTCACAGCAAAAGTGAGCAGAAACTACAGAGTTCCCATATTCTTGCAGTCTACACATACACACACACACACACACAACCTCCCTCATCATCATTTCCCACTAGAGGGTACATTTATTACAATGGATGAACCTACACTGACACATCATTAGCACCTAAAGTCCACAGTTCACGTTAGGGCTCACTCTTGGTGGTGTACATTCTATAGGTTTGCACAACTGTATCCATTAGTACTGTATCCTAAAGAGTAATATTTGCCCTAAAAACTGCTCTGTGCTATTTACTTGTCCATCCCACTGCCTAACTCTGGAAACCACTGATATATATATTTTTTAATTGTCTTCATAGTTTTGCCTTTCCAGGATGTCATATGGTTGAAATCCTAAAGAGTCCTTTTCAGGCTGGCTTCTTTCACTTGTAATATGCATTTAATTTTTATGTCTTCTCTTGACCTGGTAGCTCATTTCTTCTTAGCACTGACTGATAGTCCATTGTCCGGATGGGCCAGTTACTTATGCCATCACCCATCAAAGGACATCTTGGTGGCTCCCAAGTTTTAGCAATTTTGGACAGAGCTGCCATGAACATTCTCGTGCAGGTTTTTGTGTGGACATAAGTTTTCAACTCTTTTGGATAGACATCAAAGAACATAATTGCTGGATCATATGGTAAGAGTATTTTTAGTTCTGTAGGAAGCCACTGAACCATCTTCAAGAGTGGCTGTACCATTTTGCATTCCTACCAGCAATGAAGGCGAGTTCCTATTGCCCCACATCCTCACCAGCATCCAAATTGTCAGTGTTTTGGATTTTGGCCATTCTAAAAAGTGTATAGTAGCATCCTGTTGTTTTAATTTGCAATTCTCTAATGATACATGATATGGAATATCTTCATATGCTTCCTTGCCATCTGTATATCTTCTTTGCTGAGGTGTCTGTTCAGGTCTATTGCTTATTATCTTAATCAGGCTATTTATTTTCTTATTATTGAGTTGTTAGAGTTCTTTGTGTATCCTGAATACTTGTCCTTTATTATTCATGGCTTTTGCAAATATCTCCTTTCAGTCTGTGGCTGGTCTTCTTCTTCTCTTGACATTGTATTTCACAGAGCAGAAATTTTTAATTGTAATGAAGTCCAGTTCATGCTTTTGGTGTCATATCTAAAAAGTCATCATTGTACCCAAGGCCACTGTACCCAAGATTATCACCATACCCAAGATCATCTAGGTTTTCTCCTTTGTTTTCTTCTAGGCATTTTATAGTCATTCATTTTACATTTAGGTCAATGATCCATTTTGAGTTAATTTTTGTGAAGAGTATAAGGTCTGTATCTAGATTCTTTTTTTCATTTTTTTTTTTTTTTTGCATGTAGATGTACATCTGTTCCAGCACCATTTGTGGAAGAGACTATGTATTACCTTTTCTTCTTTGTCAAAGATCAGTTGACTCTATTTATGTGGGTCCATTTCTGAGCTCTCCATTGTCTTCTATTGATCTATTTCTCTATTCTTTTCGCCACTACCACACTCTCTTGATTACATAGCTTTATAGTAAGTCTTGAAAGTCAGGAGGTGCAAGTCCTCCAACTTTGTTCTCCTTTGATATTGAGTTGGCTATTCTGGGTCTTTTTCTTCTCTAAATAAACTTTATGGATTTTGAAAAAAAACAGCTTAACTGAGACATAATTCATATATCATGCAGTTCACCCATTTAAAACACAATTCAGTGTTTTTTTTTAGTATATTTACAAAGTTTGTAATCATCACCACTATTAATTCCAAAACATTTCATCACTCCCAAAAAATACCCTGCCCCCACAAGTAATCACTTCCCTCCTCCAGCCCCTGGCAACCATTTAATTTTACCTTCTGTCTCTATCTGGACATTTCCTGTAAATGGAATTATGGACTAGGTGATCTCTTGTGAGTGACTCCTTTTAGTTTGCATAAGGTTTTCAAGGTCCATTCATGTTGTAGCATGTGTTAAAATGTCATTCCGTTCTATGGTTGGATAATATTCTACTGCGTAGATATGTGACCTCTTTCTATTCATCAGTTGATGGACATCTGTTTCTACTTTTGACTATTTTGAATAATGCTGCTATAAATATTCATGTGCAAGCTTCTGTGTGAACATATATTTTAATTTCTTTGGGGTATATGCATAGGCGTAGAGTTGCTGGATCATAGGGTAAATTTGTATGTGACCTTTTGAGAAACTGCCAGACTGTTCCCTGAAGTGGCTGTACCATTTTCCATTCTCTCCAGCAGCGCACGAGGGCTCCAATTTCTCCACATCCTCGCCAACACTTGTAATTAATTGACTTCTTGATTCTAGGCATCTTAAGAGGTGTGAAGTGGTGTTTCATTGTGATTTTGATTGGCATTTCTCGTATGGATAATGATAGTGAGTATCTTTTCATGTTTCCTGTGTTTGTTGGCCATTTGTGTCTCTCCTTTGAATCGCCTACTCAGATATTTTGACCACGTTTTAAAAGTTGTGTTCTTTTTTATTTTTGAGGCATAAGATGTCTATATCTATTAGTCATAAGTTTCTCAGTAGGTATACGAGTTGTGAATGTCTTCTCCCATTCTGTGGTTTGTCTTTTCACTCTCTTGATGATGTCTATTGAAACCCAAAACTTTAAACTTGGAAGAGGTTTTTTGTTTTGTTTTGTTTTTTGTTTTTCTTGTGGTCACTTGGGCTTTTGGTGTCCTGTGACTTGGATTTTTAAATGAAACTCTTGGGTAAGTCTGTGTCATGCTAACTCAGCCAACTGTTGACATTTGTCAAGGACAAAATGCATATGAAATTCTTTGTGGTATCTGTTCCAGCGTCTGGACTTGTTGATTAGATTGGGATCTGACTTGTACCTGGTGTGGGAACGCAAAGGCTCATCTCACGGGGGTTCCCAGTTACCAGCTGCCTCCGCAGAGTCCCTACACTCCATGCATTCACACTGTGAGCCCAAGAATGGGGTAACAGACACCCCTGAGAGACAGCCAGCGCCCCCTCGGCATCAGAGAGGGTTTAACAACATTACATCCGATGAGACCTCTTTCTTCTCTCTCTTCTTCTGTAATATCCATCTCGATAGAAATATATCCAGGGGAATATTTTCTATTTTGCCTTATGGGCAACAGCTGCTGTTTTTGCCCGGCTGTCATCTATTTAGTTGTTACTTTTTCGACTTTATTTTTAAACAGTTTAACATGGAGAACAGCAACACTGCAGGCAGGACAGATGGAGAGTAAATCCAACTAACAGACTTCCAGAGCCGCCCTGATGGAAGCGACCGGGCTAGGGTGGGGGATCAGACCAGATTGCCGGATGGATGAGAGCAAACAAATATCAATAAATCACAAACTATTGGGGGGGTGGGTAAGGAGCCGCAAAGTAGGAAGAGGCACACCTAAGCCATCCTTCTGCCACCAAGGGTCTGACAGGGACAGTGGGGGAGGGTGGGGGAGCCCAAGTTGCCAGGGGCTTCCAGATCAGGCCAAGATGAAAAGGAAGTGCTGACAAGGCCTCCTGGGGCAGGGGACAAATTCCACCCGAAGTGGGTGGAGACGTTAAGGAGTCTGCAGGAGTCACACGGAACTGGGAGGCGACATCTCTCTTATCTGGGTAAGGCTCCAGGCTCGGCGCCAACTAAGACATTTTCTCCTCTTTCTCTCTTGGGGAATGAGTAGAGGTTAGAGGAGTGAGTTTGCAGATTGGGGTTTTTTAAAAGGAAGAAGAGAAAACTCATCTTATGAATTCCCTCTAGAGCCACACTTGACGCCAACCAGAGCCAGTGCCACAGACCTGTGCCGTCCCCAGTGGCATATGTGTGTACCGAAGGGCGGCAGCTGCACCTCATGACCCCCTCCCTTTCAAAAGCCACCCTTGTTCACTCCCCTTATAAAGTGGATGAAGTGCTGGTGGAAGGTGCCTTATTATCCTTGTGACTGACCCTTGAGGAATTCATCTTTTTACTGCAATGGTGCTCTGTCCGGCAAGGCTCCTGGGCCTTGACCAGGAAAGTTGCCCAAGGCCAGCTTTTGCTGCCCTCCATCTCCCAACCCTGTAATACCTGGACTGGTACCGCCCTATTCTTCTGCCTTCCCATTGTTGTCCTACTCTCCTGCACCTGCTCCCTCTCCAGGCCCCCATCCAGACCTTCTTGGTCAAGGGCCCAGATCTAAAATGTACAGCTTGAGGAATCTCTCCATAGGCAAACACCATGTTATAGAACGTCCCAGCCCTCCAGATGGTTTCCTCTGCTTTCCTTCCGGTGTGTGCCCTCTCTGAAGCCTGACTAAGACCCTAATTCCTATTATCTGACAATGATTTTATGGTTTGAACTCAGATAAATGGAATCATGCCCCAGTCACTCCTTTTGTATTTCACTTGGCATGATATCCTTGAGAGCCCCATTTTGTAGACTCTGCCAGAAGTCCATTCCTTCTTGTTGCTGTGGACTATTCATGGTGTGACGAGACCATAATTTATTTACCCCCTCTGTTGTTGATGCACATTTGGGTCATTTCGAAATTTGAGAACATTTTGAAAAAAGAAAAAAACCTATGAACATTCTTACTGATGTTTTTCGGTCTATATAAGTATCACTTCTGTTGGGGGAATGCCTACAAGTAGAATTTTGGGTCCTAGGATACATATACGTTTATTTTTCATAGGTATCGCCAACCACTTTTGTGAAGGACTTAGTTGTGTACATGTACATTCCTGCCAGTCATGTAAGAGTCCATGTTTTGTTTTAGCCATTCTGGTTGTTGTAGTGATATGTCACTATGGTCTTATTTTTGCATTTGTGTGATTCTATGTGTCTATTGGCCATTTTGATAGCCTCTTTTGTAAAGTGTCTCTTCAAATATTTTCCCACTTTTTAATTGGCATGTCTGTCTTTTTCTGACTTGAAGGCTTTCTTGTTGTATTCTGGGTGTCAGTTCTCACTCATATAACTTCTGTCTAGGGGTTGCCTTTTTATCCCCTAGTGATTTTTTTTTTTTTTTTTTTTTTGATTAGCAGATGTTCTTCATTTTAATCATGTCTAATTTGTTGGTTTCTTTAGTTTTGAATAGTTCTTTCCTTGCCTTGTCTGAGGAAGCTCTCTGCCTACCCAGGGTCATGAAGATATAGTTTTCTATGCTTCCTTTTAGCAGCTCTACTGTTTGGCCTTTCATGTTTAGGTCTATGATCCATTTCAAATTAATTTTTGTTCAATGTGAAGAGTAGATAAAAGTTCATATCTTTGATTTGGGCATCTAGTTGACTCAGTGGCATGTATTGTAAACACCATTCTTCACTGAATTGCAGTGGAGCCTTTGTCCTGACTACATATGAATATGTCTGCCTCTGGAATCTGTTCATTGATCTGTTCATACAAATCTCCCCTTGTACCCATAACAATCTGTCTTATTATTGAAACTTCATGGTAGTGGTCCCAACATGCGGTAGTGAAACTTTTCCAGCTTTGTTCTTCATTATTTCCTCAGATATTCTAGGTCCTTTGAATTTCCATGTAATTCTTATGTCACAGTTTCGCATATACACACATAAGCACATGGCTGTACCTGCACTTGCATTGACTCTGAAATCACATTGGAGAAAACAACTTAACACTGTTGGTTCTTTGGTTCTTTCAATCCATGAACATGGTACCTCCATTTACTTAAGTCTTTGATTTCTCTCAGCATTGTTTTATGTTTCTTAGTGTAGAGGTTGTGCCATATTTTATTGGATTTTTTCCTTATTTATTTATTTATTATTGCTGTTTAAGTACTATTTAAAAATTCTTTGTCTTCCATTTGTTTGTTACTAATCACAATTGATTTTTTGTTGTTGACGGTGTATACAGCAACCTTGCTGACTTCATTTACTGTTTCATGTCTTACCAAATGGTAAACTCACTGGAGGAGGACTCCCCCAGCTCCTTTGGCAGAATGCTATGCCTCTATAAATACTCACTGGCTGTCCTGAGAACCTTCTCATCAGAGGAGGAGGGGAAAGAGGCACATCCTGGAGACCTTGGATACCCTGATCCCTGGTCCCTATGTAGACATGAACCTTCTAACCTTGGTTCCTACCTCACTCTCAAGCTGGTTTGCTGTTTTATTGTTTAAAGTACCTTGCCAGCATTAAAATGAGTATTCACCTCTTTGCTTAATGGCTGAGAGAATTCAGACAACAGAGTAAATGAAATTCACCAGTGGGCCTGGAGGAGAGGAAATTTACATCACCCTTCTCCCCCCTCTGAGGGATCTCAGCTGGGTTTCTGTGGGAGGCTCTGGCTTGGACTGGGCTATGTTGGCAGAAAGAGTGGCAATGACACTGAGGAGTGGGTGTGTGGAGGTTATTTTAGGCCTTGGAATACATAACACAACCAATCACCAAATATTCAAGGTCCTAATCTGGGCAACCCTTTGCTTAGTCCTCAATTGGGGATAATACAAGGCATACAGCACAGTCTTTATCTTCCAGGATCTTGCTATAGATAAGAAGTCAAGGCCCAAGCCACCCAGAGAGGAGGGGTCCCTAAACTGAAGCTGGGGGACCTGCGTTCAAGTTCTGACTCTGTCACCAATGAGCTTGAAGCCTTCCAATGTGTGCCTTCCCACTCTACATGGGTGTTGCTCCCAGTGAAATTATAAGGGAGATTTAATTGTTCTCTACAGTGCCATCCAGCTCTGAGGGTCTCCCTTGGACACTGTCTAGAAGGGACCATTCATGACCGGTGTCCAAGCAAGCAATAGGAACAGTAAAAACAGTGTATATTTAAGCTAAAAAGATCAGTATGAGTTGAGTTTTGGGAAGTCTCATGGGGGTGATGGTCTTGAGCAAGAGCTTGGGCGGGGGATGAGTAGTGTGGGTGGTGAGGATGGGGCCAACTTCCCAGTGTGTCTGCTGTTTTTGGCAGGGGATCCTTGTCAGGGCACCCTCTCCCCAGAGGATCATCAGTGCTAGGCACCATGGGAGACTCCTGGCTATGTGGGTGCCCCTGTCTCCTGGGGCGGGCTCTGGGTGAGAGGGTGTCCAGCAAGTCACCTTCCACCTCTGCCCAGGCCATGCCAATATCAACAGAATGGTCAATGGTTGGCACTGCCCTCTGCATCCTCCCATGGGGCTGTGTGTGGCGGGTGGGGCAGGGCTGGGAAGCAGGGACAAAGGGCTCACAAACACACATACGCTCCTCTAACCCGGAGTTGAGAACAAAGGCAGGCCTGGCAGAGGTGGGGTGCCCAACATCCACCCCCCCAGCCCACTGCCTTGTAAGGGTCTGACCAGCGGCTTCACCTTGCTAGGATTTCCGGCCTGACTGGGCCCCCTTTCTCTGCAATCTCGCCCCCACTCTCAGCTGTCTCTGCTAATTCTCTCTCCCTCACCTGGAAGGATCCACTTGTCCCTCTGTCTCTCTCAATCCCCCCACCTTATCCCACCCTGTTTGGGCTCCAATCTTAGCCTCCCCAAGCCTCAGCAGCCGCCATTCTCACTACACAGGAGGGAGCACCCCCCTCACTGCCCCCAGATTCCAGCCTGCTCCCCCCCGGCTTGGGCTGCCTCTGTGCACTGTCCCCAGGAGAAGACGAGACCATGAAGGCAGAGTGTCCCCCTGTGCCACCTTGTCCCCAGCTCCTGCACCCCGTCCCTGATGCATGAAGGGGTGTGGGAAGGAAGCATGTGGTCCCGCGCTGGGGTATCATCCGGGTGAAAGTCCTTGATGCAACTCACAGCTCTCCGTGGACCTGCTCATGGCCTCTAACTAGGCGGGGACCTGGGCAAGCCCTCCCTTCGGGACAGGGAAGTGGTCAAATCACAAAAGAAGAGGGCAGGCTGGGGAATGGGGGAGCTTCACCCATGAAGGTAGAGAAAGAATTAATACAGAGAGTCTAGGTGGCAGCTGGGGATGCCTTGGATTTCAGCAGCAGCCTGGGCTTCTTCCAAGGAAAAATGGAACAAAGGCTGCTAGGAGCTGCGATGTCAGTGAGAGCCGTGGGCCTGGGATGAGGAAGAGCTGCCTTTAATCCATGCAGCTGGGTGGCGGGTACACAGGTGTTTGGTGGGTTATTTTTATGTCTTTTTGTATGTCTAGAATATTTCATAATGAATTTTTAAAAGAAAGAGATACCTGGGGGCCAAGACAAAGGAAGTAGCTCTGGAAGAAATGGAAGGAAGGTTTCACGAGGAAAAGCAGAGCACCTGGAGGGTAGGTGGAAAGAGGGGCAAGGTTCCAGAAAGGGGAAGGAAGAAGATGCACCAAAATCCCAAAGTCGTGATGGGGGCTCTGTCAAGAACTTGCTAGAGCATGGACCGGGGTGGAGTCAGGGATGATATCATCATGGGAATGGGCAACAGAGGAGATCTGATCAAGTTTATTAGGATACAAAATGATCCCCTCTGTGGCCTGCCAGTCCCCTGGATTTTTATTTTGTGAATGTGCTTCCAGGCGCTTAGACAGGGCTGTCGGGATATGATGGGGATTTCCTTTACTGTTGTTGTTTTAAAAAAATCATTAAAAAAAAAGATGAATTAAAAAAAAAAAAAAGATGAATGTCCTTTTGAGCATGCCTGGTGTTCAGAATCTGAATCTCTGAGGAACAGATACATCGGTATCCTGGGGAGGAGGGGCCACGTAGGAGGAGGAACGATTTGCTTCATGAAAATGGCGTTCTTAGTAACAAACCCTTGGGTGGGCCGAATGGGATTTGAGGTGTTAGGCTGTTGCGATCCCATGCTGTAGGGAAAGGGGCGTTCACCTGCCCAGGTGCAGGAGCCCGTCCTGCTTTGGGCATGTTCACATCTGCACTGGGCCCCCAGAGGCGGGAGCCTCACCCCAGCCTCTCCCGCAGGGGAGGAGAGTGTGTTGCTTTTCGAGAGGAAAGCGGGGCATCTGTGCTGGATGACGACTGCCCTACAGGGAACCCACTCACTTTCTGCCTGCCTCCAAGGCTACCTGGACCACTGGGCTATGACCTAGATTGCTATGGGATGGAGGCTGGGAGGGCACGAGAGCAAGGCTGGTGGCTGCTCCACAAGCTTCTGTGGAGAGTTTCTGATAACAAGATCCACTTCCTGCTAAGGGGTCTTTTTCTGCTGGAAGACGCTATCCTCATGACTCAGGGGTTTGAATGTTATTTATGAGAGGACTACAGTAGGAGGCCAGCAGCCGTCCCCTGGGTCTGGATTTCACATCTAGTGTCTGTGGCATCAGCTGTGTTGCCGCCCCCTGCTTGTGGTGGGTACGGATGAGGCCAGTGTCGAGGAAGAGTCTGTCCATCAGGCAGAGTTTGATCCGCCCTTTTCATTATGCCCAGTACAGTCTGCACTACTAACACTGGCCACACTGGGCTATCCCCCAGTTCCCCAGCACTGCCTATGTAATGGGGTCACAAGCTGTGTCTGACATGTGAACCTGGAAGGGAGATGGAGATGATTCTGTGTCACCTGTCTCTGTGAAAGGGTTCTTCAGTGGCTCTTCTAATGGATCTGATGGGTCCCCTCAGCAGAGAGTCTTGGAAAATCCCTGTGCCTTCAAAGTGACAGCACGGCTGGCTATGGACAGGGGCTTCCAGTTACTGTATGTGGCCTGAGCGGGAGTGGGAGCTGAGAGCTGTTAACAAGAGCAAATAGAACTTACTAGAAGCTCCTGGTGCTGCCGTCTGGGATAGTGTGAGCATTGGAGAGGAGCCTCTGAACTTCAAGGTGAGCAGTGTTAGGAATTGACTGCCCAGGCTGGGTTGGGAAGTGTGGCCACGTGTACCCTGAGCTGTGGCAGGGAGCCCACGATGCAGTGGTGAGAGATGTGGGATGCGGTCTGGTTCACGTACCAGAAACCCCACCTCAAGTGCCCCAAAGATCAAAGGGGAGACTGCCAGATACATGTGGTGACTTGGCCACAGACATTTACCTCTGCCCCCTTTGTAATCATCCCCCCTACCCATGACCTTAGGGACAATGACAACGCCCAACTCCATAAGGACAGGGAAGCAGGTGAGATGTTAGAAAGACCATGGAATCCGGGAAGTCAATAGATGGATGTTTATTCATAGCGTAGTAGTGGGAAGAAGGCTCTAGAAACATTCACTCTTGGTCCCTCCCCAAACTTTCCAACAGATCAGAAGTGGGAATTTTAGATACTTCTGAAGTTGAGGGGAGGTGAGGTGAGGAATGGGTTTGAAAATGGAGGAACTGGTGGAAAATTTGCATGAAGGATGATCAGACCCCATATCCCCTCCCACAACTCTCCTTTCTTCCTTGATTAAAGACTAGAGGTTGCTTTCCCAAAGGATAGGATCCAGAGAAGTTCTGGCCTCGGAGACAACTGAGAGCAAGTCTGAGTGCTTTATTCAAAATGAGAATTTATTTCAAGGCTGCATCCTGAGTGGTGGAACTTCCATCTCCTTTGCTACTGGCACACTGACAACCCCATGTTTGTCCCCCAGGCAGGGTGATTTCAGGGTTTCTTTGCCAATAAATTGATGGGCCCCAGAGAAGAAAACCCTATACACTGGATGAATGTGTGTTTGTATGTGTGCAAATGTACGTGTGAATGAATGTGTGTGTGCAAATGTGCATGTGAATAGGTGTGTATAGACATATAAGGTGTATGTATGTGTGTGTTTACGCTTGTATGTGTGAATATGAACATACGTTTGTGTGTACATGCTTGCCTGTGTATGATCCCCCAAAAGCATGACCGGAACTTTATCCAGTCCACCATAGAGAAATCACCAACTTATTCGGGTCTCACTCTTAAATATTAACATGGTCAAGGATCACCTGGCATTTGTTAAAAGAAAACTTGTAACATAGGAGAAGAGCAAAAAAGGGGAAAAAAAAAAAAAAACAAATTAACAGAAAAAAAAAAAAAAAGAGCTGGAGTTAGTAGAGTCAAATCCAGGAGCAGAAGGAAACTTCAATAAAAGTATAATTAAGGTCCTCAGAGAAGTAAGAAGAGATAATGCATCCATAAAATAAGAACAGGGAGTTGTAATAAAGGACTAGTAAAAGAATAAGGAACAGCTCTGAGAAATTAAATATATAATAGCAGAAATTAAAAGTTCAGTAGAAGATCTGAAAGGTAGGGGTGAGGGACTTCCTCAGACAATAGGAAATGAGGACAAGACTGTAGAAACTAGGAGAGGAAAAGATATTAGAAGCTCAATCTAATGTCAGGAAGACATTATAAGCTCAATCCAAGAGGGCTACCTGGAGGGGGTTTCAGAAACATCAATTCGTGGACGTTCCCTGGCCTGCCAGACTGCATGGGAGAGCACAGTGACTGCAGCCGACTCCCTTCAGGGCCCGTGACTGTGGAGTTTCAGAATACTAGGGAAAAACACCACACAACTTTCAGAGAGGAGAAAAGTGGGTTGTATAGAAAAGGGGGAGGGGCACAGAACAGAACTGGGTTTTCCAGCAACATCCCTGGAAACTAGAAGACACTGGGACAACGCCTTCAGCCTTCTGAGGAAAAGTGGTTTCAACTTAGCTTTCTGTTCACAGCCAAACAGACTCAGGAGGGAGTGGATAGAAAGTTGATTCAGATAGGTCCCTCCTACGTATTCTTTCTCAGAAAAGTACTTGAGGAAGATTTGCGCCAATGATACAAGAGCATTAGCCGCAAACAAGAATAGTATATGTGGGAGACAAAAGAATAGACCCCCAGAAATGTCCACATCTGAATCCCCAGGACCTGTGAAAACGTGAAGTTATAGGCAAGATGGTATTTCAGGGTACAGAGGAATGGCTGTTGCTCATTGACTGACCTTGACATGGGAGGAGATCCTGGATTTTCCTGGGGAGACCGGCATAATCCCCAGGAGACCCAGGAAGGGAAAGGAGGCAGGTGAGCAGGTCAGAGTAAGGCAGTAGGGGAAGGGCTCTCCCTAGGTTGCTGGCTTTGAAGGTAGAGGCAAGGAGCCATAAGCCAAGGAATGTGGGCGTCCTCTGGAAGTTAGAAAAGGCAAGGAAACAGACCGACTTTTTCCTACAGTCCTCAGAAGGAATGCAGCCCTGCCAAACACCTTGATTTCACCCAGGGAGACCTATTTCAGACTTCTAAACTCCAGAACAGTAAGATAATAGATCATGTTGTTTTAGGATCACTTAGTTGATGGTTATCTCTTATAGTAGTGATAGAAATTAATGCACAATGAGATCCAGGAAACAAGGGATTTAATTAAGAATTCCCAGGTGACAGCTGTGCTGTGTGCTGTGCTCAGCTCGACTGGAGGGTGGGGAACTCTGGATGGGATGACTCTCCCCACCCAAAACAAAACAAAGAGGAACTAACAGATTCCTCATGTGCTGAGCCATTGGAGGAGGGATTTGAAGAGCTCAGGCTCAGTCATTTTGTGTGTTAGTAAGTGTTAGGCGCATAGAAAGCCATTTTTAATACGAAGGGAAATTAGTTCTGCAAGAAAAGGAAGATTATCAGGTGGCTCATCTGTGACCAGTATCTGCCCAGCCAAAAACACTGGAAACACTGACAACTGATTTAACCAGAAGTAGCAGTATCACTCTGGTGAGAAGATGCAGAGAACAGAAATGTGTGTTTAGCGGAGGCATCACAAAAGGGATCACACCTCAGCTTCCATGATGGGGCATTAACAGGCAACAGCCCAAAGTGTGAGATTCAGAAATAGTGGCATATAACATGAGCCATGAAATAAACTGTGCCCCTGCCTCAATTCATAAGTTGAAGTCCTAACCCCCCAGTGTGGCTGTATTTGGAGAAAGGAAGTAGTTAAGGCTCAATGAGGTCATTAGGATGGAGCCCTGATCCAATAGGATTAGTGTCCTTATAAGAAGAGACACCAGAGAGCTCACTTCCTCTTTACTGAGCAAGGATACAGCGAGAAGGTGGTTAGGTGGTTGATTGCCTCTAAGCTAGGAAGCAGGGATCTCTCACCAGAAACCAAATTAGCTGGCACCTTGATCTTGGACTTCCCAGCCTCCAGGACTGTGAGAAAGAACTCTGTGCTATTTAAGTCCAATCTGTGGCAGTTTAGTATGACAACCCCAGCTGATGAACAGAGCATGTTATTTAGAAATACGGCAGTAGAGAATGGTCGAGAGCTAAAGCAGTGAAGAGTGGTATCTCTGCGAACTGGGACTCAGTATGGGGAGGGCTGGAGCTGAAACTGCTATTTTTCATGGTGGGGCTTTGATTACTTCTGAATTTTCAAGCCATGCATATGTATTAGTTTGATCTTTTAAACTTAACCAATTACAAAACACTAAAAGGGAATGTATTGGCTTAGGTAAATGAAAAGTGCAGAAGCAGAGTGATCTTCGGAAGTCATTTCTTCAAGTTTCCAGTTCTGTTTTTCTGTAACTCAACCCTGCCCTCTGAACTCTTGGTAACGAAATGGCTGCAGCAGCATCAGACCTTGCATGCACCCTCCACATCTCTAAAAATGGAGCTTTCTCCTCAAGAGGAGAACAAATATCTCCTTGCATAATAGAATTTGTCCAGTCACTGTGACCAAGTTGCTGAGGTAAACGAGTTGCCTTAAGCCAACCATGATCACTCTTGAAGCATGCTTTCTATGGGGAAAGCAGGGGGTAATCTGGGGAGGAATTGGGAGGTGTTCTCTTACCAAGAGGAAGGGACAAAGAATTGTGAATGGCTCAAAATAGATGTGTTCCTCTGGAGAGCGCTCCTTCTCCTATGAGTTGTAGGTGTCTGCTAATACTTGGGATTGATTGATTGGTTGGTTGGTTTTCTCTTTGTGATCCATGAAATAGGGAAGCCTGGACACAGAAAAATGACTTTGTTAAAGAAGGTGAAGAGGGGGATGGCATCCCATGCCAAGTAAGGGATCTGGGAACATGAAGAATAAAAGGGTAAATGCACAGCCCTATCTTCTTAGAGGAAGATAAGTTGTGACTTAGTTGTGAGGTGTGAGTTGTGACTCAGTTGGACATGGTCTAAAATCTCAGCCTCAGGAAGACTGTGTGATTGAGGGATGACTCCTAGACATTCCCCTGACTCCAAACCTCTCTCCCCAGCCAACCTGCCACAGATATCTGAGATGATGTCATTAGAAACTCATCTCAGTGCAAGAAAGTCCCTTGACCTCTGGGAGGGTGGTGTTGTCTATTACCTATCACAAAAGCCATAGGGTTAGTTTGCCAAATTTTTCTCAGGCAACTTCCATGAGAGGAAGGCTCGGCTCTCTCTCCATCATCTCTGACAGATGCCCACAACTGGAGGGTACTTGGGAGGGGCAGGAGGACAGCTGGTCCAAATGTCCACCATGGCTGTACCCACAGCTGAGCTGAATGCTTTCCTAGAGGCAGCTGGCTTAGTTCCCAAACCTGTTTATGCCAGTGGAACTTGCTGTTGTAATTATGCAATTTAATTAAGGATTATACAAACCAAGGAAATAGCATAGTAAAAAAAAAAAAGAAGAAGAAGAAGGAGAAGAAGAAAAGTTGTTTTCAATGAACAGAAAGTTAAAGCTTTGGAAAGACTTAACAAGACTTGCCATTTGTCCAAAATGTGGTTGGGTTAGGTGTGGATGAAACAACCCTGAAAGGTTGGGGAGATGCCCATTAAATCGAGGGAGACCTTGGCATTTAGAATATTTTGTAAGTATATTTAATTTCTCATTCCACTTTAGAAAAACTGTGATTGGAAATTGTAGGCAAGGCTGTAGGAGTGTGACCTAAGCAAGAAAGACAATAGGGACAATTTTATCCAGGAGATGAAAGGTTAAAGAAAAGGCTTTGGCTTTCCACCCACTGTTTGGTGAATGGATGTCCAAGCATACGCGTGAAAATGTTCCAATTAGCTGAGCGGTCGGCTCAGCTCAGGGCTGCTACCAGGGGCATGCTTGCCATGGGCTTCAGCTCCTGGAAACTCGCTCCCACCCCTCTGAATCAGAGGCATGCAGGGCGAGATTACATTTGGGGCCACAGATGCTGAGTTGGCTGGCTTTCTCAGAGCTGGCAGAGTTGGGAGTAGCCAGGGAAGAAGTTGGAGATGGCTTCAGCCCAGGCCAGTCCTTCTGCTCCCTCCCAGATGTTTCTCTGGGGGCCTGAGCCAGAAGCTTCCATCCAGCTTCTCCTCTCTGGGTTCTGCCCCTCTCCCCCACAACTGTCAGAGTGGGACATGGTGATTCCAGAGCTGCCAGGGACTCAAGCCTGGAGGTGGCTGGCATTTGGGGTTTCTGTCCTCATGGCTGTGTCTGCTACTCCTCTTTGAACACACCATCTGTTCCAGCCAGACCTGGTAACTCATTGCCCTGATTATGCGGCACCCATTTCTGTCTCTGCATCTTTGCTCAGACTCTCCCCTTTTGAGACTGCCCTTTGCCCCTACTGTTGATGCCCTCCCCATCCTTCAAGCCTCTGCTTACTGTCTGTTGCCTCCAGGAAGCCTTCCCAGTTACCTCCTGAACTTACTAGTGCACCATTCTCCTGCCCTAAGTTTTTAGTTTTTTAGTTTTTGTTTTTTTTTTTTAAGGATTCTTTCCTTTATTTGAGATAAAGAATGCGCAGTGGGGAGGGGCACAGGGAGAGGGAGAGAGAGAATCCGAAGCAGGTTCCCTGCTGAGCATGGAGCCCATCAAGGGGCTTGATCTCACCACCCTGAGATCAAGACCTGAGCCAAAGGGACGCCTGGGTGGCTCAGTTGGTTAAGCTGCTGCCTTCAGCTTGGGTCATGATCCCAGGATCCTGGGATCGAGTCCCATGTGCGGTTCCTTGCTCAACAGGGAGCCTGCTTCTCTCTCTGCCTCTGCCTGCTTGTGCTTTCTCTCTCTCTCTGACAAATAAATAAATACATAAAATCTTTAAAAAAAAAAAAAAAAAAAAAAAAGACCTGAGCCAAAACCAAGAGTCGGACTCTCAACCGACTGAGCTGCCCAGGGACCCCCTACACTTAGTCTTGATTGCCTTATTCTCTTTCTAAGACATGGGGGGAATTTTAGGTGGTAAGTGGAGGTTCTCACCCAAGTTCATTGGCCAAACCACACCTCCCCCCAGGTATGAAAATAGAGTTCTTCCTGAGTCCCTTTCCGGGTTTTATTTCAGACCCTCTTACTCAACGATCAGCATCCTGCTGGGTTTGCAAAAATGGCACCAGTGACAGTCTTGTAGTGGTCAGGAGCTGCAGGTGTATTTGCCTTGCAGATAACTTATAAGCTGATGTGAGAGAATCAGTGAGCTCCTGAAGGGCCGCAGGGCCCCTCCTAGAGCACTGGATCTCCAGTGCGAGAAGGGGAATTGCAGGCATTTAGTCCAACTCACTTCTTCCCAGCAACTTTAAATCAGAGACTCTCTGCAATCAAGGTACTGGGTAGAGGGGAGAGGGGAGGGACAGGAGTTTCCAGAGACAAAGGATTCACAGTGGTACCTGCACTCCAGAGCCAATGAGCTGGTGGGGATATGGTCACCCGCCTGAGGAACTCAGATACCCTTATATCCTGGACTCACCTGTTGTTAAAACTGTAGCCCTTTTCCCTTGTCATTACAAACACACACACACACACACACACACACACACACACAGAGTGCTGGGAGAAATGGAGCAATCCTGGCAGACTTCCTGCAGGAAGTGGGATCTGCAAGGATCTGACTGGGGAGCTTTGAGGGTTGGCAGGGCCAGACAGAGGACTGCTTACATTTCACACGGGTACCTGTCATGCTTCCTCTGGGTCTGATGTGCTTGGTGACCTCTCTCAAGATCATTTCTGATACCTCCTCCCAAGAGGGGAAGCTGGGCGGGGAGTGAGTAGAGGCAGACCTGTCTTCCCTAAGTGATGCCATGGAAGTTCCAGAGAAGAGCTCTGACTAGGTTTTCCCAAACCCTAAATGTTGAGTGACACCCTGGTTGATTAGGGACAGCCCCTTGATGCCTGCTGTCCCCAGATCATGAATAGTATCCCCTTTCACTCTCAGAAGTATCCTTGTTGGGACAATAAAACATACGTCTTCCCTACCCATGTTCCATGCTGGGTGGGAGTGCCCAGGGAAGATGAGGACAGGAACTGGAGGGGATGATTTCGGAGGCAGGCTTCTCCCCGTGGTGTCCCTTCTGTTGTAAGAGTCCCTGGTCCTCTTTCCAAACACCCCCTACACCATCCACATCGCATCAGGGTTATTGCCTAGTGTAGGTCATTTACATATTTGTTGTCAGTGTGAGACAGAGTAGACAGTGGAGTTCAGAAATAAAAAGTGAAATAAATCCCTTTCCAGGGGATACCATTTTCCCACCTAAGGGGGGGAGGGCTTGGAAATGTCTTTTCTCTGAGAGAAAGGAATGCTGACATTAAGTATGCCCTTATAAGGGACACCAGGCGGAGATAGAACTTTCTGGAAAACAGGTTTAACTAGAGGAAGAAGGAGTAAAAGGACTTGGGGCACCCGGTCAGGGCCAGGGGCAAGACCCAAGAGCCAGGAGATGCTGTCAAGGGAAGCGTGTGGTCATGAAGACAGAACGGGCCGCTTCCCTGTTTTGCTATCTGGAGCTCTGAACGCTGACATCACCTGTCTGACATCACCCCTGCTCAGCCCGACCAGGCCTTGCTCCCTCCGCCCTCTGACTCCCCCTCCCAACGTTTGCCCAATGCCAACCTTAAAATCCCAGCCACACTTGGCAGCAGAACCAGGCGGGCCCGGCTGAGAGCTGCACCCACCAGCCGGGCAAATTCCGCAGCACGTGTGTCCCCCTGAATACCATCAGCCAGTGAGATCAGGCCCAGAGAACCACGTTGTTAAACCGGTGAGGCGCCCCCACCTCACCTCACCCCTGCAGGGGAGGAGCTCTGCTGTCCTGCAGACAGGAAGACTGAACATGCTTACTTTCTTTCCCTTGTGGGGGAGAAACCTTTTCCTTTTTCCAAACATGAACTGTTGTTTGCTCTTATAAAACTGAATATTCTTGGCCTGCCCATGTTGTGACCGAGAATCTCTTCTGCTCCACCAGCCAGAGAGCGCTGGGAAGGACGCCCCCACCCTCACCCTAGCGGGCACCCTCCCCCTTCCTACCCTGACAGTCAGGCAAGGGGACTGCTGGGAGCCAGGGGGTGCTTGTGGACAGCCGCTGCCCTCTCTCTCCGCTGCTCCAGGCCGTTCCCTGCTGGCAGACCTTGCTCAGATTTGCCCAACCCCAAGAACACTTCCCCGAGGCCAGAAAAAATAAAATGTGCCTGACTGCACAGCCAGGCCTGGGCTGGGCAATGGGACCAGGGAGATTGGGCCTTTGATCCTCAGACAGGCTCTTCTCCCCTCCCCCGCTTCCCCATGTGAGGCCCCACTGTTGGCTTTGGCTCTGGGCTCAGCCCTCCCTCCTTCTCAGGGTTATTTTAAGACTTGAGGCTCAGGTCACAGAAATTCGGACTTCTCAGGGGCCATCACCCCTAAAACAATGACTGAAAGGAGGATTTAGTTGCCTTCGAGGATGCTGTTCCCATCAACACACAGACTCCACTCCTTCTGGGGATCAGACTGGACCCAACTGTTTGCTGCCTGCCTGTGCGAAGTGGGACGGGCTGGGCCTCGGTTCCTGCTCTAAAAACCTTTCCTGAGACACCCCCACATTGTGCCCCAGGCTGAGGGCCTTCATTCTGCCTTGACCTCTCTGTTGTCCACCCAGGCTGCTTGGAGGTGACCCTACAGATTTGCCACCCTATTTCAGGACACACTGGCCTCTTAGTCCTTCCAGGGTGAGCAGGGGCTCGTGCATCCTGCTAACTGGAGGCTCAGGGCTAAGCAGGCCAGTGTGTGCCAGGTGCGCTGGGGTAGTGCCCTCGGAGATAGGCCATCAGGACTGTAGGCAGGGGCCCTATGACCAAATACGACATCCCCCGCCCATGATGTGTTACATCTGTCTGAATTCTGTTGTTCGCTCTGGTCAGCTAATACTTTGCTGGAAGGTTAGGGAGGCTTACAGTCAGATTCTTTCCTTCCATGGGGAGAGCAAGAGGCACACAGATAATCACTATTTAATTCGGTAAATGTTTATCGAGCACCTACTATACTGGTGTTGGAGGTGGAGAACGTAGGAAAAGGCTAGGAGGAGTCTGGCTTGTGGGCAAGGGGCTGAGTCTCTTTTCGATCCCTATCTGGAGGGCAGGGAGGGGTGAGGCAGGCATAGAGTGTGCTCAAGAAGGGTAAGTGAGGGCTGAGTCACCCCCCGGTGACCAGAGGTATCCTGGTTGCTGGGGTGCTTGGTCCTGCTGGCCTTCCCATTCTGTCTCCCCACTCGGCCTCCCGCCCTGGCCTCCCTACACTGCCTCTGACGTTTATGTTTTGTTTGTTTTGTTTTTGTTTTTTAAAGAATTTATTTATTTGACAGAGAGATCACAAGTAGGCAGAGAGGCAGGCAGAGAGAGAGGCAAGCAGGCTCCCTGCTGAGCAGAGAGCCTGATGCGGGGCTCGATCCCAGGACCCTGAGATCATGACCTGAGCCGAAGGCAGAGGTCACCCTGGCGCCCCTGAGCCACCCTGGCGCCCCTGCCTCTGACGTTTTGATTGGACACAAGACACAGGTGCAGTTCACATTGGGAGGACCACACTAGTCTCTTGGTCCAACTGTAGGTCTCCCTTGGGGTGCCCGGATACCCACGGGGGCTTGGTGATGGCCCATGTACAGATGGGCCCTGTGTATCCTGCTTTGGAGTGGTTGATCTTGCTTTTAAAAAAATTAATAGACTTGTTTTTGTTTTGGTTTTTTTGGTTTTTTTGAGCATCTTCAGGTGTCTAGAAAAATTGAGCAGAAAACAGAGAGTTTGCATCTACCCCAGCCTCCCCCTCCTTCCCAGGCTCCCCTGTTACTAACATTTTCCATTAGGGTAGACATTTGTTGCAATTGGTGAGCTGACATCGATTCTTCGTTATTAGCTAAAGTCCAGAGTCTACATTCGAGTTTACTCTGTTTATGGATTTTGAAAATATATAATGATGTGTGTGCACCATTGTATCATAGACTAGTTTTACTATTCTAATCCTCTGGGATTAGAGAATTCCCAAGTTCGTCCATCTTCTCTTCCCCTAGTGACCAGTGATTTTTTACTATCTCTGAGTTTTGCCTTTTCCAGAATATCCTATAGCTGGCATCATCTGACGTGTAGCCTTTCCAGATGGTTTCCCTCTTCATGGAGCTGACCCGAGAGGGGAAGTCTGATCTCACTCTCTACACCTGAGAACCTATAGATGCCAGGCCCTGGGCCAAGGGTTCCCTCCATGTTCTCATTTAATTCTCACTTCAACCTTGTGAGGTAGGAAATGGGCGCCATTATTTTGCCCGGGCCGAGGGAAATCTGAGGCAGAGAGAGGTTAAGTCACTTGCTCAGGGTGGCACAGCGGGGTCAGCCTAGCTCCAAACCACAATGCGTGATGGCCTCCTTAGAGCCACAGGTCCCTGCAACAGAGATGGCGACCTTGCTGTCCCTAAGGGCACCCCTCGTTGCCTCGGCCCCTCGCTGTGAGGCTCACAACACCAGGCTAGGAGGCAGAGCAGATCACTGAGTGCCACTGAAGGGGCGGAGGTGGCAATCCGCCTGTGCTAGCTGCCATCCGGCATCAGAGAGCCCCCATCCCAGCCTCGCAGGCTTGCTGCGGAGCTGCTGTGGGGGCTCACAGCCAGCGGGACTCCGCCTGAGCCTGTAGGCTGGAGCCTGGGAGTCTGGGGACCTGGGTTCTGGCTCTGGTCTGTGCTTATCCTTGGCATGACTTGGGGTGACTTATCTACCGTCTCTGGGCTGGGGCGCCCTGGCTGTACTCCCCCAACCATGGACATTATAGTTTCTGAAAAGCCAGTAAAAACCCTCAAAAGAACAATATCAGTTTGTGTCAAATGCTGATTGTAAGCGCTGTGGCAACTTCTAGAAAACAAAGATGACTGCAGACTAAAAAAACCTCAAAAACCAAAAAAAGTCATTAATTTGCTTCAGCTCTCCAGACAGTGTCTCTCTGCAGCCCTTCTGATGAGAGGAAGGGTGTTTATCAATGAGCAGAAAGGCCATGAGAGGTCAAGGCCATGTCTGCAGTAGGCTCTGACCTGTGCCCAGTCCAGGGTTTACCCCTCTGCAGTGTTCAGGGCCACTGGGCCTGACAACCCCAGGCATTGGTTCATTTTGGGCATCAACACTCCCTGTCCCCAAGGCGTGCGGTCCTCTGGCTGGGCCCTTCTGGGTGACGTTGTGGAGGCTCAATTTCATGCTAAACTCACAGGCCGTACAGGGACAATGGCGAAAGCCCTCCGCATCTGAGGTTTCGGTTTGAACACTTCTGAGAAAGTTCCTCAGCTTCCCTGGACCTCTGTGTTCCCGACTTTCAACGTCCTGGAGGGAGTTGGCATGCAGGAGACACACTTTTCGTGTCTGTATCCCTAGGAGGTAGCAAAGACCCTGAGATACAGCAGGTGCTCAATAAATGAATCGAAGCTCTCCTACCTGCCTGATAAACAAGTGGGAAAATACTCTTGTAATCAGAAAATGTCACACAAATATTCATTAATATTAACTCATACTAACGCTAATGTTAATATTAGTATTAGGTTGTGAGTCACACAATTCTGATTCATACGTGGTCGTCTTCTTGCTTCTAGAAGCCACGAGGGATCTGGAGGTGGGAGCCGGGGCCGCTGTGGGGCTCTGTCAGCACTTGGGGCAATGGGAAGAGGGGGCGGGGAGGTAGTGGGGGAGGTGGGACTGCAGAATCTGGTCGAGGGCCAGCCGCTTCCCCCCATGACAGCAGGCTGGAGCCAGACCCCACGTCTTCTTGAATGCTCCTTCCTTCTCGCCTCGGGGAGAACCAGCGGCATCTGCCCGCTGAGACCTGGCTCTTGACAGACCTTGCCAGTCAGTCACGGAGCCAAGGGCTGGGGAGACGGAGCCTGGATGCCACCCTTTGGCCCATTTCCAGCCATTCCTGGAGATTGGATCAAACCAGTCATTAGTCCAGAGTGTTCCTTAATGATCTAATGAGGGAGAGTGAGGCAGTCGGGTTTGAGAGCCTCCAGGTCAGGCTCTGTGAGGGCCCCTAGAATCATTAAGGCCCTTCTCCTGGCTTCTGGGGTCTGAACCCCCATCTTTGCTACCCAGAGCTGCAGGGGTGTCCACCACCTGGGAGGATGGGTAGAGTTGGCGGGGGGGGGGGGTAATTGTTCCTTCAGAAAGTTACTAACTTCGCGTGATTATCTCCTATCATAATTTTAGTTTAAGTTGGAGGGAGCTTAGCAATCATGCCCTCCTTTTACAGACTGGGGGAGACAGGCTTAGAGAAAGGCAGAGGTTTCTGCAGAGCTCTTGTGGGTCTCCTCTTGCCTCCAGAGCCTGGGTTTTTTCCCTCCCATCTTTTTATTTATTTCACTTGTAACACTGTTCTCTAAGGTTTTAAAGCACATCCCAAGAAGCAGCTCAGGACACTGAAGAAAAAAACCAATCCACGCTATTTATTCACTTTCACCTGGAGACGCTGTTAGCTCTAATGACCTTTCCAAATTAATAAAATCCGTAAATGCTCCATTGTTTATTGCACACATTGAGTTGCAACGCTAGATGGCTGGAGGCACCTGCCTGTCCACACAGAGCTTCCGGCCTTGGTGACACACAGATGTGCTTTCCACCCCAGGCAGCGGGGCTGTGGGCAGATTCCCTAGGAAGGGAAGCAGGGGGCTCTCCCTCCGAGAGCCTTGGGGTGATGGGCTATGGTGTGCTCAGCCCCGAGCCAGGGCCGGTGGCAGACAGAAAAGGTTAACGACCATCCTTATCCAGGGTCCTGCCAGGGATGTATCGGGAGAGGCAAGCCTTCCAGATACAAATGTGAGTACGAAGCCAGGACTGATGGCAGCCTGCAGCATTCGGACACGGGGGGATGGGAGCATCTGGAGGGCATCATGGAGGAGGCAGTCCTTGATGTGAGCCCCCTAGAAAGAGGAGGAGCAGGTCAGGGTGACAGCACAGGAAGGGTTTTCTAGGCAGGGGGTGTGGGGACATAGAGGCAGCAGAGGGCAAAAGTCAGAGTGGGTCCTCAGAGCCTTCGTGCCTGGATAGGGAAGCAGGCGGTGGTGGACGGGACTCCTGGGGTACAAGGAGGCCACATTCCGGAGGGTGATGGTGCTTGGACTTATTTTTCAACGCTCCCCGCCTCCATCTGACACTCTGCTGCGCCAACCCCATGCGGACAAGCTATGGGGTTCCCTGTCCCCTTCGTCCCTGCGGGGAGGCATGAGCAGCCTCTGTGGCCAAGCTCATGAATGACACAGGCCCCTTTGACATCCAAGGTGAAGATAGACCAAGTCTCATCGACTGTGTATGTTGTACTCCTAGTGGTAAAATACATGTCACAAACTTTACCCTGTGAACCATTTTGAAGTGTGTCGTTTAGGGGTGTGACGTATATCCACGTTGCTGTGTAGCCGTCCTCGTCATCTGTCTCCCGGACTTTGTCACCTTTGCACACTGAGACTCTGTCTCCACCGAACACTAACTCCCTGGTGCCCCTCCCTGCCACCTTTGGCCATCGCTGTCCTACTCTCCGTCTCTGTGATCTAAGTGGAGTCACACAGTATTTGTCTTTTTGTGGCTGGCTGATTTCACTCAGCATAAGGCCCTCAAGCTTCATCCCCACGGTGGAACCTGCCAGAATTTCTTCCTTTGTACAGCCGAGTAATACTCCGTTGTACGGCCAAGTAATACTCCATTGTGCAGCCAAGTAATACTCCGGTGTATGGCCGAGTAATACTCTGTTGTGTGCGCCGAGCACCTTTCCTTTCTCCATTCATCTGTCGACTGACCCCTGGGTTGCCTCCATCTCTTGCCTCGTGTGACTCATGTTTCTGAGACGTGGCTATGCCAGTATCTGGTTAAGTCCCTTGCAGGAAGAATTTGAGCTTTGTAAAAAAAAAAAAAAAAAAAAACCAACAAAACAAAACAAAACAAAAAAATATGCTTTAGGCTTTTGAAGGAGCAGGGCTGACCTGGGGGTGTCACTGCTGTCGCTCTGCAGAGAGCGGCTCACCAGCCTTCCATCGGCCCTGGGCTGAGACTCTGGTGCCTGGAGCAGAGCTCGGGGTTACCCTGTGCCAGGGACCCAGACTGAAGGCTGGAGTGAGCTGTGCACGGCCAATCCCGCACCCCACTGAGGGCTTTGGTCCGTGTGTTTGCCAGCTTCCAGCCTCTTTGCCTTCACTTCTTATCCCGAAACACATTAGTCGTGTCGAATTTGTCCCTTGCCGAGGCAGCAAGTGCTTTGTGCTCTCGCTTGGTAAGTTCTTTCTCCCACCTTCTAAAATGTACTTAGCCACGACTGTAAAAGCCAAGGGACATCACTCACGCCCAGTTCTCCCTTCTTGTCCTCTCTCCCTCCCCGGCTCCCTCCAAAAACCCGCTAAAGGGCAGCCTGTCTCAAAGCATCACTACCTCTGGGCATTAATTGCCTCTGCAGATCCCAAACTCACTTAAAGCGCATTAAAGTGGTGACACACTCAGGCAGAAAGGCAGGGGATTTACAGTTCAGGTTGGCATTGTCATTAACGCGAGTCTTTGGTGTCATCTCCCTCCCGCACCCAACGTCCCGCCTGGCCTTACAGTCAACCTCCGCAATGCATTTTCTGGCCTTTGTTGGTGTGTGTCAGCTCTTGAACATTATTTAAATGTAGTTTGGGGCCCATGCATGCAATTACCATTGTGTTATTATTCAGAGCCAGATTGTTAAGATTCCGGCAGCTGTACAAGGAGATGCCCTGTGCTGTGAGGTCCAATTTAGGAGGGCCTTCTGAGCCGGTGTGCGGGGTTGCTAGGCAACCCCATGCTACTGAAGAGGAGGCCTCACTCCAGAGTGGGAAGAAGCCCAGCGCCTTCAGGGAATTGGAGGCAGTGGTCAATCTGAGACTGGCATGGCTCCGCGGAGGGGGAGGGAGGCGTGCGGGGAGGCAGGGGCGCCCACCCAGCTAGCACACGGTGTTCCTGGGAGGGGAGAGTGCCGTGGGGAGTAAGGAGGAGAGAAGGTGCCGAAGCCCGAGGTCAGCCAGGAAACTGCCAAAGGATAGCCGAGCAGATGCTAATATGCTTCTCCATCCCTTTCTTCTCTTTGCAGGAAATGAGCAGGTTTGCAGGGAGACTGCTGGCCTGAAATCGGAGAGGAAGGCGTCATTGCTCGTGAGTATGAATTTTGCTTTTTTAGGACTGTGGTTTGATGCTGTTCCTGGGAGGGGGCGGGTTTCCCTGTCTGGGGAAGGGGGCATGACCTCGGTGAAATCGGCTTTTGGTTCTGGAAGCTGTGTCCGGCCGGGCGGGGCTGGTCCGGGAATGGAAGTCTTCCTCGGAGTGGAAGGTGGATGGTTGGAACCCAGGCTCTGCCCTCCCTCCAGCTCAGGAAAGAGTGTAGCTCCCTTGTGGTTGGTGTTTGAGGGAGAGCAGGACCCCCGAAGGATAAAGGAACAGGTGCAATTTTTGGCCCCAGAACTACATACAGTTTGTACCCTTCTGAGTTTGCTAAATAGGTTGGCCCACTTAGAACTATAAATTCTCATACAGGCCATTTAGCAGTGTGTTCCACTAAGAGCGATCGTAAGACCCAACCCAGCTGAGAATGTTCTTAATCACTGGGTGCCTGGCGCTGTCTGCAGGCTCTGAGAAATAATGAGGAACCGTGGCCTAGGCTCTATTTTGGAGGCACTTTCGAGCCAGTGTGGGAGGAGAAGAAACCCGCAGAAGAGGTTACTAAAGACCTTTAAGAATGGGCTTACTGTCCACGCTGGTGCACACACCACAGCTAGGAGTGCTGGTGACAGGACTGGTCAGGGCCCACTTCTTGGGGACAGAGGGACTTGAACTGGAAGAGGCTGATAGAGGAGGGAAGCCACTCCAGGGTAGAAGCAACAAGTGCTAGGATGGGAACACCCAATGCCCTATGCGGGGACAGAGGAAAATGCTGGTGACACTGGGCTGGCCCAGGTGGTAAAGGGCTGGAAGTGTCTCCATGAATGATCAATGTGCAAAGAATCAGGACAGAATAAGGTTTCCCTCGTTTGTGTAAATAAAGTTGAGTTTCTGCCAGTTCATCTGTGACTTGCATAACAGTGACCGCATGGATTTTTCACCACATTTGAGGTTGTATTTGAGATTAGTGCAGACACTGGATACATTACAGGAAATTCACATGGGGGATCCTCCCTGGATCTCAGAGAGAGAGAGAGGGATACAGAAAGAGAGAGAGAGAGATGGCCCTCTCTGGGCAGCTGTAGCTGAGGGCCACCAGAGGACCCTGAGATCAATGAGCAAGCCCCCTGAGCTCCGGGTGGATGGTCCCCAGGACAGTGCTCTCAATGTTCACTTGCTTTTCTCTGGAGCTGCTTCTCACATCCAGAGCTCTAGGTATGATGCCCAAGATGAGGGGCAGCTGAGATGGAATTGTTTGACAAAGGGGAATTATTTGTTGCAGCAAGCAGGAGAAGCTAGCATGTCCTAGATCTCAAGAATCATAAGTAGTATTTATTTGGCATCATTGGCTTGCAGCACACCTCCCGCAGTACCGTCCCTCACGAGCTGCACAGAGGCTCTGTGGGTATTGCCATTTTGCAGGTAAGGAAGCTGAGGCTGGGAACTACTATTTCCCTCCAGTTCGCTAGCCAATCATAGATAGAGCTGACGTTCACGCCAACTCCTGCTGCACGTAGTTGGATACCTGATTGTGGGACAGGCCTGCTGAGTCTGCCCCTGCCTCCTGCTCATTCCTCCTGGAGAAGGAGAGTATTTGTGTGGCCCCCACAGGGGTCTGGTTGGTGGAGCTCTCTCTTCGCATGGGTCAACATTTTGTTGGGCGGCTTTCATGGGATGTATAGTGTTGACTGGTAAGCTTGGGCCAGGCGGGAAGGTGGTTATGGTTCTGCTCCCGAAGAGGAAGGCTCACGTGCGTTTCTACCACCTCAGGAAAGATACGAGGGGGCTGCATTTGGAACCGTTGTTTGAATGATGGAGGTTAGAGTCCCTAGAAGCAGAGCTTGAGACAAGGATTCAGGTACATGTGTTATATCCAAGGAGCGCTCTTAGGGAATACTTGTCAGGGAGGGCCTGTGTCTTTTGTTAGCGTGATCCGTGTGAATTGCAAAGCACTGACGTCCATGACCTAGCAGCAAGGGGCAGGCCTCAAGTAACCCCTCGTTTACCAAACTCCAAGGCATGCCTTTAACCAAGAGCCAGGGTCTGGAGAAGATCACAGGTGAAAGCAGCTGGGAGGAGGTGTCCCAGCCAGCAAAGTGGTCCCATCTGAATGGAGCCTTTGTTGCATCTACACCCGTGCCTGTGAAAATCACTATTGTCAAGACATCCAAAAGAGATTTTCACCTGACTTGGCAGTAATTTTCACAATTTTAAGTTTGCATTTTAAGAGTATAAGTATTAAAATAGACATCGTGAGTATCAAAGTCTGTTTTCACTGAAACAAGTATGTGCTTTTTTAACCATCATTTTTTTCCTAATAGGTCATACAGTCCCATGAGTCTAAATTCAAAAGTACCAAAAGATATACTGTGAAAAGTCTCCTTCCCACCTATGTCCCCAAACAGCCCAACTCCTCTCCTGGTGACCACCAGCATTACCAGGATTGGGGTTACTTTCCAGGGATAGTCTATGCACATCAACAACGGTGTGGTGTAGATTTCAAAGTTTTGGTGAATCTGATACAGTACAGTAAGATAAAACAAAACAAACAAAAAAACCCAAAGCAGAACAAAACAAACAAACAAAAAACACTGAAGAGTCAGCAGTTGTGGCTCTTCCTTCTGAAGGAGTTGAGCTAAAATGCACCTTTTCTTTGGAGATCAAGGGAGAACAGCCCACCAAGTCAGCTCTCAGCAGAATGTTCTAAATGCATACAGACTTGACAAACATTCCCAAACTTTTTGAAGTTACTATAGATACAATTGATGTCAGCATCATTGCACATCACCTGTAAAGAGTTTGAGATGCTGTATTACAGCCCTTGAAATTCTGAAGTATTTAAAATAATGTAGAATTTCACCAAATTCACCCTTTAGTTCCAATTATTCTGGTCTCACTGCATTCATTGCCTAATGTCATTTGCATATTGTTGGATGACCTACACTTGTTGTCCAAGTGTTTTTAGAGGTACTCTAGCTTCAGCACCTTGTGACTTTTCCTCGTGGTTTCCTTTTATGGAGTCCCTACCATGATTGGGGGATGTTCTTAACATAGGAGCTTGTCGGTGATGGGGGCGTCCCCTCAGCCAGGGAGCTCCCTGTCAGAGGCGCTGGAAGAGTAGTTGGGACATGCATCTACAAAGTTACACAGGACATCTGTCCTAGGTGCTGGGCAGGCTGACTACTCAGGTCCCTTCCACAGCTGAGCTTCTGGTCTCCAGAGCTCCATTATCATTACTGCCTCGCTAGACCACTTACCTGGTTTGAAATCCAGGCCATTGTGCTCACACCATGTGAACTTATCTTCTAAATGCTGGTTTCACAGGTGCTGTCAAATGCCTGTAAATAGCCAAAGAAAGCTGACTTTGTAATCTCATAGGCCTGCCCTGTGTGTTTGTGTGTGCGTGTGTGTGTGTGTTTTCTTGCAAGCAAACTCCCTCCTTTCCGTTCTCCTTCATGTTCACGTTCTCTCTGAGGTTGCCGGAAAAATCCTCGAACTTGTGCATGACCTGTTTCCGACCTGAGACAGATTTTGGTGGCACCCCCATGAGGCCTCGAAAAAAAAAAATCTCATTTCCTTCCAAGAAATGGAATCATTATCTTGATTGAAATAATCTCTCCTCCACCTGCAACCAGATAAAGCATCAAATTGGTGGGGTTTCCTTATCGCTGCACAGAGTTTGCGGGACACAGAATAATGGCCTGTCAGCTGTCTCTGGGGGATGGGTCCTGGAAGGCAGAGCCCACAGCTCTTGGCCCGATTTGGATCATACAGTGTCTGGTGCCATGTACAATAATTCCATTAGTGACAAAAGTTATCCTAGTCAAGTGAGCAGGTTTAGCGTAGAGCCTGCAACGGCAGGAGCGAGAAGCACAGCTCCTACTATTATCGTGGTGGTGGTTGTCATTCAACAACATCTAACATATATGGGCAACTGCAGGGGCGACTAGAAACTGGGGATGTTTATCTGTTTTTAGGAAGCGAGCGTTCTGGAACCTAGTGCCCACCAGGCCTGAGTTTCCTAGGATGGCAGTCAGAGTATGGGGGTGACTATGCTTGAGAAGGAGGGCCGGGTCCTAGTTTTGGGGGGACAGCCAGAGGCTGGCAGACTGATGTCTTTGGGAAGGAATTTGAAAATGCTGTGGGCAGGGAGGCAGGGGGCCTGGGTTCAGGTCTGCTCATCGGGCAGAGAGGGTTACGTGGGGCTGTCAGAAGGAGGGGAGGTGATGTTTGTACAAAGTTGAGGGTACTGACTGTACCCTCAATCCTCCCTGTCCCCCACCCACTGAGAAGGGAGGCGCTACTGTGTCCCAGGCATTTTTAAGGGCTTACTCAGTGGCAGGCATGTGCTAACCATTTTATACACGTCAGTTCACTTAATCCTCACAACAATCCTGTGTGGTAGAAATTCGCGTTATCTGTTTTTGGCCAGCAAGAAGGAAAAGAGAGGTTGAGTAACTTGCATGAGGTCGCACAGCCAGGAAAGCGGTGGAGCTGGGATTGGAAGCCAAGCCGTCTGGTTGGAGCTCTTACCAACTTAAAATAGAACATCGGGACCAAATAACACAGTTCAAACACGTGGTGCTCTCCCCAGACCTTCTACTATAATCCTGTGACAGGGAGAAACACCTTTGTAAGGTTCCACAAGGCACAGAGGTGGTTCCTGAGATGGAGGTGGGAGGTTGAATGAGGTTCTAGCTGAGGTTCCTGATCTTGGGCACTGGGTTGCTCTGATCCTCTCTTCACCCGGGATCCCGCAAAGCTGTCCCCAATTGTGTGCACACTGCAGAGCCCCAAGTTAGGAAGGATTTGCCCCCATTTAACTAACCCCTGTCTTCCTGCAGAGCCCTCCCAGACCTTCGGGCTCCACAGTGGGCCAAGACTTTCCCAGAGTAGGAACCCATCCCCCCACACCTGCCCCATGCCTGCTTCATTCCCCTCACTCCCCAGGCACAACATAAGTGAAATGAAAGCCCCTATCTGCAGAATCTTGTTTTCAAGAGGAGTGCTGGCCTGTCACTGAGCGTGCCTGATTACCATGGTAATCACCAGCCGAATAGAGTGATTATATAATACATTTCCATCAGAAATATGAACAGGTGTGCAGGGGAAATCAACATTTATCAACAAGATAGGTCTTGGGAGATTAATAGCGAATTTAGGATTGCTCAAGGTAACGAAAGAAAGGAAGAAGAAATACCTTCACTTGTGGTCAGGCTCCCTCCTGCCTTACCTCCGACCATTTCCTGCCCACCTCCCTCTCATCCGGCCTACTCACAGTCCTCCTTGCCCTTCCCTCTCCCCTCTCCTTTCTAGTGCTTAGCCAACTATCAAACACCACCTCTTCCAGGAAGCCCTCCTTGGTCTACTTAGTCTCTGGGAAGTTTTGCCTCCTCTGACCACCTGTAGCCCTCACACTGGGCCCTGGGTAGTCTCCCTCACTCCCAGCTAGCTGAAAGTCCCCTGCTCCCAAGGGATGTACTTGGTCTACTCTCCCGTGGCACAGAAGCCACTTAACCAACAGCTGGGGAGCTCTGGTCCCACCCACAGTCCTCAAGGCCAAAGAATTATACCTCATTCCCCAGCTAAGAACCTCACTGTCTTCCTAGGGGCCTGATTAAAGTCGCTGCTATGACACCTCTGGGTGTCAGAGGCCAGATTTCTGTGTTGCTCCTCAAGAAATGAAATGTGTTTGCATTGTGGTATTCTTTCCAGAAATGAAGGCAGCAGTGGGGTTCCAAGAAGAAACATACCCAGCAGGTTTGATTTCTAAGCTTTGGGGTCCCTGAGTCATCACCCCCTTCACCCTCTTCCACACCCGTTCTGGCTCTGGATGTGGGAGACCTCATTCCCAGGACCAGGAGGGGCCTTCCTGCTCTGCCAGGACTCAGACTCCCCCGGGCTCCTCGGGAGCAATGATGGTGCCAAGGAAGAGGTCGCTGGTGCTAGTACACCTCTGCGTGGGTCCAGGCCTGCGAGGCTCTCGGGCACGGCATGTCAGGGTTTCTCTGTCCCTGTGTGAGCGGGATGCAGTGGGGCTTGAGGGAGGCCTGCGCAGGAAAGGCCTTCTTCTTCCCTTTCAAGTCGTACAATACATCAGACAAGCTGCCAGGCCCGCTCGGAGGACGCGAGAGGCGTTAGCTAATATTTTGATTTTCATAGAATGAATAATAAAAGAGCCCGAGTGTCTCTTGGAACTAATTTTGAAGAACGTGTTCTGCCACATGCTCCTCTAGTTGAATCGGATTCCTAAAGAGTTGATAACAAAAGGCTTAAACCAGGGGAAAAAAAGGCATTCCTCCACCAACTTTTCTCTCTTTTAATTCCCTTCTTGTAATGCTTCTCAGTTAAGAGCAACTTATGGAAAGATGAAATGAAGTCGGAGCAGGAAGCAGTGAGCCTCGGGAGGAGGCCTCAGGTGGCAGCTCTGGCTTTTGTTCTCTGGCATGAATGGCTTCGAGGTGGGTCCCCTCGCTGAGCTTGGTAATACGGGGCCTCGCAGGCGGGCAAACACCAAACACAAGGACGGACCGACGGACAGAGAGGGCACTGCCTCCCTCCACAGGGGTCTGCCTGAGGCAGGGCCCAGCAGGAAGCAGGTGGTGCCCTCAAAGTGGGTGATTTGAAGAGAGTTGAGTCCAAAGGCCAGTGCAGGATAGGGAGCCCACAGGACCCAGGGCAGTACCCCCAACACTGGGGTGCAGTCCCTCCCCAGGGCTGAAGGGGCAAGGAGAAGAGGGACGCTGGAAGTGGAGACAGTGAGGGTGCTGTGGAGGGGGCCGCCCAACCTGGGCTGCACCCTGAGGCGTGCCCTTGAAGACAGGGAGAGAGAGCATTCAACACCTCACCTCCCTCCCTCCATCCATCCTCCCCTTGGGCCCCAATGGCTTCCAACAGGAAGAAGTGTAGAGTGGGCAGAACCCAGTGCTATGGTCCGTAGGGGTTGGTCTCCAGGGCACAGAGCTGTGTGGGCAGGGTGGAGAGTGGGCCTAGAGGGACAGATGGGGACAGAGGAGCACTGACTCTTTTCCAAATGACAGACCAGTGGTGGAAAGGAAGACCCAACATCCTTGTCAGGACAGACCTGGTCTGAAGGTCAATTTATGGTCTCCAAGAAAATCCCCAGCCCAAAGAAACATGCCTCCTCCCCAGCCTGTTCTCCAGGGGTCACTGTTCTTTTAGCCAGAACAATACTGCCACAAGGCGCTCCTCTGGGAGAGGAAAGACGGGCCATTCTGAAATGCCAAATCTGATCCCACACCAGGAAAAGGAGCTGAAGGGGGGCACTGGGGCAGCCCTAGCAAGGTGCTGGGGAGTGTCTGGGAGTAGGCCTTGAAGGAGGGTACAAGCCCAAGGGTAGGCAAGGGAAAGTATGTCTCAAGGCCAAAAGCACCAGGACACCAAGTTCCCAATGCCAAGAAAGGACGGGGGGCCGTCTGCCTACAGAGGAGTTTCACCAGGGAGCAGCCAGCCTGAGGCTAGGCCTAGACCTTTGGCTTGTCCTGGGTTCACAGTCCTGCTGGAAACCACCCATGGCTCTTGGAACCGCAGACAGCTCCCAGCCCTGCACCCTGAAGGGGTTCCTGCAGATGACAAACGAGACCAATGAAGCTATAGCTCACCTCGATTGGCCATAGAGCTAAGCACTTGCCAGTGTCATGTGCTTTAGTTGTCCAACAGTCCCTGAGGAGGGTATCGCCCAACAGAGGAGCAGAGACAGAGAGCAAAGTCACTTGCTCAAAGCCACATTTCCTAGATGGCTTGATTTCAGAACTGCCTCCTGACCTGGGTGCCTGCCAGGGGTCCCTGGCCGAGGAGATTCTGCACCTGCAGAGAAGGGACTGTCATTCAAAAGTTGGAACATAGGTTTTAAATTGTTTTACTTGGAAATGATTTCAAATTACAGGAAAACTATACAAATAAAAATAATACAAAGATGTCCTTTATATCTTTATATCCTAGATGCATCTGTTGTTAAAATTTTACCCCACTGTCTTTATCATGGGTGTTTTCTTCCTATCATGCATGCACGAGTGTCCAACACACACTCTTTGTTGAAACCATTGGAGGGTCGGTTACCCCTAAACATTCCCATATGTGTGTAGACAGGCAAATTTGCCTATCTTCTGGGATACACAAATTCTCGGGCATAGTCATAGTACGGTTGATCAGTAAACATAACATGAATACACATGTAGATCTGGTTTTCCAGTCTACCATTTGTATTCCAATTTTGTCAGTCAGCTTCCTGATGTTCTTCAGAGAGCACACTGCCCTCCAGTAGGGATCCGGGCTAAGGGCAGGGGTTGCATTTAGCTGGCCTTCTTTAATCTGGAACATTTTCACAGCCTCTCTTTGTCTTTTATGACTTTAACATTCTTGAAGAACACAATGCCCCCTTCTTATTTTCAGTAAAATGTTCCCCCTGTGGGTTTTGTCCAGTGTTTCCTTAGGGTGAGATCTGGGTTATGCAGTCTTGGCCAGCATCCTGTGGAGACAGTCTTGGCTTCTTCATATGCCACCACATCGGCAGGCACTCCTGGTCCTCACTGGTCCACACGGGACATCACGGGTGACATTAATTTTAATCTCCAGATCAAAGTATTACCTATTCCTCCACTACATGACAATGGTCTTTATTCTCCTTTGAAACCAGTAAGCAATCTACAGAGAGACCCTTTGAAACCAGGCGAATACCCCAGGGTAGCATCCATTGATGTCTCTGACCAGATCCCATCCTTGATGTGATGGTTGTAAGATGATGCTTTTCCAGCTCCCGCACTACCTCTGTATTTCCCAGTCAGCCCTTGGTGTTCTATAGTAGCACAATCTATTTAAGCATTTCCCATTTACTGGTGTAAGTAGTAACATGGTATTTGTTTGTCTGTTATCTGTGTGGACTGATGAGCTCCTGTTTTTCCAATAGTTTATTATTTCTCACTGTGCTTAATGATTGTGGTGCATAAATTCCCACAGACTTGACCAATGGGAACCTCTAATGAGCTGACTCCCATGATATTTGGAAACGTCACCGTCCCTGTTTTGGAGCACTTACTTTCTGGGATAACAAGAGGTTCCAGGCTCATCACACACCTGCCCTGAATGAGCCCTACAACCAGT
This sequence comes from Mustela lutreola, assembly GCF_030435805.1. Classification (NCBI taxonomy): domain Eukaryota; kingdom Metazoa; phylum Chordata; class Mammalia; order Carnivora; family Mustelidae; genus Mustela; species Mustela lutreola. Next base: position 25,653,204 of record NC_081300.1, read on the forward strand.
CATTTCTCTGAAATCCCTGCTTCCTTTTAGTGGGGAGTGGAATTAGAGACCAAAATCTGGGCTCTGGGTGTGCCCACTGCTGCTGGATGTCTTTGCTTCTTAGTCCTTTCAGGGGACAGAACTAGGAAATACGTGCATGAATGTACACGTACTGACACGTGTGTTTCATACATATACATGTATATACACGTACATTTGTATGCTACAAATCACAATCCTAATACCTCCAATTCCAATCCACCGCTGCAGCTCCTTCTTGTCTCCCCAGACCCTAATTCCATATTTGTATGTCCTCCTTCCATAGTGAAAACCTCAGAGCTGTCACCACATTCAATTGTTTGCTTAATCGTCTGTTACATTAAAAAAAAGTAGCAGCAGGGTGACAATCCTTCCTTTTCCTCCTCCTTCCCTGCTGTGTTCATAAATAGCTTGGAGTAGTCCTTTCTTTCTTTTCTTGCCCTTCAGGGTGGTCAGAGGATTTATTTGAAATACAGTTAGGTTTATTTTTTCCAATTTGTTTCCAGGTTTAGGGATTTTTTTCCCCCCTTCTCATTCTTACTGGTTTAAATTTTTTTTAATGGGTAGAATGTTAACACACTTTCACAAGTCAGAACTACACAAAAAGCTAGACTAAGAGATGTATCACTCTCTCCTGCGCTCCTGCATCCCAACTTCATTCTTCTATGCTTACACTTCTGTTGCTTTTTTGTAACAATAAGCACATTTTTATATATGATTTTTAATTTTCCTTTCTTTTTTACACAAAAGATACCATATAATATATTCTTTTTTTATACTTTACTTTATTTATGTTTTCAGTATTACCTCCCGAAAGACACTCTGTATTGGTTCATGGAGGTCTTTCCACACGTTTTCATAGCTACATAGTATTCCGCATGTGTACATGCCATCATTTGTGCCCCTCTCCTCCGGATGACCATGGAGGTGGGGTGCTGTAGCTTACAATTCCAAATAATGCTGCAGGGCTCATGCACCTGTGTTTCGGATGCTTGGGAGTGTATCCTCAGGGTAAATGTCTAGGAGGGAGGTTCCTGTGTTGAAGAGTCAAGATATACATAGTAGTTTTGTTGGGTGTTTCCAGAAAACCCTCCATGGGGTTGTACTGCTATGTTTTCCACCCTGTTTGCTCACAACTTTGCTGACAGAAGGTGATGTCAAATTTTGCAATTTTTGTCAGTCTCATGAATATGAAACGGTACCGTAGTGTAGGTAGTTCAGATTTGCATTTCTTATTATAAGTGAAGTTGAACATCTTTTCATATGATTAAGAATAACTTTTATATTCCTTTTGTGAGTTTCCCATACTTTTGTTCATTTGGCCATTTTTCCACTGGGTTTTTCGTTCTTTGTCTCTCTATTTTTAAGACTATACACACACACTAGTGATATTATTTCTTTTTTCTTAATTTATTTATTTGAGACAGAGAGAGAGCACAAGAGGTTGGGAGGAGCAGGGGCAGAGGGAGAAGCAGACTCCCCGCTGAGCAGGGAGCCTGATGCAGGGTTCGATCCCAGGACCCTGAGATCACAACGTGACCCGAATGCAGATGCTTAACCGACTGAGCCACCCAGGTGCCCTGTTGATATTATCTCTTTATCTATGGTACATATGGCAAATATTTTCTTCTAGTTCATCATTTAACTTTGACATTACTTAAGGTGTTTGCCATAGAAATTATTATTATTTTTATTTTTATATAGTCAATTCACCAATCTTTTCTTTGATTGCCTCTAGATTTTCAGTCATAGTTAGAAAGTCTTTTCTACATCAAGGTTATAGAAGAATTCACCCATGTGGAAACACAATTTTTAATGGCTATCTACTATTTCATTGAAAAAAAAATCATCATTGTTTTTTTAAAAGATTTTCTTTATTTATGTGACAGAGAGAGAGACAGCAAGAGAGGGAGCACAAGTAGGAGGGAGTAGGAGAGGGAGAAGCAGGCCCCCCACTGAGCAGGGAGCCCAATGTGGGGCTTGATACCAGGACACTGGGATCATGACCTGCGCAGAAGGCAGACGCTTAACCACTGAGCCACCCAGGTGCCCCCCAAATCATCATTTTTATATAGAAGCTAAGAGGTGAATTGGGACCACAGGCAGAAGCAGCAGAGAGATGAGGAGGGCAGAGGGGAGCATGCTGGAAGGTCGGACGGGTGAAAACCCCACACCCAGTTTGGTTTCAGGACTGAAGGAGGAAACCTGTCTCCTTCCTACAGCCACAGAAGCTCAGGCTGGGAATCACATCTGGCCCCACCAGGGAAGATGCTGGGAACTTAGAGAAGAGGCCAGTGCTTAGGGCTGGAGGAGGGATGTAGGGACAGGGCTGGGACCAGGGCGGGGCAAGTGTGGCCTGTAGGGCAGAGTTGAAGGAGGCCTCACCCTCAGAGCTGAGCCAGGGCCGCGCTGGAACCTGGGAGTGAGGGCCTCCTTAAATTGTGCCCCTTGGGCACCTCCCTGGCCTTCCCCAGGTCTTGGCTCTTCTCTGGGGAAAAGAAGGACCTGAACAGGGCTTGAGGAAATAAAATGAATGGGATGCACTGCCTGGGGCCCTGCCAGGCATTGTGTTAGGAGACCATGATCCCACAGATCCAGAGACGTGGGACTGAGGTCCCCGTGGCTGACTCTGGGCTGCCCCGGCCTCTGGGGGCCTACCTGCAGAACCTTGGCTGTTTGTGAGCACAGGGCTGGGAAGAGCAAAAGGAGGCTTGGAATTCAAGACAGCTGGGCTACAATGATCAGTCTTAGTCAAGTATTTGAAGAGGAAATGGGCTGAAGTGAATGATTAAAATAAATATACTTTTGGTTATAGTAGAAGCTGTGTCTTGGAGGGATGGTGAGGTATTGGGAAGAATGGGCAGATTTCATCCTGGAGGTGGTGGGAAACCACTTCAGGATTTGAAATTTAAGAAATTCTGTCAAATTAGGGAAAGGGGGGATGATTACTGTCTCTTCCCAGAGCCAATGTCAGGACTAAAGAAGATCAACATAAATAATTTCTATGGGCCGAGGGCCTGTCATGGATGGGAGCTCAGCCAATGTTAGTTTCCCATACTTGTGGGGGTGGTTCTACTGATTCTCTTAATCACCTCTCAAGTCTGGCGACCTTGACACCGGGGGACCATTCAAATCACAATGTAGGAGTAGGAATTCAAACAAATAAAGCTTGAAGGAAACCATCTGTCCACTCACCTGCTTGAAGAGGAAGATGGCCTTGTTCAAAGACTAGACAGAGGTAGCTCCAAGACATCCATTTGCAGAGAGGGAAACTGAGGCTCAGGAAAGGTCTCACGGCGTGTTAATGGCTTACAGGAAGTTAATGTTTGCACTCCCATGAGCCCCCAAGAGAGATATGGGCTCTCCCAGGCAGCGGTCTGTCGGCACTCCCCAGTCCTGGAAAACCATGTGCGTGCCGGCCCCTACCAGAACCTTCCCAATGGCTTCCTGAGAAAAGAGCTTCCTCTTGAGCCGTGTTGAACTGGAAGGGAGAAAGCCCCCAAACCAGGAGGAGGCAGCAGACAGGAAGTGAGGAGAGCGGCAAGCCCCACTGCCCTCTCCAGCCACCGGCCCCAGGCCTGAGGGAGGGGCCTGCCCAGGCCCCCAGACCTGTTATTACCTGCCTCTCCCAACCTCAGCTGTGGGGGGCCCAGCGGGGCCATCCTGTCGCAGGCCAACCAAGTGTGTGGGAAAAATAGTAAGTCTGTGGCCTGGTGGCTGGAACTTGTCCTTCAGAGCTCACTTATCTGCCTCTCCCCCGGGATCCTGACTGAGGCGGGGAGGTTGGCTGAACCTCCCCTACCACACTTGGAGGGAGGGCACACGGATGGGCTCTCAAATCCCTGCTCTGGGAGAGAGCACTGAGAGGTCCTGGAGCAGAGTCCCCCAGGGAGCTGCCAGCCCTTCCTCCTGCATCATGATATTTAAGAAGGGCGGGGAAGCCCCCAGCTCAGGCCCATCTTGCCACCAGAGGGCTGCTGAAAATGCTTCTTTAAAGCTTCTTTGGCCTCTGCCCATCACTCCAAGCTCGTCTGGCCTTTGTGCCCCAAGCCAGTGCCACCCCTTCCCAGATACCTTTCTCAGTTTGTCAGAATGAACCCCCTCTCGGTGTCCCCCCAGTGCTGCCTGCACAAGTAGGGTTTGGCTTCTTGCGGGGGCCTTGCCATGTCGGTCCTTCATCACTGGTGGCTGGGAACAAGATCGTCTGCCCCTTTTGTTGTGAATGACCTGAGAGCTAGAGCTACTTCTCCTTTAGCTCAAAATCCCCCCCCCCCAAATGCTGAGCCACTGTGTCCCCAAGAGTGGATGCTCTGTCAGTGTCGAGTTGCTGAAATGCAAATGGAAAGACCCCAGTGTCCAGAAACAGGAAGTAAACTTGAACTCTGGCCAGACATTTGCAGAGTGTCCTTGAGGAAGCCCCTCGCCTCTCTGGGCCTCATCTATTTTCTCATCTCTTAAATGGAATGACCATCTCTGCCTTGCAAGGCCATTGCACCAATAGAGTAGGCCGTGTGCCCAGCCCAGAACCTGAGCTCAGTAGGCCCACGTCTATGCATTCACAGACGCTCACGATGTGCCTTCTTTGTGCCAGGCTGCAGAGCAGCTAGAGGTTCAGTGAGCTAAGGCCTGAGTGCAGTTCTGCATGCTGATGTCAGGATCCCGTACTGTCCGGGTTGTGCTGGGGCCGGGGCCGTGCTGATGGGGGAGCATCCCTACCCTCCAGGTGCTAGAGTCTTTCTCATTATGGAGACTGTGGGTTTTCCAGATCATTTCCAACCACACAGCTACTGAAATGAGACCACTCCCAGAATTTAGTGATGGATGATTTCCAAAATATTCCTCACTGAGTAGAGGCCCTGGCTCAGGTGGGCGAATTGAGGGCTGAGAGGGCAGGGGAATTCAGAAGGAACAGGGCTAGCCTCCTGATCTCAAAGTGCTCTTACTGTGTCACACCCATTGCTCTCTAGAAGGCACTCAGGTGGACAAAGCAGGCCTCAGTCCCTCCTATGGGGACACTAGATGTTGGCCAGCCTAGGGAAGGGGCCAGGAGACTGCTTTGTCCTGCTTTAATAACCAGGCCTGGGAGCACTGTAGACCAGGAGTCTACAGGGACAGGCAGGGCTGGGGAGAGAGCAAAGGAGACTCGAAGCCATCTTCAGCAGCTGCCAAGGGAATTTCTGGGCCCAGGTGCTACAGGGTGGACCTGCCAACCCCAGGTTCTAATTTCCTACTCGCAGTCAGATGGTTGACGAATGCCAGTCAAGGGTGGGCTGTGCGCAGAGCCTGGGGTACACCCCCTGTGGAGTCAGGAAGTGAAGGGTTCCTACCCCGATGGGCAGTGGGCCATCTTCCAGTGGGAAAGCACCACACCCCCCTGACACACTGGGGTTGGAGGGAGGGGCAACCACAATAAGACCCTGCGGCCCCAGAAAAGTGTGACTTCTGTCATCTGCCGTGTCTGTGCGGAAAGGATGGGCATGGAAGATGGGGTGAACCCAGGGAGGGTAGGTTAACTTAGGAAGGCTCTGGGGCAGGCATCTGGGTAGCCAGTCCTTCCACAGGGTGTGTAAGAGGCCCTCCCAGGTAATCACTTTTTTGGCTGAGGTGCTAATGGGTCTTCTTCTCCTGGCTGTCTCTGAAAGTCTGAGGACCAGCAGGAGGGCCAGCCCCATCCACCCCCCCTCCCGCCCCCCTGGGTCACACAGCCAAGCCACACCAACCTGAACATATCTAACAGTGCTCATCTCTGGAGCTGCCCCTGGTTTGGTGTGCTCTCCCTAGGGTGGGGGCGGGGCGGGGTGTGGGTGAGTCGGTATCTTTCTCTTTGTTCTAGATGCTTCTCTCCCTCCCCTCAACCCATCACCAGGTGGTTGGACCTTAGGACTCCAGCTCTCATCTCAGCCTGCCTCTCCTTCTCTGGAGAGGCTGCCAGGCCCACCAGGAGCTATGGCCAACGAGTCCCCATCCATCATTCCTGAGCAACAGGAAGACAAGGTGCTAGTTAGCCGGAGTGGGAGGGGATGCCGCTTCGGCACAGACCCGGTAAAGGCAGCATGTTTGGACTACCCCTCGCTGGTGAAACAGTGGAGGGCACTGGAACAGTCCGGAGCCCCAACAGCGCATGTGCAGGCAGTGAGCGCTCAGGGGTGTTGCTGGGGGAGGGCTGCTTCTGGGACGAGCACGGTTCACACGGGGCTTTCGATGAAAAGCTAATGGAATGACATTTTAATTGCATATCTGACAAGATAAGAGAAATGAGGGGTGGGGGTAGGAGATGGGGTCAGGGGAACGCAGAGTCCTTCCCTCCACTCTCTCTCATAACAGAGAGAAGGGACAATTTATCACCCACAATAGGACATTTCTGAGAGTGAAGATGGACATTATTATAAGGAAAACAGGTGTCAAACGAGACTTTCTCGGCAAACAGGAGACTTCGGGAGCCAATATAATTGGCTATAGGTTGTCCTGTTCATTTTGGCTGTGATTAAAAAAGAAAGAAAGCTTCCTAGCTCTCTAGGTAATTAATGAGTTGCCTGGCCCTTAGGAGATCACCTCACTCTCCCGACTCCTGGTTTCTCTCCCATTGATTTCATTCTGTAGGCATTATTTTGTGCCTTTCATGTACAAGGCAAAGGGCCGGGGGCTGGAAGTGCAACAGTGACCATGACAGGTCCCCGGCATTAGTCAGCTAGTCGCTGCCCTCCGGGGTCCCTGCCCCCTCCAGAGACACAGCTCCAGCCATGAAATCATATAGTCTAGCCTGGGGAACTGAAACAGTTAAGTAACAGCGAAGGAACACTGTCTCTGAAATAGGTCCAGTTGAATGGGACAGATAACAACAAGGACATGGGGAGACAGGGAGCATGTGCCCATTTTATAGAAGAGGAGCCTGACACTCAAAGGGATGGCATAATGTGCCCACCAGCGCACAGCTGGGAGGTGGCAGAATTGAGATTCGAACCCACAGCTGCCTGACTATCAAGTTTGTGCTCCTTCCTTACACCTTGCCTTTCTCTTCTCTAACCCTTGCTTGTTCCTCCTCCTCACCCCCAGCCAGCCAGCCAGCCCGCAGCCCTTGTGGCACAGACAGACCCCAGAGAAGACAGGGCAAGGGCCCCAGAGAAGTTGAAACACTCAGCGTGGGCGGCTGAGGGTCTTAGCTCAGCCACTTCCCTTCCATGCTCTCTGATTCCACAGCGGGAGAGAGGACCCGCGAACACTTGTTTCCAGTCTTCCAGACTGCAGCGCGTGGTGGAGAGCAGTGCCATCAACATTCTGGAACTGCTCAGAGACGGGGGGAGGGTCTGCAAAGTCATGTTGAATGTTTGATGCAAAAGACACAAGACCCAGCTATACCATCCCTCATGCAGCTGCCACCGAAACATTAACTGGGAACCTGCCCCAGACGGGGATGGCGCTCTGCCCGAAGTCTCATTGGACAAATAAATGACTACATCTCACATTCTTAGCTCTTTTCATCTGGGCCCCTCCACTAAGGCGTCTGCCCCCTTATCTCTTCATGGGCACCTCACCCTTGTTTTCATGTTTAAAAAAAATATTAGTGAGATTGAGCCATGTGAGCAGCTTAAGCGGGCAGTTAGACTTGATGATTTTCCTTATCCATTTCCAGGAACTCTTTGTACCGTAGGTAAACATATGTCTGTTACATAAAGCCCGAATACTTTCTCCCTGCCTGTTGACTTTCAACTTGGATTGTGGTTATCTTTAGGACATAAAAATTTCTGACTTTTATTTAATCAAATCCATCCCTTCCTGTTCTGCTTTATGGCTTGTGTGATGCTGAGGAAAATCTGCACGTTAACCGTGCCTGTGTCAAAAACACAAATTTGCCAGAGCATCAGGACCGGAAAGCTTTGGTGCAGGCATCCAGGAAAGTTGTCTTGCAGCAAGCAAACATCTCCCAAGGACCTCTTTGCGAGGAGCCTTGGACCCGGAGGAGGCCCAGGATGGCCCAGCCCTCATCCTGGATGCCTCACTTAGTACCCCAGGTTTTGTGCTGGGTTCTGGCCTCCACTACCCGCAGGTCGAGGCTTGGCTGATAAGCTCAGCAAGTCCAATATTGACTGTGCCCTCAGAGTATATTTTCCTGGTCACCACGGCTAGATCGAGGCACGGGGACTTGTTTTTCCTTTTGGTAGCCCCGTCCTCCTCCTTGTTCCCTTCCCCACACTCTGAAAGGGATCTGAAGATCCTGCGAAAATGGTTTTCTGGGGGCGGGCACCTTTATCTGCTGCTGCTTTTATGGGAAACTTTTCACAGAGCCGAGTACAGAAAATTATCTTTTCAAACATACCATTCAGTGTAATTGTATAAGATCTGCAGTAATTGCCCTAGAATCTGCTCAGAGAAAACTTGAAATCCAGGGGCTGCTGTGTTTTAAAAGAAACAAGAACCCTGGGCGACCAGAAAAGCTCTGTTCATCCTGTTAGGGCTCATCCTTACTAATTCATTGTTTTTGGCAAGGGGGGAGAAAGATTGCTTTGGAAAGCCTCTTGGAAGGACCCAGAAGCTATTGGCATGCACACACACACACACACACGCACACACCCTAGCAAGGTGGTGGTCTGTATTTAAGATTTCCATGTAGGTAACTCAAGCATTAGGTCTGTGCTGGGTCCCGCTGCCTTTGCTGTCCCCATATCCTAGTGCCACATGCTTTCAGGGGACTTTTTTTTTTTTTTTTTTGGCAGAGCTGAGGAACAGTCAACTCCAAAGAGGCAAACATGGAGGCCCCAGTAAGGGAGCAGCTGGCAGGGAGAAGGAGCAGGGCCAGAGGCTCAGAATAGCTGGTTCTGGCGCCAAAGGGTGAAAAGGGCAGAGGAAATGGGTAGGCTGGGGCCCGTGGGAGGGGCCGCCCAGACAGGGAGGGGAAGCGAGGGTGGGTGTGTGGCTGTGACCTGGAGATCACGCGTCCATGAGACATGTTCAAAGTGGAGATTCAGGAGTGGGCGAGAAGCCTGTGAGGGTGGAGGAAGGGTCTGGACTTTGCCTCTGGCCAAGGAGGGACCGGAGGCAGGGCTCCCTCCGGATGGCCACTGTGCAGACAGCAGCCACGGACGGCTCTGCCAGAAGGGTGGCCTGGGGTTTGGCGGGCCAGGGAGAGGCAGGGCTGAGCAGGGCTGAGGGCCAGGCTCAGCCCTGGGCTTTCAGCTGAGGATGGTCCTGAAGATGGAGGAAGAGGCTCCCTGGGGTTGAGGGCTGGGGCGTGGGACACTCCTCAGGAGCTTCCTTCCTGTTCAGGAAGGACGACATGCTGAGGCACCCTGTTGCTCAGTATACAGGAGGTGCCCAGTAAGTGCTGGTGGCCTCACTGGCTGAGTCCCAAAGGGCTTGTTCCAGGTGGACTTCAGCTTTCAGGGCCACTTGAGCGAAACCATCACCAAGTATTTATTGAGCACTTACTGGATACTGAGTGCTGGACAAGGCTCTGCAGAAAAGTCCAGTAAGGTATAACAAGCAAACCTAGCGAGCACTGTAGTCGGAGCCCTTGGCAGCCTCCCCCAGTCTGATAGCCAGCTCGAATCCCAGAAGCTGAGGAATTGGAAGAAATCTTTCAGAGGTCAGTAGGTCGGATCATCCCTAGGGCTTGTATTTCATGCTCCCATCCTTGCCAAGGTCTGAGTGAACACTGAAGGTACCAGGAGCTCATCATCTCCTTCCCTCTTCAGGCCACACTGACAAGGAGAAGGAGTGGGGTGGGCAAGGAGAGTACCAACTGAGAGTCAGCAGCTCCCGGCCCAGCTTTTCCTCCTCTGGCCCCGGATCTTGGAAAGCCACTTAGTGCCTGGGTCTCCTAGTCTTCAGCTCCTGAGCCAGCAGCTTGGCTCCTGCCGCACGGGCCTTGCATACACCCTCTGGGCTGTGGTCATCTCTTCACAGAGTGCTTTCCCTGCCCACCCGGCCACACTGAGCCACAGAGTGGAGTCCTGAAATTAAATGAGCACCTAGATGCTCATTTAGCCCCTGCTTCATTTCCATACACTTGCTCCCATGGCATCTGCACGGAGCCCGGTGAGGAAGCCTTGGTTAGGACATCTGTTTGCATTTGGTAGGTGAGTTAACCCAGGCCCAGAAAAGTGAAGTGACGTGTCCAAGGACACACAGCCAGCCTGTGAAGCTGGAGCGGAGACCAAAGTCTCCTGGGAATCCAGACCCATGTGCTCGCCACCCCCAAACTCTGCCTCTGTCAAGGGAGCTCAAGAAACAATACCAATCGTAGGATCTGCCAGCTGGACAGGTTCACGCACCTCAGTGCTGCACTTTAAACTTCCCCTGCAGCAACCTGGGGAAACACCCCAGCCACCCTTTATCCAATGTCTGCCACGTGCCAGGCCCCTGACCTCCCATGGCTTCACTGGCCCATCCCAGAAGCACCTTCTGAACAAAGTAGGCAGCGCATTTTGTGGATCCGCGGGAATCATGAATGGGGCTCCCAGCAAGCAAGGAATGCCCTAGAAGTGGCCTCTTCCATCTTTTAAAAGCAGTGCCATTTTTTTTCATCCTTCTCTTGAATCATCTCTAATTTTTAATGTAAAAGGAATTCATTTTGCCTAAGTAGTTGAGTAAAATTGAGCATCAGAGAGATCTGCCATGTTGTATCCCGTCTTTTTGCGTCACTTCTGCCACACGCCCCCGCTCGGATTCCTTCTCATCTTCACGACCGTTCCACCCAGTGGGTGTTTTCAGGTCTGCTTGACGAAGGAAGATCTGAGGTTCAGAGTGGTCGAGCGCTGGGCCCTGAAAGACAGCGCCCCACGCCCACCCATGCCACGTGGTAGATCCCATGATGTAGATGGAAAAGGAGCTAATGGAGCTAGGGCAGAAGGCTTCCTAAAGGAGCTGGGGACCCAAACGGGGGCGTTGACAAAAGGAACACACAGGGCTGCCTGAGTAAGGCCTCAGGGTAGGAAGAAGGTTGCCCACCTGGACCCACAGGGAAGCACAGACAGTGGGAAGAGACGGGGTGATTCCTGAAGAGCCTGTGGGTTCAGAATGGGGGAAAGGGTGTTGACCATTGGTTGGGCCATGCCGTTTCTCCTCAGGGGTGCAGTTCAAAGTACTCTATCCTAGGCCTGCCACGGGCCTCCCGTGACAACACAGTGCCCATGCTCTAGAGGCACTGGGGGTCCCCTCTTTTCCTCCTCTCCCTGATAGATAGATTATCCCCGAATATACCACTTCAGTGGCCCTCTGGAGGAAACCCTTATGCTTCCAGTAACCAGGGATCCTGAGCCTCCCCAAGACTGGCTGCCCCCACCCATGATGATGTCCCCAGCCCCCCAGGCCAGAATTCACACTCCTCGTCAAGGAGTGTGAATCCCCGTCAAGGAGACAAGCTTTCTGGCAGGTGAGAAACTGAGAGCCTGAAACATTGAAGAGCCCGGCTTCCTACCAAAGAGAACAATTTGCCGACCAAGGACAAATGTTGTATGATTCCATGTATGTGAAATACCTAGAACAGGCAAATCCCTAGAGACAGAAAGTAGATTCCAGGTTGGGATGAGGAAGGGGAGGGAGGAAGGGATTACCGGGAAGTTATTGCTTAATGGTTACCGTCTGTTTGGGTTGATGAAAAAGTTTTTGAGATCGTGGTGATGGTTGCGCAGCTCCGTGACTCTGATTAATGCCACTGAACTGGGCACTCAGATGGTTACAATGGCAACTTGGACCTTATGTACTTTTTACCACGGTTTTTAATTTTTTTTTTACCTAATTTATTTTACTAAAAATAAATTTTATTTATTTATTTGATAGACAGAGATCACAAGTAGGCAGAGAGGTAGACGGAAAGAGAAGGGGGGGAAGCGGGCTCCCTGCTGAGCAAAGAGCCCGACAAGGGGCTCTATCCCAGGACCCTGAGATCATGACCTGATCCGAAGGCAGAGGCTTTAACCCACTGAGCCACCCAGGTGGCCCTTACCATGGTTTTTTAAAGTGATCCTCAGATAAAGAGGTAATCAAAGACCATCTGTCAAAAAACAATATGGGGGGGATGTATCGTGCGGGTGACCCAAACAGGTGTGCCGCACATCCAGCTCCGAATCCAGGACCCACCAGGTGTGGGCTTCATGGCCCGGGCCAGTTCCTCATCTCCCTTTCCCTGAGTTTCCTCGTCCATCATATGAGGTTATCGTGAGGCTTCTGTGGACTGGTGTGCCCGCCACTGGAGTAGAAGGATGAAAAGTCTGTGATGAGTGGCTCTCACCGTTGTGAGAGATGGTGTCTGTCATTACTGTGAAGTAGCTGGAGTTCATAGAGTTAGGGAGGGGAGTCAGGCTGCCTGGCATCCGGCCCGGGTTCTGTTAGGAGGTGAATCTTGAGGGTAGTGAGAGGACTGTGTGGTGGGGGGAAGGATTAGGGAGCAGGGCTTGAAGCTCATGAGCAGGGGTAGAGTGGCAGGCTTTGTCTCCTGAGACATCCCCAGCAGGTGAGGCAAGGACTAGAGCAGGGCCCGATGAGGTATGGGGTTGGATCCCAGAAGGGCCCGGTCCCTTCGCTCTGCTCTCATTTGCTCCCTGAATGTGCACAAGGCCACAGAACGTGGGTGAGGCTCAGGGGCCCCTCATGCCTACCCGGAAACACGCGTGGTCTTCTCTCAAGAACAGCCTAACTTGGAGTGTGAGCCCCCCAGACACGAGTAACCGGAATCATCAGAAACTTTCTCCTCTGGGAAGCGCAGTTCAGAGCTGGGGGCCAGCAGGATACAGGACACAGGGTGCTCTCTCCTTGGGATCGCTTCTGTGAACCTCCCCTTGCTGGTCTGCAGCTGTCCTCATCTGTGAAATGAAGGGTTGGTGTGTCCTTTTCACCGGGAACACTGGTGGATTTTGTGACCTTGTTTGTACGAATGTCTTCGAACAGAAAAACGATGCCGTGATTTGATCAGTAACGGGTTTTACAGAATTGTTTTGATTGAGGATTTACTGAAGATACACGGCTTGGCTCCCTTTATCAGCTTGGAGGACTTTGGGCAAGTTGCCTGAATTCTCTTTGCCTCAGTTTCTTTGTCTGTAAGGATAGCAACAATCCCCATTTGGGGGCTCAGGTGGGGAGCGGGGGAGGGAGGGTAAGGAATCAACGAGCTAGTGTGTGTAAAATCATTTGAATAGTGCCCAGCATCTAGAAGGTGTTTTTTTTTTATTGTTTTTAAAGATTTTATTTATTCATTTGACAGACAGAGATCACAAATAGGCAGAGAGGCAGGCAGAGAGAGAGAGGAAGGAAAGCAGGCTCCCTGCTGAGCAGAGACCCCCCCCCCCACCGATGTGGGGCTCGATCCCAGGACCCTGAGATCATGACCTGAGCCGCAGGCAGAGGCTTTAACGCACTGAGCCACCCAGGTGCCCCTAGAAGGTGTTTAATAGATGTCTGGAGCTCCCTGCATGTGGGGAGCACTGGGCGAACCTCCTAAGACATCCAGAAACAGCAGAGGGTCATTCTCTGCATTCCAGGGGCTTGTCAGCCTTAGCTCCATGATGCAAGACAGTCTCCCATGACACAGTACGAGAAAGTACATCATCCAAGTGCATGAGTGTAAGTGCATAAGTACAAGGGGTTCTGGGTGGGTCAGGAAAGGAGGAGGATGGAGAGGACCCTTGGCCTGGGCCGCGGGTAGGCAGAGAACGAAAGAAGGGAATTCTAGCAGTTGAGCACGTGCTGGGGGTGGATGTGGGCATGTGTGTGTATGTTTGCTAAGAGAGCATGGACAATGGCTTTACCCCGGAATGGGAAGTCTAGGCCTGGGGACCCTGAGGCAGTGCGACAATTTGTGTCACAGCCATACACCTCTCCCGCCCGTGGCCGTGAGCGGGAGCAGGACTGCATGGAGCACGGGAGCAAGCCCTTATGCATAACCCAGGGTGTGATTAATTTAATTATTTCAAAAGCCCCTTTGGTATTTCACGAGGGTCATGCCCCTAGCTGTGGGCTTGAATACGACTGCAGCAGGTTTCAATAAAATCAATTAATTTAATTTGATTTGGTTTTATGTACTTGGAGCTGGTGCCTCTTGAACTCCGTATGAAAATTATTGCAGAATAAAAATGCATATTAGTCCTCAAGCCCAGTGTCCTTGGACTCTCTTCAGGGAGCCTACAGTGCTGATCACAAAAGCAAACCCACCCCCCACCCCCCCACCCCCGCCCTCAACCTGGCCTGGCAGGGGCCACTGCCCACTGCTCCAGCATCCACCCCGCCTGCCTCCGACAGTGTTTATGGAGGCTATGTGCTTGTACAGGTCCCTGGCTTCCAGAAGCACTTTCTCACCTGCAGTGAAGGGAACGCTCTTCCATCTTGCTCTCATGAAAGGAGCTCGGAGAAGTTTGGCTTGGCCGTGGGCACTGGCTTCCTGGTTCGCTGTTGTTAGCTAAATTAAATGGAAGGCTGTGCGCTGCTGTGGGCTGAACCTCGGCTGTGCCCCCCACCTCCCCGCCCTCAAGAGACCTGTGAACTTGGGCGAGTCCCTTCACCACCTCTCTGTGCTTTTGTCTCCTTCCCACAAGGGTGAGGGCTGGATGCCTGCTTGCAAGGCTCCTTCCAGCTCAGGGTCATATTCCACAGGACAGCTGCTCTTCCCGGGGTGGGGCCCTGCCTCCTTCCTGCTCCCCTCCAGAGGGCTGGGAGCCAGCTCACTGAAAGGTCCATGGGACTGCGCCCAGCCTGCACCTCCCAGCAGGAGCGGCTTCTCCCCCACATTCCTGCAGGTCAGAGCAAGTACTGCTCTCAAGAGGGCGGAGGGTTACAGCTCAGGGGGGCCAACCCTGTCATTTTACCAGTGAGGGAACTGGGTTCCAGAGTCACACAGCTATGGCTGTGGGCATGGACGAGGTTCAGCCGCATTCACCGTCATTATAAAGGGTGGAGGTTTTGCTCAGCCTGCGTTTTCCAACTGTTCTTTTCATTCCTCTTTTTTCCTGTTGGGATGGGAGATGGCCGAGCCATCTTTGGGGCCTCCCCGGTAAAGCAGATGCTGACACCAGCCATTCTGGAGCCACTGGAGCCCTCTCTCAAACCTAGTGGCTGCCCTGGTGACCCTGGTGAGAGTGGGCTGAGGGGTGCATTCCGAAACTGATGCCTGACATTCCGCCCTTCCCCTCCCACAACCCCTCCTCCCGACCTGGCATTTGGCACTGAGCTCCGATCCCCTTGACGTAGTGATAAAGGTTTTGCACAGAAGGCTTACCTCCTCAGCCATTCATGGCAGAAATGGAGTCTGTCCTTTTTGTCCCCATGTCCTTACCCTCTTTAGTCCTCCAAGCCTCTCACACCCAACAGGCTCCCTGATATGCTGAGAACTGCCCTGACACTGTCCTCACAGTATTTCATTTAATCCCCAAACCAGCTCTGCAGAGTGAGCAGTAAGTGCCCCCCACCACCACCCACAGTTTACTGTTGGGGGTGGGCGTGGCTCAGGGAGAAGGTCACACAGTTCCTAAGTGACAGGCCTGGGACTCAAACCCACCATCTCAGCCCTGAGACACTAACACCATGCTGAATGGCCTTCCTTGCACAGAATCGGTGTTTAACAGATCTTAAATGACCGATTATACTATACTTTCCTCTGCCAACAGCAAATGTCCCCGGAGAGATGATGGGGATGATTACTAATGCTACTACTAATAGTAATAATAATTATTATTCTCTGTGAAGTAACTATTAATGTGTCATGCACCAAAACTCACAACTCTGGCAGAGGCGGCTACTGTGATTACCTGGACTTTACAAATGCAACAACTGAGGCACAAGGAAGTGACTTGCCTAAGGTCACCCAGAAAATAAGTGAGCAGGGCTTGATTGAGTCCAGCCCTGCTTCTGAGGTCCAACCCCTAGCCTCCCAGTCATAGTAAGATCTGCCTTTGGCTCTGTGTGGCTCTAGATTTCAGGTAGCTGGTGCTGCTGTCAGGGAAGGAGGGCCGGGGTCCTGGGGTGGCGTGTGCGATCAGGGACGCCAGCAGCTGGCACTACCCTCCAGGCAACTGATAGCTGCAGCCTGGCTGGCCGCCTGCCTGGCCCACATCGCGCGCTGGCATGAAGCCTGGCCCGGGGGTAGGCGGGCAGGGGGTAGGGGGCAGCCCGGGTGGGCAGTCCGGCGGGGCGTTCTCAGCCCGCGGCCCTCGGGCCTTTTCCGCACCCTGCTGCCCCTCTCCCGGGTCCCCGCCGGGGCCGGCGCCGGCTCTCCAGCCTTAACCGCGGGCCGGGGAGGCGCCGCGGCCTCCGGGGGAGGCGGGAGGGTGAGGAGGTCGGGCTGGGGCATTGCGAGAATGCGGAGGGGAGGCCGGGAGAAACCGGGCTGGGGCCGCGGAGAGGGGCGCGGGGAGCACAGCGCGGCGGGGGCTGGGGGGAGAGGAGGGAGGGGCCCAGGGCGCGGAGAATGACCCGGAGGAGGGCTCGTCAGGGCTGGGGGGGAAGGGAAGGGAGGGTGCGGGGCCGCCGCGCGGAGCGAGGGCGCGAAGCGCAGGGGAGGGGCGGGGCGCCGGGAAGGGGGCGGGACCCGGGCTGGACTTGGGAAGGGGCGCCGCGGGGACCCGGGCTGCGGGCGGGCGCGGAGTCCGGAGTGCCTGTGGTTACATCACGTTCCCGAATCTGCTTTCTCAGGGAGCAGGCCAGGGGGGCTGGCTGGGAGGCAGAGGTGGGCGAACCAGTCTGAACCGGCCGGGCAACTCGAGGGGTGTGGGCCCGGAGAACTGTGGGTGCTCCCAGCACCCTTTATCCTTACCACGCTCGGGAATTTTTCTGTGAATCCGCCCCGTTGGTTTTACAGTTCCCCCCACCCCGGTCCCACCCTCCCTCGCCCTCCCTCCCCTCCCCTCCCCTCCCCTTCCGCACCGCCCCCCCATGTTGGCTCCTCAGAGGAATGGGTTAGCCAAAGGGAGGCACCAAGCTCTTGCCCACAACTGTCCCACTCCCACCCTCTCCTGGAGAACTGCTGCGCGTGCCCTCCCTTTCTACCTCCCTGAACCCCTGCTCCTCCCAAGGCTCTCTGGTGGAGTTTCGCGAAGGAGCTTAGTGAATACGGTGCCCAGGGCCCTTCCTCCCGCGCAAACCCTTTAGGGGTCCTTCAGGGTCCCCCCCTTTCTCCTGTGGCCTCGGGGCCTAGTGCCCACAGGCTTCCAGGCCCCTGCTGGCAGAGAGAGAAGACTCAGGCAACCTTAGCAGGGTAAGAGGCTCACTCTTTTCCAGGGTGTCTGCATTTTGCAGGGAAATGGCTGAAATTGCAGGTACACACACACACACACACACACAGGCCACCTTGAAGTTACTCTCAAATGTTGGAATTACAAAGGCTGGCCACCAGGTTGGGGGAGGGGATATCTGAGGTAGGGGTGGCTTTTCAAGGACCCTCAGGTCACATCAAGAAGGCCACCATGGTCTCCCTTACACCCTCCATTGTCCTGCCCCATCTCTCTCTGGCCAGCGCTACTTCGAATTCATCCCCCAAGGCTATGAGTTCCTCTGCTCCTTCCAGGTGGCACACCAGACACCCTCCCTGTGGCCATGGGGAGCTTTGTGACTTTGCTGAACTTGCATTTCTCCCAAGCTTGGAGTTCTTTGACTGAGATCACCATTATCTATATGTCAGGGCTGTTATGAAATCGATTAAATTACTGAGATCTTTAACAGAACGGGACCACAGACATCATCATCCCAAGCCCTGGGTTTTGCAGACTGAGGCCCTTAAGACCTGGAGAGGTAAGTGACCTGCCCAAGGTCACACAGCTTGTTAGTGGCAAAGCCAGAACTCTCATTCACCTCCTAGCTCCCTGGTCCAGTGTGCTTTAATTTTAGGTGAGCTCTGTGTTTTAGGACCTAGCTTAGCACCTGGGTGGCACAGAGAGGAATGAATGAGGCCTCAGTGAGGAAGTTGGAGAATATCACTTTGCAGAGGTGAAAAGACCTTGAGCACTGCCCCTACTCCGCCCAGCACAAGCTTGGGACTCTAGCCCCTTCTCACTGAATATGCTGGTGAAATGTTTCTCCAGGGTAGCCAGAGACCACCACTAGGAGTGTGGCATCTGCTCTGGTCATTTCAAGCCAGGTCATTGTGCCCAAGGAGACTATGGGTCTGGAGGTAGGTATAAGCTTGAGCCAAATTGGCAACTCCAAATCACAGCAATCAATGCTGTGACTCTTTTCCATTCATTGCCCTCAGCCAATATCTGAACAGGTTGCAAAAGACCGAGGCATGTCTGTTCCTGCAGGGACTCTTGTCATCCTGGGGCCCTGCCAGGCATTGTGTTAGGAGACCGTGATCCCACAGATCCAGAGACGTAGGGCTGAGGCCCCCGTCGCTGACTCTGGGCTGCCCCGGCCTCTGGGGTCCTACCTGCAGAACCTTGGCTGTTTGTGAGCACAGGGTTGGGAAGAGCAAAAGGAGGCTTGGAATTCAAGACAACTGGGCTACAATGATCAGTCTTAGTCAAGTATTTGAAGAGGAAATGGGCCGAAGTGAATGATTAAAATAAATAATACTTCTGGTTATAGGAGAAGCCCATGAACTTGGACCACACTGATTTGGAATTTAGGACAGTTGAGCTTGGCTGTGGCGAGATTCACCTTTGCACTGTGAACACAGCCTGATGAATAGATGAACAATGTACACATGACTCTGAGTGGGGAGCAAGGTGCATGCACGTGACTTTATTGTGATGACAAATTTTGACCAGAAGCGAGTCAGCTCTGTTCACCTTGGTAAGCATTTTATTGACAAACATTTATTAGGGACCTTCTACATGCCAGGTTCTGTGCTAAGTGCCAAATTAGTAAGCATTAATTTTTGAATTCTCGTAATATGAGGTTAAGAATGATCATCCTTCCCATTTTACAGATAGAGAAACTGAGGTTGGTGTCAGAAAACCACCAGGATTCACACCAGGGCAGTCTGGTTCTAGGGTTTATGCTTTTAACTGCCAGGTTTTATGTATTAAGACAAGGGGGATAGGATAGAAAAAAATTGAGTGGCCTGTGACCCCTACTCCCTCCAGGGGCTTCAGCTCTAGTTGGAAGAGGGAAACACAGGGCCCGGCATAGAGCAGGTGCTCAATAAGTGGATTAATTAGCTAAGCCATGGTGGGGACGTGGAATGAACTGCTTGAGGGCAGAAGTGGGCTTGCTTCTCCCTGTATCCCCCACCCCCTGCCGGTGCTTGTACATAATAGACATCGAACACCCAAGAGAACCATAGGAACTGAGGATGGGAGAGGTCACTGGTCAGAGAATTTTTCAGTTGGAGAGACTGGCCTGGGGAGGGGAAGGGATACACCCAAAGCTGCAGGGTTTCTGGTCCACTGCTCCCTCTGCATGGCATTCTTTTTGGCTGCGTGGAAGCAATGTACTGAGAGAGACACAGGTAGAGGGGCTGACTGTGCCTTCATTTTCTCAGGCCCCTGGTTCTCACCCCCACCTCTGGGGACTTACCTTCCTGTTCCCTCTTAGACCGTCCCTTTCCCCCTCCCCAGCACTAAAAGAAAGCCTTCGAGGCCTGGAGATGGGTGAACCACGCAGTGAGGTGAAGACCATGCTTGACACTCTTCCTCTCGGCCTCTCCTGCCGTCCTCTGCCTTCGGATTCTGCCGTCTTCTGTCCCACCAGGGCAGGGCCAGAAACCTGGGGACACTCATCCACGTGTGTGTTGTGAACAAACGCTCCAGCACACTGCCAAGGCCCACCAGCCAGAACGGGGCCGCTCAGGCCCCAACACACTTCGTCCAAACTCACAGATGGAAGAGCCAAAAAGGCCTTCAAGCTCACTGCCTCCCCGGTCCACCGGCGCACCCACCCCCCAAGGCCTTCATATTACTGATGAGAATAAGGTGGAGAAGAAGGAAGAAGACAATTAGAATTTCTGCTCAGTGTCCAGGGACAGCCAGGCCGACAGAAGCAGAGCTGCGGCGAGGAGACAGGACTTCTGTGCTCCTATTCAGCCCCTGCTCTGAAGTGTACGGGCCTGTGGTTTTTGGGAAACCCTGTTCCGTGTGTAGCCTGTCAGGGCCAGCGTTATGAAAAAGCTAGCCAGAGCTTGTTTGCCTGACACTTTTGCAGCCCTCCCCAAAGGCAAACCAGCCGTCATTTCTGATGGGTGCCCTTGGCAGCAGCTACAACAAATCCACCAAAGCAAAGAGAAGGAGAAGGAGGGCCAAGAGGGGAGCTGGTGTTTGCTCCTGCTGGGAACCTATGCATATTGAACTCGTCAGCTCGTCCGGCCCAGATACCATCTTGTTCCTGCTTGGCACGGGTTTATCGAGCCCATGCATTCCTCCTTGGCAAGAGCTTCGGAGGGAAAGGAAGCGGGACTGTCCCCGGGCTTTGGGGAAGGCACCCGCTCCCCACCGTGATCCTGTCTAGCCCCTCTCTCCATCCCCAGCAGTGCCTCTTAGCCAACACTGAGCAGAATTAGAATTTCTTCTGCAGGGTAGTGCACATACACTTCGATCTTGCCATTGAGTGCGTCTGTAGAGCCTCTGAGGAACCTTGCAGTTCTAATAGCCTGAGTTTGCTTCCATTTCCAATCTTGTTATAGTCACACAGCTCAACTGCAGAGTCAGGCTTTGGGATGTCTAACATGCTGCTATGGCACCTTATAAGTGCCAGAGACTCTTATAAACACTTCACAAGTATTGGCTCAGGTCACCCCCCCCCCCGCAATACCTTTTACAGACCAGGAAACTGAGGCAGAGAGAACTTGGTCCGAGGTCACACAGTGAGTGATCCCAGAGCCAAGATTCAGGTTCTAGCCAGAGTCCACACTCCCATCTAGGATTCCAGGCGGCCTTTCTGCTGGGATAACCAGATTTTTGATGTTTTGACAAAAAAAAACTTAACCAGCTCAGATCTGTTTCCTCATCTATAAAATGGAGATAATCGTAAGTCCGCATGAACCCCTCAAACAGTAGCTTTGGGAAGTGTGAAGGGCTCTACAGAGCAGAGGGCTGGTTCTTATCTGACCTCATTCCCAGCCAGTGTTGACTCACCCCCTGGCCTGTTTATCCTCCATGGGGTAGCAGGCTCCGGCAGGCAGCAAAGGCATGAGGGCACAGTAACTGCCCATGAGAATGCTGGACCCCCTTTGCCCATTGGGACCTTCTCATGTTCAACCCCCAACCAAACACTCTGTAGTTCAACCAAATACAAATACTCTGTAGTTGTTACATATATATTTCTTTTATTACGGTATTTATATGCTTTTCTTGCTATAAATGCGCTCATTTATTAAACAGCTCTCCTTGGTGAGTATGGCAGAAGCCACATGGGGGAAGCCAGCTGCAAGCCCCAAAGCTCTGTTCCCCCAGAGTTGGTGGCTCCTTTGCCCTCACTCCCCCCTAGAATCACAGCACGCCCAGTCTTAAGCATTAGTTAACTTTCAGATGAAATTCTGGCTGGGGTTCAGGAGATGATTCCACCCCAAAGATTAAGGCTGGGAAAACCCTCATGAGTGACAGGTAGGGGGGTCATGCCTGCCAAAGTACACCTGGAGAGGCCCCTAATTGGGCTCCCTTTGCTCCCTCTCAACCCCCTCCCACCCCCCACCCCTCTCCCCCACTCTGTTCTCTCCTCTTCATTACCCATTCCCTGTGCCAGGAAACACATTTTTCTCAGGGGTGCTTAAACTTCCCTGCTACTCCCAAGTACCTTAATTTCTTACGGACCCCACCAACAACAACTGAAGCGGGCGGGGCAGTGGGGGGGGGGAGTTAGGATGGAGGAAATTGGCATCATTTGAGCTCAGAAAAATGTTACAAGGTTTCTCACCTAGTGTTCCACCAGTGGTCCAGTTCTTAAGAATGGATACAGAATAAATTCTGACCAACTGCAGCAGCTCAAACCTGGAAGCCATCTCAGGTGGCCTGGGAAAACAAGGAATGCTCAATTCATCACAAGGAGGCAGCAAGAAAATAAAATGATGGATCCTTTTGTGCACCGTACTTTTCGAGGGCTTTCTTTTACAAACAGAATTTAACTTGATCCTCACAAAGATTCTACTAGGCAGGAATTGCCCCCTGGACAGACAATCCGATGTCTGAGGAGGGAGGCAGGAAGTCGTTGAAAACAGGAAAAGCGAAGCCCCAGGGGGCTGGTGTACTTCCTCTGGGTACCAAATCTATGGCTGTGCTGGACTGAGCACACAGGTCTGGTGCGTGTTCATTTTGGGTGCTGATCTTAAGCCTGGCTCCACTTTCCTCCTTATTTTCCTATTGCTTCATTTTCCTGTCTTATTTATTATTATTATTTTTAAACGTATGTTTGTTTACCTACCAACGAACTGTGGGCACATTTGTACACTGGTTCAGATCCTTTGGGAAGAAGACCGATTATAAAGACACACATCCTGGGGCGCCTTGGTGGCCCAGTGGGTTAAGCCTCTGCCTTGGGCTCAGGTCATGATCCCAGGGTCCTGGGACACATCACACTCTCTGCTCAGCAGGGAGCCTGCTTCTTCCTCTCTATCTGCCTGCCTCTCTGCCTACTTCTGCCTACTTGTGATTTCACTCTCTGTCAAATAAAAAAAAATTAGATTAAATAAATAAAGGCACACATCCTACCCAGGATGTTATTGTTAATCCATCATTTCGTAAGGTCTCCCATGGAGGAGAGATTTGCATATTAATCAAGAGTTGCTTTAGTAACCTTAGACACACCCTATTTCCTTGGGGATGGAGTGAGGAGGTGGATCTGTAGAGCCTCTGAGGAACCTTGCAGTTCTAATAGCCTGAGTTTGCTTCCATTTCCAATCTTGTTATAGTCACACAGCTCAACTGCAGATAAAGTAAGACCCAAAACTCTGATTTTTTTTTTTTTTCTAGCATAGCTCTTGTGGGTCTCAGCCCGGGCAGAGGAGCAAAACCCAGAATCTAGAAGCATCCCTCTTTCCCCACCAATATGACCGGACCATACAAATGTTACAGCACCAAGAAGGAAATAATTTAAAATTTCAAAAAAATAAAGTCTGTATAACATAATAGAGAATATTAGGGGTGCAGGGAAACCACATGTATTTGTCTTCCTCTTCCGCCTGGGACATAGCCAAGAACTGAGTGGAAAATAAAACCATATGGAACCAAAAGTAGTCACAGAATGCATGCTAGAACACTCATTCTCAGGGGGCCCATGTCACTGGAGTGGGGGGGGGGGGGCTTTTGGCTCTTGTTTTACGCATAATTTTCTAGTTTCCCACCTTCACGGGACCTGCTGGAGCAAGCAGGATGGAGGGTAGCTCAGCTTTGCCATGTTTGGGGGCTGGGAGGGAGGGGAGCACAGTCCCATGCTGGGGAGTGAGGGTAGGGGGGTGGGGGGGGAGGGGCGGTATTTCTCTTTCTGTTATGCAAACGTCTTCCAATTGTTTAAGCAATTCCCATGAAGGGACCTGTAGGTCTTGCAGTGGTTTGGAGGGTGTCTTGCTTAATCTGAGTACACAGACTCAGGCCAGAGGCACCTGCAGGTATGGCCAGACATGAGGTGGCAAGAAGAGGGGTGGGGGATGGGGCGAGTGCCTTGAGGAAAAGCACTCACCATAAAATGACGGGTGTGGAAAATAGGGTGGGAAGAAAGTACCTTTAATCATAATAGAATCCTACACACATAAATTTGTTCTCAATGCGTGTATATTACTTTCAAGATTAAGAAACGCTGTTTTATTTTCTGAAATGAAAGGAAATGGCAGACCCAAGAGGACTGGAGTTGGGAGAGTGGCCCTCTGTGAACAGGCCAAGCTAAAGGACTTTCACCGTCAGGGAAGAAAGGCAGTTCTGGGAGTGAGGTCATTTGCCACAGTCTTCTGCTGGCCTGCCTCCCGACCCCCCCTCCCGCCACCCCCCCCCCCCGCCGCCCCCACCACTCTCCTTGGTCAAGCTCAGTCCTCCTCCTGCCCCTGAGAACAGACCCAGAACTTAGAGGGCAGGGCCCAGACTGGGTATCCTGAAGGCTCACTAAGCCCTTTGTGTGGGGTTCCTCTCACTCCCTTCAGGGCCTGGGATCCAACCCACAGTGTTTCCTCCTGCCTTGACTGGTCAGATAGGCTCCTGACCCTTTTACGTGCTTGCTTGTTAGGAGTCCAGGTGGCGGGGCCACACATCCAGCATCGTGCTTAGCCCTGACCCTGCTTGCTTGCTCAGAACACAGGCTGTGTGCTGTGCTCCCCAAGACTTCTCAGGTTCTGTGTCCTGCTTGGCCTCTGGACATGACAAGGCTGTCACAGCCCTCCCCTTGAGGTTTTCCCAGCCGTGACCCTGAGCCACAGGTATGAGTGTATCTACCCCTCCTTCCCAGCCCTGTCCTTTGGGCTGGCTATCTTTCCTGCCCACTGTGTGCCATGCTTTCCAGGCCCTATGGTTTTCAGAATCAAGATCAAACCCCCAGAGAAGAGATGAGCTGAAATGACCACTGATTTCAGTTAAGGAGAACGGTCCCACCTTCACACGGACTTCCCAAGAACTTTTCACAAGGCACCGAGCTGGACCTCAGCGACTATAGCCAAATTCCAAAAAGACATGGGTCATACCTCCCCGTGTATCTCGGAGTGAGTGAGTCAGGGTAGATTGAGTCACGGTGCTGTGGCCAGGAGCTACTGCCCTATTTGTAGCGCTTTTGAAATTGCAGCTCTAGATTTGGATCATTTATCATCTTGGTATTGACTGAAACACAGCCTCCTTTTATCCCTCCCTTCCTTCCTTCCCTCCTCTCCTTTGATTGTGGCAGTGAGCTCCCAGGCTCTTTTTCACGCTCCCGTCCTCCAGCAGGCCCTAACAAGGAAGCTACCTCTTGTACCTCTGTGCTCTGCGTTGCCCAGCAAGAGACAGAGTGGCAGAAAAAGAGTGTGGGTGCGGTCCAGCCCCCTCCACTTATGAGCTGACCTCAGGCAAGTTATCTAGACCTCCTTGGACCTCAGAACCTTAATCTGTAAAATGACCACGCTGATACCTTGGAAGGTTGTTGTAAGGATACAATTAAGAAAACGACCGTAAAGACTTTTGTATATTTTCTGACTCATATTCCATGCTCAGTAAACGGAAGGTATACTATAACTACTCCTGTTAGTTCTTTTTTTTTTTTTTTTTTTTTTTAACAAATGTAGACAATCTGCCTGGCTTACTGAAGTATATTCACTGAACTACCCCTTTAAAGGCATAGAGAACAGAAGAGTTAGAGTATTCTGGGTCCAGTTTTTTGGAGGAAGGTGGAGATTGTGAAGAACAGGACACGACTGCTCTCAAAGGCTGTATGGGGCCTCAACTCCAGGACTAGCCCACCTAGCTTCTGGTGCCCTGTTTCATTTATGCCTGTTTGCTTTGGGGCTAGTGACCTCAAATCCCTGGGCCTCCAATTCCTCCCTTGTAAATTGGAAGGTAGAGGACTGTCCAAACCTCCAGGGCTGCTGAGAAGTAAACAAGATAGTCCTCCTAGAGCACTCAACGCCGTGCAGGACACCCACTAAGGGCTCCAGAAGGGCTTGCTGTGATTGTTTTCAAGTGCATCCCATCTTATGCAAGCGATGGTTCTGGAAAAGTTGTGAAACCAAATCCCCTGTGCCCACTAGCTGGCTTCTTCACTTGGAGAAGGTTTTCTCTTTGCCTTGGATCATTCTGAGAGGGCAGTGACCGAACACCTCCATGCCAAGTGTACCGTCTCCTGCCTGCTCCGCCGGCTCACAAGCGCACACTGGAAAGTAAGAAACTCAGATGTATAAACACTGGCTCTTTACAGCATCTGTTTGCTAAATGTCGATCAATTTCTTCCTCCTCCCTCCCTTTTTCCCTCCCTACCTTCCTTGTATTCATCTATCTATCCATCCATCTCTCATCTACCTATCTGAGAAGGACCACCTGAAATTATTTCCACTCTCCTTCCATGGGTTTAAAAAAAAATGTGTGTGTGTGTGTGTGTGTGTGTATATATATATATATATATATATATATATATATATACAACAAATAGTTTTTATTTCTCAATCACGTCCACCTTTCATTTACATTTTATTCTTTGAACTTCTGGAGGAGGTTCATAAACTTTTTTTGAACATTGTTAAGCTCTCTGGGCTATCTTCCCAGAAAAAGGAACATGCTCACATCTTCATACAATTTTGCATAGTGATTAGCTGGGGGTTTGTGACTCCTCTGACCCCTCCTCCCCCCATGCCTCCCAGACACCCTAGTAAGGACCCCTGCTAATGTAAGAACTTCCTTATGGAAACAGTCCGTGTCCCAGTAGCAGCTGACAGCAGCTAGGCATGCTTTCAAGGACACCCTGCCATATTAGGACTCCTTTGTCTGGCCTGCTGGGCCCCAACTCCTTCCCATCTTTATCTTCCTCACCAGGCTCCCACTGCTCTGACCAGTGTGGCTGGCCTTTGTCCTGCCCCGGGCTGTCACCTCGCCTTTGTCCTACCTTCTCCCCACCTGCTTATCTGCATCTAACCCAGGGTTCAAGTGTGCCTGTGATGGCTTCCTCTGAGGGAGGGATCAGAGAGTTCCCTGAGGATGTGGAGCTGGAGCAGAGAGGGGACAGGCCCTGATTTAGCTGCAGAAAAACGAGGCGAGGCACTGAAAGGTGAGCTCCTAGCTCCGCTGAAGTCTGAGCTGGTACAGAGGGGCAGGGGGACAGGGAACCAAGTGTCAGACCTGATTTTTCCCTCCCGCCTGGTGGGAGACTGAGGGTGGGGAAACATCTTGCCCCCCTGGAATGAGAAACCAGGGGCAGGACATACCGGTTCTTTCCCAGGTGCTGGCCTTGACTGAGTATGTGGCTCCGGACAGGTCCGAGGTCACTTCAACAAGGAAGCCTTAGTTTCCTTATCTCTAAATGATGGGTGGAGGGGGCATGCTGGCAGCGCTATGGTGAACTGGACACTCTTGAACATGGCAGGGGCCCGCCCAAACGTGACACCTTTCTTGGAAAATGCAACATAGCAGTCTTCTGTGAGGAGCCATGAAAGTCTTCACACCCCTCATTCTTTTTATCCCGAGAATTCAGTCTAAGGCAGAAGCCTACAATAGAGGGCAAGCATGTGCAAGGGTGTTCGTGCCCACATTATCCGTGAGACGGAAGAGTCCAGGGGGTCCACGTGCACACGGGAGCAGCCGCTCCTTGGCATTCTGCGTGGCTGTTAAAGGTGGTTGTCCGGCAGCACGTGCTTAAATGCAGATGCAATCCAGCGGCTGCAATCCTCCTCCTCCCTGCCCCCACCCCGGACACACACACCTGAAGGACCCATGACAGTGACCGTCACAGTGCTGACTTCACAGTTTGCTGTTGAGGACGGAATACTGACTTCACAGTTTGCTGTTGAGAACGGAACCAAATAACATGGTGCAAAGCTCTCAGCACAATGCTTGCGGTGACCGTAATTATGATTATTTTCCTGCCCTCGGGGCTCAACAGTGAGTCTTTCCTTTGATGAGGTCCTTGTAGGAGGCCAGGCCCTTGTTTGATCTTCACAGTGGCCATTCAGTCTTGCCCTGTTCTCCCATCCACCCTACAAACCTAACCTTGACCTACAGAGAAGGTCCAGCTTCGAGGAGGAGGTCCTGGGCACCGTTAACAGTGTGGTGAAGTCACTGTGCTGACCCTTCAGTCTGGCCAGTTTGGCCCTGGGGAAGGGCTATGGACTGTCCTGGCTATACCCAGTGGCCCCTGGCAGTGGCATGCTGACCAGGATGAGGGGTGAGGCCAGCCTCTGCCTGAGCACACCTGGAGCCAGTTAGAGAACGTGTTTTCGGGCGGGTGTCAGAGGCTGTCAGAGCCCTCCTCCAACAGAGAAGCTTCTGGCGCACACCCCTTCCCCAGCAGCAGCCAGCTCGGTAGCCCGTCCTTCCACTCACCGGTCCCCTTGCACACTGTACACCCACCGCCACAGCCCCACACACTCACATACACGCCCATGTGCGTGCACACGCACAGTCCTGCCCTCATCGTCCACATCCCCATCACCACCCTTCCTCCTCCGGGTCAGACACCTAAGAAGGGACCCATGGACCCCCAGTGGGTATTTGTTATGCCCAAAAGATACCAACGACCTTGTTGGGCAATGGGGCCTCATACATTTGCAGCGACCCCGTAGGGACAGCCCCATATTCACAGTGTTCACTAAAGGGACCTTGGGTGGAGGCTAGGGTTCAGGACCAGCACAGCCAGCCCTCGGCTCCTCAGGGCTGTCTGGCCCCACAGCCTCCTGTCTTAGGGGCTGTCACTTCATGTCAGGGTGTTGCCTGTACGTCTCCGTTGAAGTTCTTAGTTTTGTTTTGTATTTTTAGTTTTCTGGGTATAAATACCTTCTTGAAAAAGGTTTTGCTTTGTAGTTCTGTCTATAGGGGACTGTGCTGGGGGGGAGGGAGGGTGCCGGGAGCACTGGAGGGGGGTGGGGGGCTGCTGGGTAAGTCACACCCCGCCTATCCCCCCACCTCCTCACTCTGTCTGGGGGCTCTAATCCCTGCTCTCCTGGTCTCTCAGGGTGCGGAACAAGGCGATGAGGAGGATGCTGGAGGCCACAGAGCGCTCCCACTAAGGCCCTGGCTGAGAAACCATGATGGCCTCACCCACCTGACTTCACAGCAGATGGTTGTCAGGTCGTGGTCCTTCCCTACTAGAAGGCTGGCCCCGTGAGGACTCGGAGATGTGGTTGTGTTCGTCACTTTATAGCCAAAGCCTGGACTAGTATGGCCACAGACCCACAGGCACTACAGACCTGGGAGGCCAAGGGAAGAGGGGAGGGAGGGAGGAAGGAAGAAGGAAAGAGAGGAGAGGAGGGAAGGAAGAGAGGGGGAGGGAGGGAGGAGGTGGAGGAAGCTTCCTGCCCGGGCTGCCAGTGCTGCCCTCTTTCCCACTGCTGTCCCCTTTGGCCACATCCTTGCTGAGCCCTCCTCCCCCTCTAGGCTCCCTGCTCGGAGGCAGACAGGCTCAGTCACCCAGAGCCCGGGCCTGGCCCCGGGGGGTGGGGGGGGAGCCCAAATTCTTGGCACTTCCCCCTCCTCCTGCTGTGGGTGCCTGACTGTGTCACCCAATACAACCTGGGAGGAGGGCAAGGCCCTGGCAGCCCTGGGGCCTTCGGGCTGTGAGCCGCTGGGACCCTGTGTCTTGTGGGGCCTGTCAGACTCTGAACCCTTCCCTGGGCCCTGGCCAGGTGGGGTACTTTCCCCTCGCTTCCCCAGAGAAAAGTATGTGCTCAGCCTGCACCTCCCCTCAGAGGGCCCGGGGTCAGGGCAAGCTCTGGCTGGTCTCTCAGCACACCCGAGAAGCGGGAGGCCACTCCAAGTATGCAGGCCTGCCCTCTGGGCCCCCCTCTCACCTTCCAGCTCCCACAGGACGGGGCAGCCAAAGGCTAGCTGGCCACACAGCTCTGCTCCTCTGGGTCACCTCCATGTGCTTGGAGAAGCGGCAGTTTGGTCAAGGAGTTTGGCAAACACCAGTAGGTTCTAGGTGACTGGCTCTGACCAACCCCCCCCACCAAAACATGGTGGCAGAATGTGTGTGTGGCTTTGGTAACCAACAGATTTGGATAACCTTTGTGACCACAGGAAGGGCTGTTAAGCATAGATTCAACTGGTGGCTCCTTTTCTGTTCTTCACGCTATAAAGAGCTACGAATTGTTATTCAAATCGGCATTTTAATATTTCAGTGAAATCTGGTCTGCGGATCAAAGTGATAGAGCCTCTGATTACAGAAAAGTCCCTTCTGATAATAGTACAAACAGGGAGCTCAGGAGAGTGAGGGCTTGGCTTGTCCTCAGAGCAGAGAAGCTACAGGGCCTCGTAGGCAGAGACTGGTGTGTCCCCAAGTGCCACCTTTTCCTCTTGTTCCAGCCGGATGGGTTGAGTTTTCGCTCAGTTTTCCTCACCTTTTAATTAAATGTTTGTGGAGCATAGAAGAAACACAGAGTGGGGTGTTAGATGGAGCCTCTGTTGACTCTGGTGAGAGCAGTCGAGGAGGGGAGGGAAGGAGAGGGGAGAGACACTAAGATTAAGACTAACTACCCTAACTTGCTATGATACTACAGGTACTCTCCTCTCTAGTGCGGTGTGATTACGAGAGACTGTCTTCCCGCTCTTTCACGAATTTTCTCGAATTGGGGAGAACTTCATGTATATTTTCCTCAAATATAGTTCATATATATTCATATTTTCTTAAAAATGTATATCCATAGAAAGAAAGAAATGTATGTTCTTTATAATAGAAAGAAATTATATATATATATATCTATATGAACATACATAGAGAAGAAAAACTCCAGTTTTCTTTATATATGTGTATATATTTCAAAGAAATCTGCCACTCACTCACTGTTTCTGATCCAGGTCTTAGTTTCCTCCTCCGCAAAGTGGGAATAAAAATCCCTTCTTGCTGTACTCTCCAGGGTTGTTGTGGAGGCCCAGTAGGGCAGCCGGTGTAAAAGTCACAGAAGGGGAAAGCCCCCTATGTGTAGATGTAGATGTTGATGTCATCGGAGGTCTGGTCGCAGAGCCAGTGCTGTGGGCACCTGGCTGCTGGGGAGGAAGCCCCCCCCCCCAATAAGATCAGCCCCTACTTGGTGCTGGTCCTCGTCGAGGTCACCGCCTTCTCTGTACAAGCCCCCATTTCCATGCTTGCATAGCCGCGTGTGCAACGGCCACGCTCTGTCTCGGTCCTGAGCGGGCGAAGTTCTCACAGCCTGAGTTGTCTAACACAAGTCAGCGGGACCGACCACACAGGCAGAACCTTCTCAAAGCCACCCAAAGTACAGCATGGCGGAGATTCTCTTCTTGTCCATTTATCGGCACTTGCAAGTGCGTGGAAGATGCAGAGCACCAGACCTGGGGAAGTTCTGGGTCATCCTCTCATCTCCTCCATTGTCCCCACTTACAGAGGACAAAGCTGAGGACTAGGGAGGTGGGTGACATCCCTGCGGGCACACAGCCCAGCAGTGACAGAGGGAGGACTAGACACATTTTACTTGTTTCCCAGATCTGGGGTTCTCACAACAAAACTTTGTCCCACACATATTTGCCAGGGTTCCTACCGCATACCAGATACACACGGTGAAAAGGACACATGGGGTCCCTGCCCACAAGCAGCCTCTATTCTAGTGGGAGGGACAGTCAAAAAACAATCCAGTAGGGCCAGCAGTTAAATAAAAGTGTGCAATTTGCCTGAGTGCTTTGATGGCAGGTCTGAAATGGATGGCAGCAGGGAGGTCTCACATTTATCTGTGGTGCTCAAGGAAGGCTTATCTGAGGAGGTATGTTTCTGCAAGACACAGGGAGAGCATGTCAGGCCAAGGAATCCACACATGCAAAGTTCCACAACAGGAAGGAAAACGAACCCTAGCAGAGGACAGGAGCAGGAGGCAGGGCTGAGCTTGGAGAGAGGAGCAGGAATTTTGCCAGAGCCTTGAGGGCCACTGTGAACAGTTTGGATGGCATTTTAAGTGCCCTGTGGTACTGGGCTGAGGGAGGGGGACAGGAGCGGGAGCAGGGAACCCTCGAGGAGGTCCCTGCAGAGGTCAGGGTGAGAGGGATGGTGGCCCAGCCAAGGGCAGTGGAGGAGGAGGTGGCAGGAAGAGAGAGGACTGGAGATCTATTTTGGAGCTAAACTTGCAGATGGATGGATTGGCAGGGGTGGGGTGCAGAGCAGGCCGGAGAGGGAGGCAGCCAGGGTGGCTCGGAGTTTCCGGCTTAAGTAATCCTCAGGCTCAGGGCTGTGCAAATTCCCCAGAGAAGACTTGCTCCAGGGCTTTTGACCAGAGTGCCCCCCTGCCCCCATCTCAGCCTCCTCCTGGCTAATAATAGCCTCCTGGTGCAGGAAGAGTCATCAGACTGCCTGTTCAACAGCTGGAGAAACTGAGGCACCCATCAGCAGAGCAAACTTCTCCTAAAACAGCCAGCTATAGGAGCTAGACAGAGCCAGAGCTGAGCCCCAGAAACAGCCTTTGGGCACCAGAGTTCTGAAGACTGTGGTGTCCTGTCCCGTTTTATAATTCATGGAGCCCATGACCTTGAACAAGTGGTGAGACCTCCGTGAGCCCATTTCCCCATCAGTGACATGGGAACATAAGAGTATCTACCTCATAGTGAGGTTGCAGAGGTGAAGAGGGCGGGGTACACCCTCAGTGGACATTAGCTGTTTCTGTTTCTGGATAGCACGGTCCAGATCCGTCTCCACCTCTCTGTACCCACGCACACAGGTGGTCTGCATGTGTGCACGCACCTTCAGAAGCCGCGGGCGTGCCTACGTCACAGCAGATGCACAGGCACCACTGAGGTCTAGACGGTAGCCGGTTTGCTCCCTGGGCTTCTGTTTAGCCTTCTGAGCCATGCTGGGTGGTTGGAGTAGAAGCTTTCATCCTCCCTGGACCAAGAGTGAGTTGTGGGTTTGGAGGCAGATGTGAAAAGCAAGGCAGCTGTAAGCCAGCCTGTTTCCAAGAGCTCTGATCAACCTGACCCAGGAAGAGGGGCGGGGGCGGGAAAGAACTGGGAGAGGAGGAGGGGCTCCAGCCAGGGAAGGAGTGGAGGCAAAGAGGGCCTAGGAAGGAGCCACATCCCAAAAGGAAATGCACAATAACAGATCTAGAGTCTGGCCAGCCCGGAACCCCTTCTGTGGGTGGCTGTGCTAGCCTCCGCAGTCTCTTTCCCCGCCCCAGCCCTCCGAAACTCCTTTCTGTTCCCGTTCCCAAAAGGCACCTGGCACGGGGACTGAGAACAAGGAGGCAAGGCTGGAGGGGGCCATAGGGTAGGGCTCCCCACTTTTTGCCCAGAGCCCTTCCGAAGGGCGTGCCCCAACTGGGCACACACAGACAGTGATTAAGGGGGAGGGAGGAGGGAGGAGAGAGGAATGACATTGACTGTCCACTGCGGGGCCCAGCCGGTGGGCTGGCCAGTGGCCAGCTCTCCCCTCAGGCTCTTGGCTGCAGCTTCCCAGGCCCTGGCCCCACCCACTGGCCTACTCAGACACTCCTTCAGATCGGGGCTGGAGCCCTGCTAGGAGGGGCCGCCTGGGGGCAGGCTGGGCTCGGCACCGCAGCTCTCCCCCACCCCTCCTGGCATCCTCCCTCCTCCACCACTCTGCCCACATCCAGCTCCAGCTGGGTTTGAAAGAGGTGCTCCAATTCTCCCTCCCTCCCTCCCAAGCAGGCCCGGCCCTGCACTCTCTCTTTCAGCCAGAAGCTGCATCCCAGCAGAAGCTGCATCCCTAAACTGGTCGCACCATTCAGACCCCAGCCTGATGTTGCATTCACTGGGAGAACCTTCTATACCTGGCCAGCTGCCTCCCCCCCCCCCCAAAAGCCTTCACACCTGCACCTGACACGCCCTCCTGCTCCCGGCAGCACTTACATCCCAACCAGCCCAGTCCCCCTCCTGCAGCCCTTTCCCTGAGCCCAGTCTTCATGTCTTCTCTTGGCTCCTTGTCTGCTCAGCAGAACTAGCGCCCTGCTCCTTAAGGACCATTTACAGGGTTGTAGGTGCCCTGCCACACACTGACCGGCCCCCTGTGCTCTATCTCCCCACAAGGCACGAGGCTTTGAGGGGGGGGCACCCCTCTGCACCACCCCACCCTGTCTCCACCCAGGCCATTGAGGTAAACCTCTTCCGGGCTCACAGCAAACACGGCTGGATTGATACCACTCCATCCCGGTCCCATACTGGCACTTTCACCTACCGGGTCCGGGAGTGGAGTATGAGTTCCAAATGACTGGATATTTAATTAGTGACTTTGTGGACAAAGGGATTTGTTTTTTTGTTCCTGGGTTTGGGTGTTCCAGGAATACGTGGTTTTTGATTAAAAAAACAAAACAAAACAAAAACACAAAACAAAAAAAAAACTATGGAGTCACCTAATCTTGGAAACTGTCCACCTGCCCAGATGAAGTGCTTCCCATTCTGAACTTCAGTGATGGATTCCCTGACGTCGCACCCCCTCCCCACTTCATTCCATGCCTTCCTGGCTCCAAGACTCTCTGTCCCCCTCCACCCCCCACGCTGCTGTCCACGACCCTCCCACTGTAGCAAGGAGCGTCTGGCAAACCCATTCCTGCTCTCACCCATGGATATTTACAGTTTTGGAAGCACAGAGAGAGACCCTTCCTGCCTTTCCAAAGCAACGTTGCCTCCCTGGTGTAGGCTATCTGTAGGGCGTGCCCCACAAAGGAATGAATCACTAAGACTAGAATTTCAGGCAGGGGTCACCTGTTGGAGAAAATATTTTAGTCTGAACCATCTTCCTGGAGTTCTTGACCTTCATGGGCTGATGGACCTGTGGGATTTACCTTTGGCTTTGGGGTGCTTTAAGGCTAGTGGCCTGCCCTTGGAAGAGTGGCAGAGGCCACAGACAGCCAGAACTCTGATTGGGCTCCTTTGTTTTGTGCTGATTCTCCATGGCACAGGGGGCCGCTGATCACCAGGGAAGAAAAGCTCCCCTTGGCTCCTTCTCCTTATCTGAGGGGAGCCAGCATAGACACCAAGGGGTTAATGAAGATTTCACCCTCCCTAGGTGGAGGGTTCTCCCAGAAAGAGGGAGAGGAGGCCTCCCCAGCTGGCAGTTCTCAAAAAGGGTATGGTGTGTGGCTTTAAGGAACAGCCACACCTCTCTGTAACTGGTGCTTGGCCCACCCCAGATGTGGACTGTTGGATCTCTGGTTGGCATTTCTGAGTCAGTCTTAGAATGGAGACAAAGCAGCCGAGATCCTGTATGACATGTTTGTTGCGGGGAGTGGGGCAGGTTGGGGGGAGGCTCCTGGAAGTGGGCTCCCCCATCTTAGGCCTCCTGGCTCCACCTGGGCCAAGCCCAGCTGGACTCCAAGGGGGAGGGAGCTGCAGTTCTGTGCTTACTTCCTGCACTTTCTTCTTTTATATTCGTCACTTGAATGTTCTCCCTGCAGTGTTTGATTTGGTGAAGTTACACTCAAGACCCTTTGAGAAGAAAACATAATTCTAGTAATTTTATTGGACTCAGGTTTCAGGCAAATGGAAATAAAATTGCCTCTAAAAATAAAAGACACACAGAATTGAGTAAAACAATAATAATAAAAAGCTGCCCTGATTTGAGATAAGTGGTAAGGCATTTTGTGAAATAGTAGAGGGAGAAATAAATAATCGAGGAGCCCCGGGGGCGGGGGTGGGGGGATCCCCTCCATCCCCCCACCCCCCGCTTTCATTTCTGCTTTACCTTTACGAAAGAGTTTCATCTGTGTGTGATAAAGTGAAGCACAGAGCGCGGCTGGTGAAGTTGGTCCTTGCCCCGCGCTTAGCAGTACAGGTGGACGACAGGGGCTGCCTGCCAAATACTTTGGTTGGAGGGAGGGGTGGGAGTGCTCTCTCAAAACCACTCCTGGAATGGCTTAACTCGCCCTGCACGAATCAATGACAACCTCCCGCCGGCTGCGGCAGGCTCCCCGGAGCAGCGCTGCCGCGTGGATCCCCAGCCCGGGACCCTGGCGGCGCTCAGGACTCGGCTCCGGCACGAGCGCGGCGCCCCCGGGGCGGCCAGGTGGGTGTGCGGCGGCCAGGGCGGCTGGGAGCCGGGCCGAGAAGGGGCAGCCGGGCTGCAGAGGCGGGTAGGGAGGGGACCCCTTCTGGGCGCTGCCGGGACCCCCTGGCCCCGGCGTGCGCTCCCACTGTCAGGATGGCAGTGGCGGCGCCCGGCAGCAATTTCAAATCCGCGATGGGGCCGGACCGAGGGTCCCGGGGACACCGGGGCTGGGGTCCCCGGGCTGACCGCGGGGCGCGCGGCCGTGTCCCTCTCGGCCGAACGCGGGAGGGACTCTGGAACTCTGTAGGCAACTCTTCTGGCTTGCTCCGTGCCCCGCCACCCCCGTGGGCAGCTTTCGGTGGCGGGGAGAGAGGACAGCGAGGCACGAGGGCCGCTCCGGAAGGGAGTGGCGGACAGACGCGGATCCTTTAAATGTCCTCCCTCCAAAAAAGCTAGGGCTTCCCCAGTGTCAGATGCAAAACTCGGGGGGTAAGAGGGAGACCAGAGCCGTGACAACTCGGGGCAGAAGTCGAGGTCCGGACAGGAGCAGAAATTAAAGGGACGACCGGCAGAAGTCCCTGGGCGAGCTGTAGGGAGTCGCGTTGCGATCCTCGGGCTCGAACCGCCCACCAAGCTGGGTGGGCAGGGGACCCTTCCCGGCGCTCGGATCTGCGCGGGGTGGGCGGGGCGACTCCCTCCGGCTGTGCAGTCTCGGAGCCCCCGGCACGGCTTTGTGCGCCCCCACCCCTGCCAGCTCCCTGGCCGTCGCCCTCCCGATCGCCTGGTTCGCTGAGGCGGGGGCACGACGGGGGCGCGACGGCGGCGGGCCACAGGGCTGGCCGGGGACTCACTCTGCGAAGAGCCCCTCGCCGCCGAGTGTCCCTAGTGCGGTGCAGTTTTCCGCGTGCCTGTGGTGAGGGCTCCGGGGTGCATCCGGTTCGGTTGCCCGCCCGAGTTTCTGGCTTCTGTTGTCCTGGCTGTGGGCAGGCGGGCAGGGCACGACTGCGCTCTTTCTTTGAATCCCCGGTGCTGGGTTTCACAGGGGGCAGCCCCATTCCCATGATTCATTGGCAGGCTGTTGGCATATCCCTTCCAATCCCTCCTCCAAGTGCCGAATTTTGAAAATGTAAAGGAAGTGTTTGAAACAATCAGACTTTTCTCCAGATTGGATAGAAGGTTTTGTGGGAAGGGAGGGGAAGGTCCTGCCAGGTTCAAGTTTAAGCTCCACTCCTTTATCCAGTGATGAACTGAGGGATCAGAAGGGCCAGGAACCCCCTCTGGAAAGATCTCCAGGAAAGGAAAGTAACCTGGCTATCGCCCTTAAGGCCCAACCTGGGCTGAAAAGGAGAAGAAAGTCACTCTCCCTAAAATTGCCAGGGTCAGCCGGTGCTCTGTCTTGGCGCTGGTGTCTCGTACTGGTTTCTAAACTCTCCCCAACTACCATACCTAGGGCAGGTGTCTTCATCATCTGCATTTCACAGGTGAGGAGGGACTGAGGCCAAGGGGGTCTACTGAGTCCAGTGCGCCTTACCCAGATCCACGGGACACCAGTGCCACACCCGCCTGGTTTCCAGAACTTCATGAAACTGGTAGATTTGGATCCCACCCAGCACCTCTGAGACCTTGGGGAGATGCAGACAGGAGTCAGGCCTGAGCCCCTACCTCTGCACAACCACACAGACATGAGGCTTACACAGAATAGTGAAGCTAGGTAGCAAGTAGGTTATCTTCCCCAGACAGCCAGGAGAGGCCCTTTGCAATCAGATCACAGGCATTTTGGCAGCCAGAGGGTCAAGAAGGGCTTCTGATCAGAAATGATATTGGGGCAGAGGAAGAACAAAAGAGCAAAGGCCTGGAGGTTGCATAGAACTCAAGGCCTATCCTGCCTCGTCAGTGCTGGGAGTAAACCAGAGGGTAAAAGGCTGGGAAGGAGGAGATGGGACATTCAGAGATCAGGTGCCAGACTGTGCTTGGCACACAGTCTCTCCTGTAACCCACATCACTCATCAGATAACCACTAGTCCCACTTTGCAGATATGGAAACTAAGGCTTAATGGGATTAAGTCCAGTTTATCAGTGACCGAGCCAGGAATCAAAGCCGCCCATTACACCTATAGCCTTTAGAATCTTACACTCCAGTTAGGGGAGGCAGGAATCCCCTGATATCATTATAGCACAATACGAAATAGTGTGTCAGTGTTAACAGTAGTAACAGTTTTGAACCTTAGTTTCTTTCCATTCAGTCTGTCATTTATTCAACAACTACTGTGTTGTCTAATGTGTGATTCCAGGCATGATGCAAAGCGTTAAGGGCTAAGGACCTCAGCAGGTGAAGTCCGAACTGGTCCCGGGGCTCTGTCAGTGGGAATGGCAGTGACTCATCCTTTAGTGGGGACTCACTGGATTTATTTATTTATTTTGATTGAGCGGATTTAATGAGACCATATGTGGGAGAAGGAGGAATGGCAGGAGGCCTGGGTGAGGAGGCGGGTGGACGGCTGGAAAGCTGGCCTGTCCCCATGCTGCAGTCACAAGGACTCATCCATGGCCCTAGCAGACCTGTGGAAGGTACACAGTAGGCACGCAGCTTTTTGAACCCCTGCAGCTGTGATGATCAGTTCCTGGTTATGGGTTCTGAGATGGGCTTTTAGTTTTGGCACGTCCCAGCTGGAGATGTCAAGAGCCCCATGCAGCCTCCAGGAGGACTGGCCCCTCTCTGGACCAGGGCCAACAGCGTGGGAACTGTCCTGAGGCATCAGCCGCTTTACACACACATACACACACACACAGAAGGCCGGAGCTGTGCTCCTAGCCCTCATCCAACCACTGGGGAGGCTCATCAGTGTTCACAGGACTTGGTAGCAAAGCTAGCACTAGAACCCATGTCTCTTGGCCATCTGTAATTCTCGGAGCAGCCCACACTAGCCTGCCAGGGTGTTTCAGGGCTCAATGCCAAAGACCCTATTCCACTTGCTTGTACCCGCACTTCAGGGCCATTTCCTGATGCTCCTGTCCATCTCCATTTTAGCTGACCTGACATATCTGTCCTAATAAAATGGTGGCAGATGAATCTTTGGGACAGAACAGCCATAAATATTCTAGGACATTTGGCCTGTTACCTGTCCTTCCATCTTGAATGGTATAATAGGTATAAGATCACTACCTCTAAAATTAACTATCACTTTTGTGAGGAAGGTGAACTGATAAATCTTGCCTTGAAGCCAAACTCCTCTGAGTACTGTTCTGGGGCCTTCCTTCTTTGGGAACTGACATGGGCCCTTCTGGGAGGACTTCTTTTTCTTCTTCCTTCTCCCCGTCCCGTCCCCTTTAGAAAATATCTTGTGTTTGGGGGTCACAAGACCACATTGCATTCTGTTTTGATGTCACCGTGCCCAGATAAAGGCATTTTCTCCTGATCTGAGATTATCAGCCCAGTAAGGGCAGTGAGCACCCCACTGGCTGTCCCGTGTTTGCAGCAATTACACAGGTGTGCATTTGCACAGGGATGTTTGTCTGCTCAACCCTTACTCAGTCCTCTAGGCTGGGCCAGGGAGAGAGCTATTCACTTTATTTTCCTTTGGCTGGGAACTGCAGAGATGAATAGAGGGAGGGGAATCTGGGGCTGAGAGATTGTTGCCAAGAGCAATTTGAAGTCTCCTTCATATTAGTCAGAGATTGTGTTTTTCCTTTCTGAAGCTGCCTGCCTCATAGTAACTTCCACGAAGGAATTTTTTCCCATCTTTGTGTGTGTGTGTGTGTGTGTGTGTGTGTATTTTAATGCATGCACATGCATCCTTGTTAGTTTTTGTTTTGGTTTTTAACTTGCCAGACTTCTCATGACTTAGCATAAAAAAAGAAATAGCTTGGGGAATGGGGTGATGAAACAGGTCCTTTATACAATACATTCTGCATGTCGTTGCTCAATAAATTTGAATAGTGATAGACCCCGAGGTTTCATGATGGAGTGAGATGAGTAATTCCTGTGAAGGAAGAGATAATCTTTAGTGGATGACTTTGAGAATTGCCACATAATTTAACTTTCCCTCTGCACATCTTGAGCCTGTGTTTAGAAAAAGAGGAATGTGGGCTGTCTTCTTTCGAACTCCCTTTTGTTCCATAGGGAAGCCCCCTCTGTCTGTGCCTTGCCTGGGAGAGTACCAGTCGGCTCTGCCCCCTGCCCTCTCACAGTCTCCCCTGCGCCCCCTCCACCATGCTGGAGGCCAGCTAGCGAGAGGGAAGCTTCCCCTATGGGGTAAGAGCTCTTCCCCCACGGTGGCCTGGCTTGCGCCCTCATGGAGGATGGAATAGGAAAGCTGGCATGCGCCAAGCCTGCGCATCCTGGGACAGCAACCTGGGGCGGAATGTTTCTTCATCAGCAGAGAAGTGAGTTCATCCTCTGAACAAATCATGTGGAGCAACACCGAGACTCCAAGCTGGAAAAATTGCCTAATAATACAGTATACAATCTAGGTCGGCTTTTTCAAATTAGATACAAACCAGAAGCAAATGTACACGTGACCCTCCCAAATAATATCACAGAACTGAACTTGGCACACTCCTTTTCCCAGGGCTCCTTCTTTTCTGGCTATGGATCCTGGCTGACAATCCTGTTAAGTTGTTTCTGGAGCGAACAGGTTGGCCTGTTGGTTGTTGCGAATTACGGGTAAAGGCCACTGGTGAGGGGAGAGTGACCCCAGCTTTTGTCGGTGCCTGCCTTCCTTAAGCCTTGGGGAAGTCGAGCAGAGGATGCGTCTATTAAGCGGAACCTAGGTATTGGGAAATTTTCTAGGTTTTTAAAAAGAACAGCTTTATTGAGATATAATGAATGGTCCGTACAAGTCACTCAGTTAAAGTTGTACCATTCAGTGGCTTTTAGTATATTCCCGTATGTGCAGCCATCACCACCAACAGTGTTAGAACACTTTCATCCTGCAAAGCAGAACTCGGTCCCCATTTAGCAGTCTCTCCCCATTTCCTCTCAACTCCTCACGTTTTAGGTCACCGATCCTCTACTTCCTGTCTCTAAACGGATTTGCCCCCTCTGGCCATTTTGTATGAACTGGGTCATGTAATACGTGGCCTCTCGTGACTAGCTTCTTCTCCTTTGCATGTTTTTAGGGCACATGCACTTGTAGTATGTATCAGTACTTCATGACTTTTTATTTGGGAATGACACTCCTTTTATTGGTAAGATCACATTTTATGTATCCATTCTTTAGTGGATGGATGTTTGGGTTGTTTCCACGTGTGGCTCTTGTAGATGACGCTGCCACGAACATTCATGTCCAGGTTTTCGTGTGCACGTAGGTTGGCTTGTCTCTCGGGTGTTTACCTAACCCTGGAAATGCCTGGTCATACAGCGGCTCCACATGTTACCTTCTGGGAAACCACCAGACTCTTCCTCATGGAGCCACGCCATTTTACATTCCCACCAGCTCATATATGAGGACCCCAGTTTCTCACCATCTTTGCCAACACTTGATAATATCTGCCTTTTTATTAGAGCCAGCACATCTTCTGAGGGTTTGTGTGCTCCGAGAGGCAACACCTAGGCAACGTTCTGGATCCCCACAGTCGCATTGGCTTTCCATACTTGTAGGGAGAGCCGTCTCAACTTCTTGGTCATTCTGCCTGGCTGATGGTTCCTCTGGATGTCCCCGAGTTGTCTTCAGGTTTTCCGTCTGTGTTTCTGTGGGACAGCTCCCACGGTATGACTCAGGGGTTGGTGCTCTCCTTGTTTTCCTAAGGAATGCTTGAATGCTCCAGAGCGCTGGCCGTGGGACCCACTCCCTCAGCCCCACTCTTCCCAGCTAAGGCTGCTGGTGGAAAGCCAGGCCCTGGGAAGGGAAGAAATGGGCCTAATGGAAGTGAATTTAGACACATTGTTCTATGTTTGGGTCTTTGAGTGGGGACTTAGTGGAGATCCTGATGTTTTTATCTTGTGGAGTGACCCCTTTGGGACCACAAAGGAATCTGTTGGTGAGCCTTGACATCTTAGGCAGTGACAGTGAGGCAATCCAAGGCTACCTCCTTCCTTTCTTTTTGGGGCCCTGGGTCGCTGGCAAGACCCACTGATTCATCTAGAATGGTTTGATGTAGCTGAGTGTTCCATTTCCTGCTGGCAGTTCAGCTCCAGGATATAATAATTTTACCCCATTTCCATACCTGTGGGACTGACTTGGGGTAAGACTCCTCACAAAGACAAATTTGAGCTGAGAGGGACAGGGAAATGCACCCAGCCTGAAAGACTCCCAAAGATGACAAAAAAATTATCTGTTCACCAGAACATACTGAGGGCTTTGTCAGTGGCCATTCTGGGGCACCATGTTCAACACACGCCAACCTCAGTACCAGAAATCCTTTCCAGTAGCTTCTGTGAAGTCATTGTCATTGACTTTGGTCTGTGTGACCCCAAGAGCTGCTGGGCTCAGTCTCTGCTACTAATTTACTCTTCACCTTCAAGCCAATGCTTCCTGCAGCAATTCCTAAACCTGATTAGAGGTAATGACCTATGAAAACTTTTAAAAGATTCCAGGCATCCCAGGCCCCACCCGGGAAGAACAGAAGAAGAGTCCAGTTGCCTGAAAAGTGGTTGTGACAGAGAATGTGGTCACAGCTTGACCTCTTTGGGCCTTGATTTCCTTTTTCAGCATGAGAAGCTGGATTAGATTGGTGTTCTATTTTCTTTTTAAAGATTGATTTATTGATGTGAGAGAGAGAGAGCAGAGGGGAAGACAGAGCTGAATATGGAGCCTGATGCAGGGCTTGATCCCGTGACTTGGAGATCCCAACCCTGCATCATGACCCCGTCTGAAACCAAGAGTCAGATGTGCAACTGACTGTGCCACCCGGGCACCCCTAGTTTGACATTCATTAAAGGGATTCACTGAGCTGACCCCAAACAGTTCTGTGTGGGTCTGTTTTTGCACAAAATTGTATTTGTAACAAGGGGACTCCTACAACTGTAAAAAAATTGGGCGATCCCCTGAGTAGATGGTTCCTGCAGTTGAGCTAAAGCAATTCTGAGTATCACCTTCCCAGAGGACGATTGTCCCAACTTCCCCGAGGAGGGTGGTGTATCAGGAGTGGCTGATAGCAGCCACTTACTTGATAATAGACTCCTGCTCTTTGAGGAAAGGCTCCCTGCAGTCCTGGCTGGCCCAGGGCACAAGAGTGACATGGCAGAATTTGACCTGGCACCCCTTTCTTCTCTCCACCCCCTTGGTGGCATCCGCACCTGCTTCCCTTGAAACACCTAGAGCTTTCCACCCCAACTTTGATTTCTACCAGGAGCTGTAGTGTCCTTCCTCACGCGCTCATTCATTTAACCCCCATTTCCCAGATATCTCCTATCAAAGACAAGTTGACTAACACTCCATGCTGTCCTCAATATGCCAGTATATTTTAACCAGAGAGGGCAGTCCGAGGCTAATCCCCAGAGCTGCAATTTTAGGGCTCTTGATTTGGAGGCAGAAGCGTTTTGGAGAGGCCCAAATTCCTGGCGTGTAGGTAGGGTGACCCCACCTCCAAGCCCGTCAGCAAACTCTGCCTCCCTACCCTCCCCCACTAGGGCTCTGCCCTCATCTGGCTGCTGGGAAAATGCTTCTGTCATCCCTGGTCTCAGCCAGAGCCATGCCCTCCTCCTCAACTCCCACCTGGAGCGGGCGGGCGGAGGAGGGAAGGGAGGGCCGCTTTCCTCGGAGA
Source organism: Mustela lutreola (assembly GCF_030435805.1). Taxonomy (NCBI): domain Eukaryota; kingdom Metazoa; phylum Chordata; class Mammalia; order Carnivora; family Mustelidae; genus Mustela; species Mustela lutreola. Next base: position 25,696,368 of record NC_081300.1, read on the forward strand.
TCTGAGCTCCACGCTCCAGCCCTTGGCTCCCACCCCGTCACCCTGACTGGACAATTCACAGGACTGAAATAATCACTGTTTATGAAAGCTGTTGCAGGGAGGGGGGAGCAGGCGGAGGAGGGAAGGCAGGGTCGCATTTCTGCCTTCCAACAAGAGAGGCCAGGTGAGGCCCTCTCTTCCTGGGACTGTGCACACTGCTTGCTGCCAGGATTTTGGAGCCTCGCTTTGGGGTGTTTTGAGAGATTTTTTTTTTTTTTTTTCTAATGAAGGAAGAACCTGGAAGGCTCATTTGAATAGGGATTAATGTCTCTGTGGCCTGGACCTGCAGAGAAGGTGAAATTCTAGAAGGGTAGAAGTTGCAATAAAAGGAAGTGGGCTTGATCTGCCCCCTCCTGCTGATTAGTGCGGCCTCCTTGGCTGGGGACACGTGTTTGGGGTGGGTTTGTGGGCATTGATGTGTTTTCCTTGGGACTGTATGTGTGCCCGTGTGTCCTCTGTGTCCACTCCACACTAAGGACATTGACCGTCTAAGCTTTGAGCTTCTGGCCAGGGGACGGGGACCCCAGGGAAGTTACGAACCACCCTGAGTGTCTGCAGCCCTGGCTTGTCCACACTCCGCGTTGGCCATTTTTGTGGAGGGCAGTGAAACAGGCACTTACTGTCCACTTTTTTCTGGGTACTTCCATGCTCTTCATTCACAGCTCAAATTCCTCTCCCCCCTGGGGCCTGCCCAACTGGGAATTACTCTGTGTTCCCAAGTCACCCACCCCCACCCCCCAACCTTCAAAACTCTCACTCAATCCCCCACCCTCTGATGGTCTGACCCAGTTACTAGGAAAGAGCCGGTTCTTTGTGCTAATCCACATGAAGGTGTAGAAGACACTGGCCACAGAGTCAACCCCCACTTGGCAGGGCATCTGTCTTTGAAAGAGGAGGCGTGCCAGCCCATGGTTCTCCTGGTGGGTCATCCGGCATGAGGAGAAGGCAGAATCAGTAACTCTGGGCAGAGCAGGGGGCAGTTCATGTGGGAACGGGGACTTCTTTTCTGGAGCTACTTCAGCCAAGCAACTTCAGCCCCTGCTTGTGATGCCTGGGCGCAGAGGTGGCCCTGGGGTGGTGGGGGCAGGGATGGAGAGCACCCTGGGCTGCTCTGTGGGGAGAACCAGGCAGGTGAGAATGGTTCCCCTCTCTATAGGTCAGGGGGTTGCCAAGGTGACACGGGGTGTGACCCGCAGAAACGGGGAAGGCTGGGGAACAAATGAGTGAGGGCCAAGATCGAGATAAGAGGCTCTGCAGAGGGCGCAGGCCTTGGGGCAGCGGGCCCCTTGGTGGGCACTGTACACAGCCAGCTACGGGGTTCTCAGCTCAGAGGCTCCCTCCCGCCCGCCCTCTCCTGTCGGGGCTTGCTGCCGAGGGGTGTGTCCCTGAACCACCCCTGGCCTCCCTCCACCCCCACTCCCGGGGTGCACCCTCTGAGTGAACCTGGCCTCCAGCTCTTGGAAGCCTTTCCAATAACATGATGGTGAACTCTTTGCAGACCCAGGCAGAGGCAAGAGGCCGGAGCGTGAGCCAACCTAGAGCCTGAGTCCATGCTGGGATGAAAGACCAGGCCAAGTGAGCCTCCTGTGGAGGGAGCCAGGAGAGGACTGGAGGGGCCCTGCGTAGAGAAACTGCCCTGTGGTCAGAGGGGCCCCTGCAGGTGACAGCCAGCCAGCAAGGACGGAAGTGGCGGGCCGTGAGCTGGCTCCAGAAAGGACAGGGGTGTGGCTCTCGCCCTCGCCCTCCTCCTCCGAACATTGTCATCCATTCATCCAGTTAGGACCAGAACTTAAAATGAAGCAAGATTCTATAGAATCGAGTGTTACACTCGGCTGAGTGGTCCAGAAGGATGCTGCCATTCAGTGTCAGAGCACAGGGTAAGAGGCGGAGCCTGCAGGACAGGCTTCATCAAGGTGTCCTGAGCTGGGGCGGAGGGTGAAACACCTTGGCACAGCCTTCTAGCACAGAGGCTCTGGGGCCAGGGCCAGGTGCAAGCAGCCACTCTGTCATTTACATGCTCTGTGGCCTTGGGCCAGTTACTTAACCTCTCTGTGCAATGGCTTTCCCATTTGTAGGAAGGCATGAGATTCCCCTCCCCCTGCCCCCCACAACCTGGGGTTGCTGTAAGGACCAGACAGGAGAGGCCCTCCAGGCGTAGCCTGTAAGTGTTGGCCTTCACCATTTGGGCAGGACGAACAGTGATGCATCACAATGGCCCATTTCAGGTGTGTGTCTGCAGGTGACATGAAGCTGGAGGGAGGCATCCTTTGGTCAGGATCTCCCCTGGAGCCTGGAACCATTGGAAATTTTGGAAATAAGCTGAGCAGCACCCCCTGGGAAACTGGAGATGTGAGCCCACTGTAGGTTTCAGGTGACGGATTAAAGCCACTGGTGGGCATGCTGGGCAGGGCTGGCCTCTGAGCCCTGCTCTGATGGGGATAGAAGGGGGACAGCACATTGGGGCTGTCTTTAAGTTCCAGGGTAGATGACCGATACAGTTCTTCTGGTGTACTTAATAAGAAACTCCTTAGACCTATGACGAAATCCTGGCCTGCTCTCAGACCCTGTCGATTTTCCAATGATGATGAAGGATTATCTTATCATGGGTTTTTCCAAAGTAATAATTACCAGGCACCAAATCAGAGCAGGTAATAAAGGAGGGGGCAATCAGCATGAGAGATAATAAAGGAAATAGAAAACAGTAGTATGGAAACTTTTAAAATGATACCCTCTGAAGAGGTCAAATATTCTAGAAACAATGTATCATCAAGGAATGGCCCTAGAGCCAAGTCAGCAGATCTTCCCAGAGCATTTGCATTGCCTTGCTCGTGGCCCTGTGGCGGTCGGTCCTGGCTGCCCCATTCTTGGCAGGGCCCTGCGGGGATCACTTGCCTGGACCGCACCAGGGAAAGTGTTCTCCATGCCACCCATTCTTAGAATGCACCGCTGGCCACCACAGTGCAGTCACACCGCACCAGAGGGACATCTGCTGTACAGTGACTCCCACGGCTGTCTGACCCAGCTCAATGCTCTGCATGGCCAAGTCCACTGGGGCCACCACGGAGGAGAGGCAGACAATGTCGGACTGTCAGAAGGGCCTCTTCCTCCAAAAATTCTTCCCCACAGATGGTAAAGCCAGAACATGGGTCTCCCTACCCTGAAGACCACACTCTTGCCATGGCCTTGACCACCTCTTACAACCATTGCATTGGTCCAGCGAGCACTCTCAGTTATGCTTCTCCAGCCTGCTCTGACCTGAGTACTGGGATGGAAAGTGCTGGAACAAGGTGCTGTGAGTGGTGGCTTCCCAGCACAGGGGGTTCTCTGTACTCCCTGGGATCAAGGGGGCTCCCTAGCAGGGAAGCTGGAGCCAGCTCAGTGGAGGTGGGGGGAGGGTAGGGCAAGAACAGATGTCTGGGAGGCAGCCAACAGGAGACACACCGTTCAGGGTTGGGAACCTTGTTCTTGGGACACTGCTGACTCCAGAATCCCAGCAGGAGTGAGATCCCTTCTGTGGCTTCAGCAGCAGGAAGCACTTGCCCAGGTGAGGATCCCTTAGCCTGAGCTCCCGTCTCAGCTCACATGCACCCACCTCCAGCCCAGTCGCCGTGGACTTCCTGCAGCCTCAGAGCCTTGGATTAATTCTTCTGTAAATGTGAAAATTATAGCTGCCTTCGGAGCCGATGGAAGAATTTAAAAGATAAATTATGCACCACATCTAGCACAGACTAACCATAGTTTGAAAATAGTTTTAAACTCAGAACTTCCATACAGCCCATTTCTGGCCTACTGTCCCCAGCCCCACCAAGAGCCCCTGGTTTCCCCCATGGCTCCTGTGTTCTACTCGGGCTCCTGGCCCTTCTCCTCCCACTGCTGCAAAGAGCCAGCGCCAGATCAGTGGCCACTGCTCCTAGGTTTTGCCCTCAGTTTCCTCCTGATTGTCCCTGTGCTGGTTCTTGCTGGAGCAGAGGGTCTGGGAGAGAGGGGACAGCAAGGGGCTTTCTCCCCAACTAACTCTAAAAGGCTTCCTTCCCCTTTTGTAAAGAGGTGTCTTTGTTTTTGCATTTTCTCACTCACTTCTGCATGCTCTCTCTCTCTCTCTCTCTCTCTCGCTCTCTCTCTTTTAAAATTTATTTATTTTAGAAGGGGAGAAAGAGAGTGCAAGAGTGAGCCTGCACAAGTGGGGGAGGGGCTGCGGGGGAGGGAGAGAGACAGAATCTCAAGCAGACTCCCCGCTGAGAGCAGAGCCCATGGAGCTCTATCTCATCACCCTGAGATGATGACCTGAGCCAAAATCAAGAGTCAGAACCTTAACCGACTGAGCCACCCAGGCACCCCAGGCACCTCTGCTCCTCGAGGAGCAGGAGCCCCTCCAGGGTCAGTTTAGACAACTTGACAGACACCAACCAGTATCCCATGACTATTTCCAGGTCCTCAGCCAGTGAGGGCAAGTGCCCTGGCCTCACTCTCGAGGCCCTGGGACAAGCCAGCCACCACCCCCAAATCCCACTGCACCCCAAAGATCCTGTGGTCCTCCCATTGGAAGGACTTCCGGTAGCTGGTTCTGTTGGCCAGGCCTGCAGGGATGGGCATGCAGACTGTCTCCCATCCGCTGCACCAGCCAGCTATCTGTAATGATGATGAATGTAATCAATAATAACATAAGGGATAATTTAGTAGCATCTGAAAAAGGTAATTAGTAACAAAACGCCACCATTCTCCAAGGTACTTGGTTGCATTTTGTTTGGCTCTGGGGACTACAGTGCAGATTCTCTTCCAGCACGTGCTTTTGGCTGCCGGAAAAGGTCTGTGCTACCCTGTATCTCCTAACACATTCACAGAGGGGCGCCCATTCTGGCCTCCTCCCGTCCCAGGCCCACCCAGGGGGTCTCAGGCAGGCAGACAGACCGCAGGCTTTGCTTGGTTCTTTCATCAACCCTGCAAAGTTCAGCATTACTAGGTAGGGGTCACCACGCCCCAAAGGAATGGATGCCAATTAAAGGCGCACAGTTTGCCTGGAGAGTTGGGGAGCTAGTACCCAGTCTGTGATCCCCAGGTCGTGAGGTTAACATGACAACTGAAATGATTCCTCGCAGACAGCTTTGCCTTAATTGGCATTTTTCTGGCTGGCTGAGCCCTGCAGGATAGAAACCATCTCACTGTCCCCAGGCTACACCACCTCCTGTCCATCAGGGACCCCAGAGCTGAGCATCATACATAAAATACGAGAGAAGCAATGGTTCATATGAATAAACGAGACTCTAACGTATATGCATTTGTGCTCTACAAGTTAATTACTAAAAACTTAATAATTGCTAAGGAGAACTATATTTTCAGGAAGCATCTCGCAGCATTTATTTCTGTACCCACTCGTTCTTCTAGAGTCTGAGCTATAGAATGAATGCTGAGAGCTACTGTATGCATTATATTCGGTGTTGTAGTCCCTGTGGCTCCAAGGCTGGGGGCTCTGGGCAGTAGCCAGCAGGCAGAGTTCAGTATGAGGACGTTAGTTAGGAGTGCCCCGGGGAAGGGACTCTTACAGGAGGCTGAGGGAAGGAGCTGGAAGGGTGGAGGAGAAGCTGATGAGGCAGCCCCAGCCTCTTCAGCCAACCCCCGGGGACCTTTGCAGGCATCCTCAGACAAACACGACTTGGGGTCCGTGGCTCTGTAGCCCAGGCAGTCCTGCAAGGGCGGTTCGGAGCTGAGGGCCGACCACTGACGGCTTCCCAGCAGCCGGCACCACCAGGGACTCTCAAAGGGGATGGTGTGACTCAGCTCTGTGCCCTCTGTGGTCTGTATATGGCCTACCTTTCTCTGCAGACGGGAAGGATAGCCCTCAGGGCTCTCTCCTCTCCCTGCGGCCCTGACCACAGAGTGGAGCATGTAACAGGTGGTCATAAAGCAGTCAGTGAGCCATGTGGCGCTAGAGGCATAGGTGGCAGGCTTGCTGGAGGTCTCTGTGTCTGGGGACCCCGCAACCCCAGCCACAGCTGCCAGGAGGGAAATGCTGCAGCTTTGGGGTCAGCCCCAGGGACAGGATCACCCTGGCCCCACTCCTTATTTCGGCAGGGAGTCAAGGTCTGAGAGGGAATAGGCCAACTATTTGGGGGGTGGGTAGTAAGGCTGTGAGTTACACAAGCTGCTGCCATTGTGTCTGTTCCCTCACTCCTTCCTTCCTGTGTTCGTTGGTTCATTCATTCATTCATTCATTCATTCATTCACTATTCCATTTACTGAGATCCTCCAGGGAAGCTGGCATCGTGCCGCGGGGCCTGGGGTGTGGGCGGCTTTTCTTCAGTGTGGGGTGGACTCTGTGCACAGCTGGCCGAGAATCCTGGGCTGCGATAAATCCCCAGCCTGGAACACTCCCTCCTCACCCCCTAACTCCGGGGAAATCTGGCTCACGGGCCCTTGGCCTCCGGCTCTCTGCTCTCACTTGGCATACCCCCGCCCTGGTCCCACCCCTTACACTTTGCTGTCCATTCCAGACGCTTCTCCGGAGCGTGTTGTTACAGACTGAATCAGCCCAAAGCCTGTGCTCTCAGCCCTCACTAGCCTAGCGCCGTTTGCAGTCCTCAGTGAAATTGGCTTTCCCTGCGGGGTGCTATGGGGGGTGAATGCACCACGTGCTCCGAGGCCCCTTCCGCCGGGGAACTGGCACGTGGGCAGGACAGCGTGTATGGTCTTGGCCCTCACCCCAACACAGCTGCCTCCGGCAGTCCATGTGCCTCTGGAATAAAGCTCAAATAACCACTACGTCTTCCTAAGAGAGAAAGAAGCGAGTAACAGTCGAGGTAGTCCAGAATCGGAGAACGGTGATGTCCGTGTTCTCCCACCCACTCAGCTGGACACCGTGTGCCGGAAAAGGACAAAGGCAGACAGTGCCCAGCATCATGGACATGGATTCGTGAAGCACCATTAAAAGAAGAAATGTGTTGCCCACAGGGCTCTGCCTCCCCTGGATTATGCTGAAATCACGGGGGCCCTTGCAGTTCCCCCTTTCCAAGCCAGATCCACTGGCACCCAGCTCAGCCCTGCTGCAGCCCTCTCCCACTCTCTGGCCCCACAGTCCTCAGCCCCTCCCCTAAGCCCTAATTTCATAGACTCCAGCCCACCTGGCCAGGTGGGTGCTCCGGGCACTGTCTTTGCGGTGTCTCCAGCCATCCCGGGGCCATCCCAGACCTGCAAGATGGGCTCTTTCACTCAGGCCAGGGCTTCAAGGCCAATGACTGCCTAGCTGCAGGCAGCTAAGTCTGGAATCGCATTCCTGGTGGAATGAGATGGAAATGCAGGGAATAACCTGCTAAGAGGGAACTCAGAAATGGAAGCTGGTGTTGTGTGAGTAAATGGGAGTATGGGGCAGGGGTCCTAATCCAGAGCGCTCCCAGGCCCAGCTCTGTGGGAAGGGTAGGAGTGGGCATGGGAAGTGGCTGCCTCCCTGGGAGGAGCCTGGGACCGCTTGAAACGGGCCAGGCCAGCCAGAAGTTCACGGGAGACCAGGTGCCCACTGGACTCTCCTGGAACCTTCCAGAGCCTGTCACCTGCAGCCATGCGCCTTCCTTTCTGAGCTGATGCTCCAGGACACAAGAGTGAAAAGTTACCATGTGCCTTCCCAGCCCCTTCCATCTGGAAGGCCTGGAGTTCACATTCTGTGTGTGTGGTGCTAAAAAGCCACGCAGTTCAGTCCCAAGTAAATCCTTGATGGGTTGATGGGAAGATGAAGGTCAGCATGGTCCTGCCCTTTGTTTTGGGGTTGTACAGACCCACCTGCTGGCTGGTGGGTTAAATCTCCTTTGCTTTCCCCCTATGCTTTTTCCCCAGTGCCTGGTCCCACAGCGTGTCTTGCTAGCCCTAGTTCTAACACACATTCTGGGACCCAGATCGTTTCTCCACACCTCCCCTGCCACATCCAGGGACCCAGCACCCTCCACTGGCCCTGGATCTCCTGCCTCTCTGCCTCTGCTCTGGAGCCTTCCACACGTTCTCTTTTAAAAGAGAATCATCTTTTTAAAGCATCGATGGGATATCTGCCCCTCTCTAGCTTCAAACTCTCAGTGGACCCCATTGTAATTAGATTGAATTCTAAACTCCCTACTATGGCCTAACTCTGTGCTACTCAGAGGTTGGTCCTTGGACCAGCAACTTGGAGCCCACTTGGGAGCTTGATGGAGATGAAGCGTCTCAGGCTCCAGCCCAGACCTATTGAATAGTGAATTGAAATCACTGGGCGGCATGCTTGTTGCCCTTTGAGAAACAAAAGCCTGGGAGACCTGGTGAGATCTGCCCTATTTGTCTCTTTCACCCTGTGGAAGGCCAACACCATGCAGACTCAAAAGGCCCTTTCTGAGTCCCCAAATAATGGAAACCCCCCATTATTTATAATTCTGTTCTTCCACATTTTTTTTTCCTTCGCAGCCCTCCTCCCCATCCATGAGATGATTATTTATCTTTTTGTGATACTGTATGCTCTCCCACTAGAATGAAAGCTTCATGAAGGTAAGATCCAGCCAGTTCTGCTCTCCCACTGTGTCCTCCCAGCCGAAAACAGTCCCTGGAGGGGACCCAGTCAAACCAACACACATTTATGAGCACCCGTGACACGCCTTTGCAGGGTTTCCCGGGCCCACTGAGAGTTTTTGGTCTGGTTGCTAGGACCCACCTGTCATGTGTGAAAGTTAATTCAAAATATGGGAGCTGGGGGCACCTGGGTGGCTTAGTAGGTTAAGTGTCTGCCTTTGGCTCAGGGCTTTGATCCCAGGGTCCTGGGACTGAGTCTCGCATCCGGTTTCTTGCTTAGCGGGGAGCCTGCTTCTCTTCTCTCTCCTCCCCACTTTGTTATGATCTGTCACTATCTCTGTTTCTCTCAGATAAACAAACAAACAAATAAATAAATAACTTCAAAGAAAAAATAAGGGAACTGACTACTAATGAGAAATGTCCCCAGATTCCCCAAGTTCATTCGGTTGGAAAATGAGAAGGAAAGGGATGTGCCCGGTAGCTTTAGGGAAGGAGCGTGTGGAACATAGGTCTTCCAAGAAGGTGGGATTGGCTGCGGAATGAGGACACTTACCTGCTGGGCTTGTGGCGATGTTCTGGCTCCTTCTCAGTGAGTGGAAACAATCAGTCTTCAAAGATCAAGAAGAACAGACACCAGTGTTCTTCATCACTTTAACCTAAATGGAAACGGGGCAATGGGAGAGAAAAAGACCCTTTAGTCTAGAGCCATGGTTCTCAAAGCATGTTGCCTGGACCAGCAGCATGACCCGGGGCTTTGTTAGAAATGCAAAATCTCAGGGGCTCCCAGCTGGTGCAGTTGTTTTCGGCTCAGGTCGTGATCTCGGGGTCATGAGATCGAGCTCTGAGTCAGGCTCTGTGCTCAGTGCAAAGTCGGCTTAAGATTTTCTCTCCCTCTCTCTCTGCCCCCACCCCCACCCCCACATGTCTTTCTTTCAAATAAATAAATAAGTCTTTAAAAAAAGAAAGAAAGAAAGAAAGAAATGGAGAATCAGAGTCCCCACCCCAGAACTATTGAACCAGGAAGTCTGGGAGAGGGACCCAGTGATCTGTGTTTTAAGAAGCCTCCAAGTAAGGCATCTAGTGGGCACTGGAGCTTGAGAGAGTGATGTGATAACAATAATCTCTTTTTACAAAAATACATACAGTAATACATTTCTTATAGAAAGTTTGGAAAATCGGAGAACTGTAAAGATGAAGGGATCACTAATTCTAGCACTGAGAAATAACTTCAGTTAATACTATTAATATTTTGGTGTATCTTCCTGCAACCTTTTCTAAAGCCCATGTGTAATTTTTTAATTTTATCCTAACTGGGATTCTGTTGGTCATTATGCTGCTTTATTCACTTAGCAGGCTCCTAATCATTTCCAAATCATTCATAGGAAACTCATTCTAAGTGCTTCACATACATTAATATACCACAAACACTTGGTTTCCAATTTTCTCTAATGTAAATAGCATCAGAACCAACATCTCGGCTCCAAAAATCTGAATATTTTCTTTTTAAAAAATATTTAACTTCAAAAACAGTTTTAGGGGCGCCTGGGTGGCTCAGTGGGTTAAGCCGCTGCCTTCGGCTCAGGTCATGATCTCAGGGTCCTGGGATCGAGGCCCGCATCGGGCTCTCTGCTCAGCGGGGAGCCTGCTTCCCTCTCTCTCTCTCTGGCTGCCTCTCCGTCTACTTGTGATTTCTGTCAAATAAATAGATAAAGTCTTTAAAAAAAAAAGTTTTAAAGTTTATTTATTTATTTAAGTGATCTCTGCACCCAATGTGGGGCTCAAACTCAGGACCCCAAGATCGAGAGCTGCAGGCTTCTCCGACTGGGCCAGCCACCAACCCCAAATCTGAGTATTTTCTTAGGATAAAATGCTACAAGAGCAATACATAGGCAAACACTGAATACTTTGGGTCTCCAGATAAACATTTTACTATTAAAAAAGTTTTCAAAACTTTTATATAACAATATATACAAATATATACAAAATATATATATATATATACAATATATACAAATATATACAGAACAATATAACACATAGCAAAAAAATAAGTTAACGTATCAGCCCTATGAAGAGCTTCCAGTAACCTTAGAGAAAGGCTCTCAGGGCCATAAAGGAGGAAAAGGAAACAACAGCTGACTGATGTGGGATTGCGTGTGGCAAGGGACCAACTCGCATATGCACAGTTGTTATGGCTCATTAACACTGAAAAACCCCAGGTTAAAGCCCCATGATTCCGCCCTTTTTTTTTTTTTTTTTTTTTAAACTCATCTCTTTCACAATGCTGGCTCGACATTAATAAATAAATAAGGGCAGCGGGCACTGGCAAGCAAAGGCCAAATGAACTAGATATTCCCACCCATGTCTTCTGCACCGCCACTCTGGAGACCAGTTTGGTATGTTTTGGTTTTGCTTATTTGAGAGAGAGAAGGATCACAGCTGCTCTAGAACTGGGTGGGGAGGGGCAGTGGGAGAGGGAGAGAGAGAAACTCGGGCAGATTCCATGCTGAGCGTGGGGCCCGACACGGGGCTCCCTTTCATGAGCCTGAGATCACGACCTGAGCTGAAATCAAGAGTCCGTCGCTCAACACACTGAGCCACCCAGGCTTCCCAGTTTGGCATTTTTTTTTTTTTAAAGATTTTATTTATTTATTTGACAGAGAGAGAGAGAGAAATCACAAGTAGACAGAGAGATAGGCAGAGAGAGAGAGAGGGAAACAGGCTCCCCACTGAGCAGAGAGCCCCATGTGGGACTCGATCCCAGAACCCTGAGATCATGACCGGAGCCAAAGGCAGAGGCGTAACCCACTGAGCCACCCAGGCGTCCCAGAATGGCATGTTTTTATTAAAGTTTTGCTCCGTGTGGATGGCTCACAATGTCATCAAGTCTCCGTCCACACAGCGTGTGATGCCCAGGCTCTGTTTTACGTGCTTCCTTGTGTTGACGTGCTCTACCTTCACGACCGTCCAGGGCAGGGCTGGTTATTATTCCCATTCTACAGAGGAGAAGTTGAGGCCAAAGCTGTCAAATAGCTTGTCTGTGGTCACACAGTGGGAAAGCAGCTGAGCTAAGATTCGAACGGAGGGAGTCTCCCTCCAACACCTGTGCGTTTCACCTCCCTTTCAGCAGGGAATCTGCTTTTCAGCGGGGCCGAAGCTGAGGGACAGAAGGGCTAAAGGACCCTTCCTGAGCCACCCAAGACCTTAGGGCATTTGTTCATCTCTCTCCATTACCTTCCATTGGCTGAGCAGGCCAGGGTTCCAGTCTGCCCTGCCTGCCAGACAGCCTCCCCTGCACCTTGAGGCATCTGCATTTCAGATAATTGATAAGAAAAGGCTCATGGGTTACCAAGAGCTGGAAGCTTGCTTTGTCCATGGAGGGACTGGTACACTCTGCAGTAGTCTGTTTCTGCTTGGAAATAGACCCATGGTTTCCATGGCCGCTGGGTCATCAGAGCGAGGGCGGCAGCTGGCTAAGACTCCCAGCTCTAACCCATCCCCAGAACAACAGCATCACTGGAACCTTTGGAAGGGGGAAAACGAAGTCTGTCCTCAGGTCACAGTTTTGTCCTCAGGAGCTCAGAGGTGTTAAGTGGCACGGGAGATGCAGAAGAATCTGAAAGTAGAGCCTCTACCCTTGAGGAATATAACATCCTTCTGGAAAGTTCAGACCTGCTCTCTCAATATGACTAGAGAAGAGCTACACAGGCTGAGTGATGCAGGCCCTGCACTTTCTTTTCTTCAGACACAAGCTTCTGGTAGGGTTAACCGGGAGGGCTTACTGGAGGAGGTGTCACCTGAATGGGTCCTTGAAGGATTTCAACAACAATATACAAGGAATGCTAGGAACTAACCCATGGCGGTGGCAGGCTCAGGTGTCCTCAGAAAGTGAGCATTCCAGCTTGGCTGGATTAGGGGGTCTAGATAAGGGAGAGGCCAGAAATGTCTGTGGGATCTCTACAGAGGAGGGCACAGCTGAGGAATGTGGCCTGTGTTCTTCTTTCTGTGTCCCCCAGCCCCCAGCACAGTCTGCAAGAGTGCCTAGGACTTGCTGAGGGCTCATCGTATGTTAGTAAGCGAGCAAGTGAGGAAATTGAGTGACTAGGGGACGCTGAAGGCAGAACCAGGGAGGGTCGTGACCAGAGCTAGATCTTGTTCAGACAGGTGTTGCTTTGCTCTGCTGATGTGAAGAGAAGTCCCCGCAGGGAGGTGAAGGACAGGTAAGGTGATGCCCAGCAGAAGGGGATTGTGGGACGCCAGGACTAGGCAGAGAGCCTGCCAGGGCTGACGGAGGCCACGGCCCCTGGGAAACCACTGACAGGTGTGTGCCCATCCTTTCACACCTGCCAGGATCTCTAGAAGAATGGCCACACCCCTTTGGGACCCTGCCAGCCCAGCTCTCACCTAGAGATGCTGCTGGGCACTGGATTCAGCCTGGCTCCTGTCTGGGTCTTGGAGTTTTCCTGGGCCACCTCTGCAAGACGGCCTCTAAACGCCAGGTCCCTAGGACTTTTCCACCCTGGGCAGGAATGCTCAGGAGACACGAGTTGGGAGAGAAAGGGCTATCCATGTCCAAGTCCCCGGCCAAGGATGGTTTGGTTGTGTTGGAAGAATCACCTCCATGGGATAGGGAGGCTGGAGAAGCCAGCTGGCTCTCGGTCATCATCCAGTGGCACTCTCAGCTCTCACAATGTGACAGCAACACAAGAGCCAGACTTGTCCAGCGGCCCCCCACATGGGCGGGGAGAGGACCACAGGCTCAGAAAGGGCTGGGCCTACATAAGCACTGGCACTGAAGATGGTATGTGCAGTGGGCCAACATCCAGGCAGGCAGCGGCCAGGACAGCCAGCAGAGGTGAGGGGGTGAGAGCAAGGACCCTCTGCGGCTGAGAGAAGGGTCAGGAAGCAGGATTGCCACTGGCGGGAGGGTGCAGGTCACGGCAGCAGGAAGATGAGCACCTGGCTGGCCCCAGTGCAGCCAGCACAGAAATGACAGGAAGCAGCAAACCCAGCAGAGACTGGGGCAGGAGCTCACTTTGGACCCAACAGGCCCTGCTTTCAGTAGTCCTGTGGACTGAGGGCGAGGTGGCCTCAAGATAGATCTGGAAGCATCTGGTGTGGATAGCAGGGAGCTTCTCTGTGCTCTGCATCAAGTAGTGGGATTGGTGGGTCAGAGGGTACACGTGTGTCCAGCTTCCTAAGATGCTGCCCAATTGTGTCCCGTGCTGGTGGTGGTACCCAGTCCCGCTCTCCCGGCTGTCTCTCCGCTCCTGGTTGCCCCATGTCTGCGGCAATAGCGTTGGCTATTTTCTTGTACTCCTCTCCCGCCAGTACTCCTGCCTCCTGCAAATTTACATCCAGACCCACACATAGGACATCAGTCACAGCGTTATGATAACCGCTGTCAAGGACAGAACTACGGCCTCTGGATTACCAAGTGATCCCAGGATCTCAAAAGCACAAAGAGTCTTTCACAGGACAATACAGCCCTCATTTTACACATGAGGACACCGAGACCCCAAGTGAAGGGGGACTTGGCCCAGGTCTCAGCCCCCACCCCTGACCAGCGGTGTGTCCCCAGCCACCCCGTGCGCCAGGAGCAGCTGCTTCCTGGGTGGCTCCCCTAAGGGCAGGCCAGGAGCACGCCCTGCACACGGAGCTGGCAGAGCTCGTTACCGATAGAGCCGCGGAGCTGTGTTTATACTACCGGCAGCCAAAACGCAACTTGAGACCCAGTCCATGTTGAGGGCTGGGTTTGAGGATGAATTCATCATTTGCACATCTTCCATTTCTGAGATCCTAGAAGAAACTTAGACTGCAGATTTGCATGACTTTCCCCTTGATTTGGAGCCAGATGAAAAGCACCCCAGGTCAGGAGGCCGCCCCGCTATGAGGGTGAGTGGTCCGGACCAGACAGGGCAGCTCCTGATCCTTTCCTCCCCCTGGCCGTAAAGGGGCTAGAGTGAGTTCGGGGTGAGAGGCTCCGGGTTAAGCTGGTTCTGAAAACAATGTAGCTCCAAGGAGCCCTGTTGAGCTTCTCTTCTGTCTCTTCGCTGGCTGGTCCAGTAACTTTACCTGTGATTGTTCTCCGTGTGTCTGGGGATTTTTTCCTTTTCCGTGTACTTCCACAAGCCAAGAAGAGGGGCAGCTCGCAGTATCATCCGCATCTGAGCAGGTGAGGAAGGCAAGGCTTGGGGGCAAGACAGCCGTGAGCTGGTGTCATGAACGAGCCTGCAGGCCGGCAGCATGGGGGCCTTTTCCCTGACGTCGCTTTCCTGTCCGCAACGAAATGCCCTTTCGTAGGACCACAGGAAGGGCACCTTCAAAGACGGCTTGGGAAATAGCCCCTGTCTGCTTCCTGGCTGTGTGTGGGCAGCTGGTCCCACGATGGGCCCTCGAAGCCGGGTGCCGCCCACGTGGACAACTCCGTGTTACCCTTTCTCTAAATCACTGAACCCATGAAGCACTTAAGTGACCACGCAGTCTTCAAGTTCAAAGCTTTTCATGTTAAAATACTCATTTTGCATAGAAAGATTGAAACAACAGAAACACTCATCTTCCCACTACTTAGAAATGCTATCTGTAATCTTATTACATATTCTTAGAATTTTCCTGTCTATTTTCCTCTCGTTTTTCTCTCAGTGTACACAAGCGTACACAGCACGGGTTTCTGCACATACGCTTTGCAGACTTCTTTTTTCTCAACTGTCTATAAGGATCTTCTTTTCCTGGCAAAAGCATACATAAAAGTAAACTTATTTTTTTAATTGTAAAAAGAACACATGTGCATGGTGGAAAAAGAGAATTAGGAAACCCCAGACAGTAAGAGAAAGAGAATGAGACAACTGTAATCTCCTGCTGAGTGTGATTATTATAAATATATATTACTCCAGGCTTTTTTCAGTGAGCATGTATTTTGTTAAACAAATTGGGATCGCTCTGTAGGGCCGTGTTTGCACGTGTC
Organism: Mustela lutreola; assembly: GCF_030435805.1. Lineage (NCBI taxonomy): Eukaryota > Metazoa > Chordata > Mammalia > Carnivora > Mustelidae > Mustela > Mustela lutreola. The sequence continues at coordinate 25,711,888 of NC_081300.1, forward strand.
ACAACAGAGCATATCTACATGCCAGTAAAGTATTTATCTGCATTATTTAATGGCTACAAGTCATTTTGTTGTATAAATGTACCGTCTCATACTTTGATTTCTTTTTTTGGACATTTAAATTTTTATCCCACGATGTAGCAATACTGAGATTAATATTGGGTAATAAAACCATCCCACGTTCTCCATTATTAGGATAGGCAGTAAGAAGTGGAATTGCTGGCTCAAAGAAAATGTACATCATGATTTTTGGATCCTACGTTGCTAACTTGCCCACCAGAAAATTGTGTATATTTGTTTTCTTTTTTTCTCCTTGTCTGGCTGTGCCTGAGTTTCCACTGTTTTATAAGCACGCGTGTTTTAACCAGGTTGGTCTCTAAAAATAAATGAGCATGGAGAGAAGCCCTCCCATAGGAAGACCCCAGATTCAGGGTCACTGATGGGGTTAAGCTGGTTCTGCAGCCACGTCACCCTCTGTCACACGTGAGGTTAGGCAGAGCTTGCGTCCAGGACCCCTGTCCTGCCAGCCCCCTGCCCCCGCCCAGGCCTCTCCCCTCTGCCTCCCTCCCGAGACAGCTGTGATGGGGTCAGCACCGTCCTGGGTTGTCATAAGTTGCTCACTTTGGGCTACGAAATATTTAGAAAAGGGAGAAAATGCCATCTCAGGATTCTTATGAAGTTTTGTATTGACTTCATAATCTTTAATTGTTCATTTCACAAATATCCCCCAAATTCATTCCACTCCTTGAAGAAAAGGAAAGCATGAAAGCACCTTCCCCATCGACCTTCCCCCCAGGCCAAATACTCCTGTTTGTGTTCTTGTTTTATGATATTTGAATCTGGGCTTTTTTTTTTTGTTTTTTTTTAAGATTTTATTTATTTATTTGTCAGAGAGAGTGAGCACAGGCAGACAGAGGCAGGCAGAGGCAGAGGCAGAGGGAGAAGCAGGCTCCCTGCTGAGCAAGGAGCCCGAAGTGGGACTGGATCCCAGGACCCTGGGATCATGACCTGAACAGAAGGCAGAGGCCCAACCAACTGAGCCACCCAGGCATCCCTGGGCTTACTTTTTTATTCCAGCTCCAATTCACAAACGGTTCCCGGAGCACCTAGGGGGCTGGGAGAGGGACGCAGGTGTGAGTCAGGCACAGTCTTGGCCTCAGGGCAGCAGTGGGGTCAGTTTAGGCTGGAAAGGGGCTCAGAGGGAAGTGGGAGGTATCCTCGAGCTGCTGGAAGGCATCGGGCACTGGAGGCTGGTCTGGCTTCCAGACCATCCCTACTGTCCTTGGCACAGCTAGAATTATCAGAAAGTCACTCTGGGATTCCGAATGGGACCCCCACACAACAAATTCACTTATTCTGCTTCTGCCATGGGGCGATGGAATAATCCTTGTCTCTATCGTCCCTGATGAGCCTGTCAGATTGCTGACCACAGCTGTCCTCGGCTTCCCTGCCCTGTCTAATAACCACCCCCCACCAATCTGGACCTCCCCCACTGCCCAGGCACTCCTCATCAGGACAGGACCCGTGGGCATGGAGGGGACCCTGCCCCGTAGCCAGGCCGGTGGCTACAGGTGCTCTCGGGTCCAAGCAGAAAGCATGGCTGCTTGGCCGAATGGAGCCATTCCCCCCATCACCCTGAAGAAGAAAGATACTCAGAACTGTGCATTCTAGGAAGGCCACACGACGAAAGGAACAAAGTCTCAGGGGTTCTGACAGGGAAAGGAGTGATTAAGAATTGTAATTAATAATTTGACGCAGACAACCAGCCTGACAGCAAGGAGCCGCCTTGCACAATTGTTCCGTGGGTTTTGCCTTATTATCAGCCTCATAACCTAAGCCTTCCTCTAGATGCACTAATTAGGTAATTAGCTCCCTAAAGAGAATGCCTCTTAAAAATGCTCTCTCTGCAGACTGGATAAGAGGCACCGGCAACGGAGAGGCTTTCTGAGGTCCACTCTTCTAACCACGTGAGGGGACAGGGTGACCGGCAAATGCAGAGACGGTCACGGAAACCACAGGGCGTTCACCCTCTGCTCAGTGTGGTGTGGGACTGCAAGGGACCCAGAGGACTGTGTGCAAAAGACACACCCAAAGTGATCTCTCTTGTCAGTGTGAGATGAGAACATTGCACCTATGGAGAATGATGGTGATGGTGATGGTGGTGGTGACGGTGATGATGGTGGTGGTGAGGACAGTAAAATCAATCAAGGAGTATAGAGAATAGAAATGATCCCTGAGCTGCACTTAAGGATCCATGGTCTCTCCCACTAATGGCCACGAGCCTGTGGTTAAGTCACTTTATCTCTCTGAGCCTCAGTCTCCTAGCCTGTGAAGTGGGGCCATGCCTCCATCTGGGCTGAGTGGTCCCCGCCCCTTTAGTACCCCATCTGTGTCTGCAGATCATTCCTGCTGCTCCTTGGGGCTGCGGTCCATTGTGCGTGGGAGGATCCCGGGTTCCCCGAGTCTGGGGTAAGGCAGAGAAGAATTTGTGGGGTGAGGAGTTGCTTGTGTTTGAATCTCCTTCTGTATAAGAAGGCACCTCTTTCTCTTTTTTGAAAATATCATATTTTTCCTCCTTTCAATGAAGAATTATTGTTTGCACCATGATAACAATAACACATGCTCCGTCTAGAACATCTAGGAAATAGAATATGCCTTTCCAGTACCTATTCTGCTCCCCTTCACCACCCTTTGCCCGGGCCCTGCATCAGACAGCCTCGCTCAGCCTCCGGCCCCATTTGTCTTGCCAGACGGGCACTGTTTGTGTGGTTTTCTGTTGTGATTCAGTGATGAGTACACTATATACAATTGTGTATCCTGCTTTCTCGCTCATCTTCATAAACGTGTTCAAGTTACCAACCGATCATAAACATCGTTTTTTAGAAAGATTTCATTTACTTGAGAGAGAAAGAGAGAGCTTGCCAGTTACGAGGGAGGAGGGAGCACAGGTGGGAGGGAGAGAGAGGACATCGCAAGCAGGCTCCAAGCTCAGCCCTGAGCCCGATGTGGGGCTCCATCTCATGACCCCACGATCATGACCTGAGCTGAGACCAAGAGCATCATTTTTAATGGTAGAAGTCATCTCTGCATCTTTCCAATTTTGGAAAGAGAAGGGGCCCTGCAGGAAGGGGTATAAGCTCCAGGTGTTCAAAACAAGGAAGCCATAGCTGGGATAAGGCCATCTGCATGGAGGGGTGTCGCTTAGCTCAGGGGCTGTCGCATGGTGTTCCCTGCCCCCTCGTTTTCTCCCCTGAGCCTCATTCAGCCTATGACAGCCACTTCTGGCCTGGGGTTCCAGTAGTGCCCTGAGACCCTCCCCAGACTGCTACCCTTCCCCTCACCCTACACTCGGAACTCTGTGTCTTTCCCTCTTCCTGCTCTAAGCTCTTTTCTGCCAGGAAGTGTCCCTACTCCAGAAGCTTCTGAGATCTGTCCCCTGCCAGAGCTTTGTCTCACTACAGCTTAGTGCCTCTTCGACAAGTATGCCCTCTCCCCACTCTGTTGCAACGTTCTAGGCACATTTAACACTCCTCAGTCTGAACCAGGTCACTTCACTATTTGGATCACACCTTAAGGCAGAATAAATGCGCGCAAAAGTCACAGTGCCTTGGTTTCCCCAGCATGGCAGCCTGGGGTTTACTCAGGCATTTTCCTCATTTTGCTGCTGCTGACTTCCCTGCTCACCTCCCTGTTCTTACCCCGCGGTCCCTGTAACTTGCCAGTGATGACGAGCAGTTGGCCCTGGAGCAGAGAAGAGAGGTCACCAGGGGTCTGGGCCATCATCCCTGACTTCCTGGGGTTACCCTCTCTGAGTCTTCATATCCTCAGCCACAAAAATGGAGTCATTAGAGTAGATGAACCTTGAGGTGTGCACAGCTTTGTCTTTCCCAAATCTGCTCTCTCCCTGGGTTCTCAGGCTTGGGCAAGCATTCCACCTTATGTGTCCCGCTCCCTTTGGCCTAACATTCCTGCTTAGCTGGGCTAGCCTCCTTGCACTTCAATCTCTCAAATCTCTGCACTGCAAGGTTCTGCCTTACTGCTTCTGATTTCCCACTCTCCTACTTGCATGAGAAAACTCCAGGCCCTCCTGTCTCTCATTCCCTCCACATCAGCCTGCTGTTCCCTTTCCTGGGGCTTCACCCACTGAGGACAAGCCTAAGGTAAAAAGGGCATGGGCTCTGGAATCAGACACTGGTGACCATGAGAAGTAACATCACTCTCCTAGCCTCAGATATACTCAAAGGAATGACTTTCTAATGGTGGAACTTCACCCTGACAAATATTTGGGGGGAAGGTTTTATTTCATGAGGGGAAGAGGAAGAAGTAACATTTTTCTGGGCATAAAGTCAAACCCTAGGAACTTCTGAACTCCTTTTGAGAACAAAAGAGGAGGGGGGCTAAGGAAATCCTCTCTACCAGCTGGTTCTACAGCTACTCTCTGGTAGTCCTGATCCCAGGGAACTTGCCCTTTACTTCACTGGGTAGGTGTGTCGTTTGCTAATGCTCCATCTTAGCACCTGAGCCAAGCTCATGCTCCAGCTCCAAGGATGACCCTAGATTCTGTCCTTATTTGAAAATGAGTCCCTAGGGCACAAGGGGACCCTGTCCAAGCAAGCTCCCACATCAGTGTGACGTGCAGCCTGGGAGCTCAAATGGCCTGAAGCACCAAAAGTCCGGCCAAGCTCTCAGGTTGTCCCAGGCCCAGCCTCTGGGCCCTGCCTCTGACCACCTCCCAAGCCCCTCCCAAGCCCCTGCTTATCTCCAGAAACATCGTCAGATTGCCCTTTCCCTGTTGGCTCCCTGAAAGGTGCTGGCAACCTCCAGGAATCTTCTCAGGGAGCCAGTCACTGAGTGACCTTCTCTTGGCCTTGCTGCATCAGCACCTTTCCCCACTGATTCTCAGCTCTCCTCCTCCCTCTCTTCCTCCTTTTTTTCCCTCCCCTTGGCCCTTCTCCAGCTTTTCCTCTTCTCCTGTCCTTCTCAGCCCTTCTCTTCCCCTTCTCCTCAGCCTTCTTCCACCTTCTCCCCTCCTCCTCAGCCCTCCCCACCCACTTACCCTCCTCCTCAGCCTTCCCTCACACTCCTCCCTCCTCCTCAGCTTCCCCTCACACTCTTCCCTTCTCCTCAGCCTTCCCTCACACTCCTCCCTCCTCCTCAGCTTCCCCTCACACTCTTCCCTCCTCCTCAGCTTTTCCTCACACTCCTTCCCTCCTCCTCAGCCTCCCCTCACACTCTTCCCTCCTCCTCAGCCTTCCCTCACACTCCTCCCTCCTCCTCAGCTTCCCCTCACACTCTTCCCTCCTCCTCAGCTTTTCCTCACTCCTCCCTCCTCCTCAGCTTCCCCTCACACTCCTCCCTCCTCCTCAGCTTTCCCTCACACTCCTTCCCTCCTCCTCAGCCTCCCCTCACACTCTTCCCTCCTCCTCAGCCTTCCCTCACACTCCTTCCTCCTTCCTCCTCAGCCTTCCCCCACCCTCCTCAGCCTTCCCCACCCACCTACCCTTCTCCTCAGCCTTCCCCACCCACCTACCCTTCTCCTCAGCCTTCCCTCACACTCCCTCCTCCTCAGCCTCCCCTCACACTCTTCCCTCCTCCTCAGCCTTCCCTCACACTCCTCCCTCCTCCTCAGCCTCCCCTCACACTCTTCCCTCCTCCTCAGCCTTCCCTCACACTCCTCCCTCCTCCTCAGCTTCCCTCACACTCTTCCCTCCTCCTCAGCCTTCCCTCACACTCCTCCCTCCTTCCTCCTCAGCCTTCCCCACCCACCTACCCTTCTCCTCAGCCTTCCCTCACACTCCTCCCTCCTCCTCAGCCTTCCCTCACACTCCTCCCTCCTTCCTCCTCAGCCTTCCCCACCCACCTACCCTCCTCCTCAGCCTTCCCTCACACTCCTCCCTCCTTCCTCCTTCCTCCTCAGCCTTCCCCCACCCTCCTCAGGCTTCCCCACCCACCTACCCTCCCCTCAGCCTTCCCCCACCCTCCTCCCTCTTCCTCAGCCCTCTCCCGCCCTTCTCCCTCCTACTTGGTCCACCCTCCTTCCTCCTCCCTCCCAGCCTCCTCCTTCCTCCTCAGCGGTCCTTTCTCCCAACCTCCCCTCCTCTCTCTCCCACCCCTCCTCCATCCCGCTTCTCTCCAGAGCGCCCGCCCACATCTCCACCTCTCAGCCCTTCCTTCTCCCTCCCTCTCTCCTATTCCTTTGGTAAACTTTGCATCCTGGTATTTAAATCTCCACTCATTTCCTGGTTCAGCTGAGGCTCTGATTCCAATTATATCACCTTCATCTTCACAAACAGACAATTCAGGGCAGTCCCATGCTTGCCAGGCGGCTTATATAAGCATTTCCTCCCCTCCTCCCGTCGCCCCTCCCTGCCCCCCCAACCCAGCAGTTTGGAGGTGGGGAGCCAGAGAGATCCTGGCCCCTCACTTTCTCCCCCTTTCCAGATCCCCCGCCCTTGTTCTGAGCACCACTGTGGTCTGTTCGGAGCTGGTGAGCCAAGTAGCCATCTCCACAGTTTGCCTGGGGACACTGGGTCACAGCTTCAGAGTCAGTAAATTGCTGGAGTTTTCCGTTGGATACATTTGCCTGGGAACAAATACATCACCCCAGTCAGGATAGTGAACCAGTCCATTAACACCCCCCCACCCCAGCTACCTCCTGCCCCGGGACTCCCCACCCCCACCCTCCCAGCCTGGGGGAGAGTCCTAAAGACCTTTCTCCTGTAGCGATGTTAGTTTTTGCCTCTTCCTTCTGTTGCCACTTTTGGAAATGCAAGGTCTCCTAGGAGGGGGCACACCTGTCAAGTCTGTACCCCCCCCCCATGGGGCTGAAGGGGTTTATCAGGTGCTTTCTGAAGGGGAGGCCTGGGAAGAGGACATGGGTCCTGACAGGAAGGGAGGTGAAGAGGAAGGAGCCAGAATCACTCTGCCCCTCAGAGTGCTGGGCAGCAGCACTGCCTTTCCCTGAAGCATTTCTCAATTTTCCATAGCCTCTTCAGGTCACAGTATGCTGTCAGGATTTTTATTAGTAGTATTATTATGGTTTCTAAACTATGACCATACAAAGAATATTTCAAATGATTTCTTAATTCAGTGTACACTTAAAAAATTTTTTTTTTATTTATTTGCCAGAGAGAGAGAGAGAGAGAGAGCACAGGCAGGGGGAAAGGCAGGCATAGGCAAAAGCAGGCTCCCCGCTGAGCAAGGAGCCTGATGTGGGACTCGAACCCCTGACCCTGGGATCATGACCTGAGCAGAAAGCAGGCACTTAACTGACTGAGCCACCCAGGCATCTCTCAGTGTACACTTTTAATTAGCATTCAGAGCCTCCAGAAGACACTGGCCATCAGGCCTGGGATATGCTGGGGGCAGCTCAGGAGCGCTACAACTGATTGTTAAGTCATTCGAATTTTGTGAATCAGTTGTTCAATATAGCCGTCCTTGGAATCCGTCATGGTGGGAGCAATTACTCCATGGCAATCAATGCAGTCTCCACCCAGGGGCCTTCTCCACCGTCCTTTTCCTGGAGAGCTGGTCGTTAAGCTTACCCATGGTGCCACCGATGGGGGCCTGGCAGAACCTTCAAGATCACCAGGGACTAGGCCCCCCGCCCCAATGCACAGGAGCAGTACCTCAAGGACCCAGGGCTATTTGACAAGCATAAGCAGGAATTCTTTTGGGGTTGTCCCACTGAGGGGAACTGGTGCTGGTTGGGCCAGGAGCATGGGAGCTAGGTACCCTGCAAAGCCCAGCACAGCCCCCAGATTGTCGTACCTGAGATGCCTCTGGGAAAAGCACAAAGGTTTTTTGGGGGGCTCCTGGCTTTGTAAGGGAGGTCTGACAGTCTAACTCCCTTCCATCGAAGTGTATCAGGCACCTTGTGAGGGGGTGGGGATGAAGGTAACAGCTCTCAATTCTGCCCTCCCTCGGGTCTGCGATCCCTTGGCTGTATACTGGTCGGCCATGGGCACAGGAACCAAGGCTGTCCCTGTCCTAAATCCTATTCCAGTCTCTCCCCCACCCCCCACCCCCATTGCAGAATTGGGGCAAGAGGGGAGGGCTTGTCTTCCGAGGAAAGGACAGAGGTGAAGGGAATGAGGCCATATAGCCCCTTGCAAACACTCTGGACAGTTCCGTGGGGATCTGTCCAGGCTGTCTCCTGCACTGCCCCAACGACACTGATCAGAGTGTTGCCAGCCAGGCAAGCACTATGGGAATGTAGCTTTAGCTGAGGTCAAGGCCGAATGATCCCAAGATAGCTGGGCGTGGGCTCTTCTTGTATAAGCCCCACACCCAGCAGCCCTGTGCTGTGTGGAGTCAGTGCAGGTGTGCCCAGGCCTTGCACAACACACCTACACCCTGCCTGGCCCACTCCCTGTTCTCTGTGCCCCTCACGTCCCAGTCCCACCTGGATATCCGACCATTCAGAGACCCCTGAAGCCTGCTGCTGGTTGGAAGACGGACTTAGGAGCCAGTTTAGGTCCCCATGTTGCCAGCTTCTCTGGCCTCCTCGTAGAGCATCAATAAGGACCAGAAGTGATCTTCTGATACAACTGATAATTGCCAGGCACCGTGTACGGATAAGTCCTCCCGTATCCACAGGGAATGGAGTGCTCCAAGAGTGCTCCAAGACCCCCAGTGGAGGCCTGAAACCACAGACAGTACCAAGCCCTGTAGATGCAGTGTGTTTTCCTACACGGACCCATGATAAAATCCATTTATAAATTAAGCACAGTAAGAGATTAACCGCCATGACTAGTAATAAAATAGAACAATTATGATAATATACTGCAAAGTTATGAGAATGTGGTCTTTCTCTCAAAATATCTGATTGTACCATACTCCCCCATTTTTCTTCTTTTGATGATGTGAGGGGACCAAAGGCCTGAGTGGGGAGTAGAAGGGAGGGTGAATGACACGGGTGCTGGGATGTTGCATTCGGCTGACCGTGTGCCAGAAGAGGACCCTCTGCATTTGGGTTGCAGTTGACCTTGGATGTGAAACTGCAGGAAGCGGAAGTGCCAATAACAGGGGACTACTGTGTGTGCCTTTTATATGCCATGCACTGGCTCGACTTTGTGTACACACACACACACACACACACACACACACACACCTGTCATTATTGAACTATAATTCACACCATGCAACTCCCCCATTAAAAGTGTACCGACCAGGGACGCCTGGGTGGCTCAGTTGGTTAAGCAACTGCCTTCGGCTCAGGTCATGATCCTAGCGTCCTGGGATCGAGTCCCACATCGGGCTCCTTGCTCGGCAGGGAGCCTGCTTCTCCCTCTGCCTCTGCCTGCCATTCTGTCTGCCTGTGCTCACTCTCTCCCCCTCTCTCTCTCTGATAAATAAATAAAATCTTTAAAAAAAAAAAAAGTGTACCGATCACACATTTAGTATATCCCGTTTCCCAACCATTGCCACCGTCATTTTTAGGACATATTCATCCCCTCCTTTCAAAAGGAACTTCATACCTTTTTCCACCTACAGCCCCTGGCAACCACTGATCTTTCCCTCTATAGATCTGCCAGTTCTGGGTGTTTCACAAAAGTGGAAGTCAATGCCATGTGGAGTCCTTCGTGAGCGGGCTTCTTTCACTTAGCACGGGGTTTCCAGGGCTCGTCCTGTTGTAGCAGGCATCAGTGATTCAGTCCTTTTGGTTGACAACTGATAACGCCACTGTGTTTGTTGATCAACCACATTTGACTTCTTCTCACATAGGGACATCTGGGTGGTTTCCACTTTGGGCATTTTGGAAGAACGCTGCTGGGTGCATTTATGTACAGGCTTTTTTGTGGACCGATGTTTTCATTCTCTCATGTATACAGCAAGGAGCAGAAATGCTCAGTTCTCTGGTAACTCTTTTACATATATTTTTACCAATGTGGCCAACTTGCCAAGGCTGCTGTCATTACCCCTGCTTTAGAGATAAAGGAAGCAAAGCTCTGAGAGGCAGAGAAATTGCAGAAATTGCTTCAGACCACAGGGCAAGAGAGTTGCTCTGGCAACCCCGCGTTGTGTGACTCTTCTATGCTGCGATCCGTGCTGCTCTAGGTCAAAAGCATGTGCACCCCAGCAGGCCGATATTAACCTGTCCCTCAGCTCAGCTCAGTGAGCCTTTCATCTGTGCCGGAAGTTTCGGTTGCCAGTGGTGTCTTTGTTGTTTTTCTTTGAATCTTTGCCTTCCTGATGGGACCAGACCTGACCTCTCACTTCTCTTTCTGGGAATATGCTTTCCTGACCTTTGGAAGTCTCTGGCTGGTCTGTGACCCACTAGGACCCCAGCATTTTCTTCTACGGTCTATAAACACAAGCACGTCTTCCCTGACTTACATTTGCCTTTCTTGCCTCTCTTCTTTATAAACGTCATCAGTTGAATTGGATTCTGATAAACATTCAAAAGCAAACAACGGTGCTGTGAATTAGGACTGCTTTTTTTTAAATGTTTTGTGCGAACCTAGTGAGGGCCGACTGGGTGAGATATCAATGTGACATTGCCATGGGGTTCACATTTTTTCCTCTTCCTTCATCCTCCACCAGAGCTCCTTCTCTCCTCTGGTACAAACCTCCCTCTGCTTCAATCACGCTATCCTATTTTCCTGGTTTCGATAACTGTTCCCAGTTGTGTCTGGATGAAAATAGTTACCCTTTTCAAGCCCTGTCCGCTCTCTCCAGAAAGACTGGGTTAGCTAATTCTTCCAGCCAGTTCTTACTGAGCATCTCCTAGGGCTGGAGTGTTCTGTACCGTTGACCGTTAATGAATATTATTTTCATAAGGTGGTGATGATAACAGTGAGAGCGGCTTCCTGTTATCTTTTGCTCTCCTACTGTGCCACTGTGGGTTTTAAGATGTTCTGCAATGCTTCAATGTCGGAAGTTGCCAGTGTCAGCAGCTTTTTAAGAAGTTGTGTTTTTTTAATGCTATCCTTTTTAAGGCTAGCCTCTTGATTTTTTTTTTTCTTTTCAAAATAATGACTACATGTTAGGGAGTTTCCCAGGAGAAAGAGAATCTCCGGTGTTAGACACATTACCCGCCCCCCCCCCAAAGGCAGCTGGTAGTCCCCTATGGCTTCCGTGCCGGGGGGTCGGGGAGGGGTGGATGTCAGCCACGCAGAGGCAGGGAACTTGCTACTTCCAGATGGCTTGGTTTGGTGGGGAATTTGTCAGCCCGTTCTCCAGGTCTGCTGGGGCTCTGCTGAATCTAGAACGAGCAAGGGTAACGAGCAAGGGGCTGATGGCTAAGTATCAAATCTAGGCTGAGCCCAGACCTATAATGTATCCCGTTTGGGTGGTAGCGCTCACAAGCTCTGAGCTCTATGTGTGTGTGTTTGGAACAAGTAACCTAACCTCTGCCTGTCTCCGTTTTCTCATCTGTAAAATGGGTATAATCATAGTATCTACTCGATGGGGCTGTTGTGAGTGCTAAAGGAATTAATGTATGTCAACTGCTTAGAATAGTGCCTGGCACAGAGTACATGCTCTGTAACAGTTAGTGACTTGGAAAATCAAGTTTAAACCTGTTCTGTCCGATGTGGTAGCCTCTACCCACATGGAGCTCTTGAGCACTTGAACTGTGGCTAGCCCAAATTAAGATATTCTGAAAGACTTTGTGTTTAAAAAAAAAAAAAAAAGGTTAAATAGTTCTTTAACCATTTTAAAATGCTGAAGTGATAATATGTGGGATATATTGGTTTGAATAAAATAAGCAATTAAAATTAAAGTTACCTATTTATTTTTACCCTTTAAATATGGCGACTAGAAAATTTGAAATCACACATGTGGCTCTGATTTGTGGCTCACCATTATATTTCTACCGGACAGTAACTGGTCCAGTTCGATAAAATGTAGCCAACGGTGATTGTCAAAGTCCTGAGACCTTCGGTCTGAGAACATCCAATGTGGACTTGAGGGCTGACTACACGGGCAATTCTGAGTGTGCCTGTTGTAGGAGTCCAGAGGAAGGAGAAAGGAAGGAAGGCTCTGGTGGAGAAGGAAGGCCACAGACTGGGCTGGGCCTGCAGGCCGCCCACTTCCCCAGGGGCAAGGAGGCATCCAAGAGGGGAGGACCTTCCAGGCCTAGGACACTGTGCACAAAGTTAGAGCAACGGATCAGAAAGCTGACATGATGCCTAATGAGGCCAGGACACCCCTCGATCTACCTTCCGCCTGTCCCGGGCGAGGGTGTAGTTCCAGTCCCCTGTGGCCAGATAGGCAGCCCTCCTCCCACTCAGGTTCCCAGATTTGCTCATCTGCACCCCCTTCAAGCTCAGTCTTGATTTGCGACCTTGTTTTCCAAAGGCAAGTGTGCCTCCTCCTCCCCCGGTCCCCAGGGGGTTGCTCCGGCCTCCATTACCAAACCCTGTGACAAGAAATGCGGCCCCCTTATTAAAATAATGTAATGTCTAACTAAAATAGAAACCCCAGATAACAGTTTTTGATGTTTTAATGACTGGGCTCATTAGACAGACTTCCCACTTAAAGTGTCTGTCTAGCAATTAAGGCTAAAAAAATCATAAATGATGACCACACCTTCTGTGGCTTAATGGTTACTCTGAAGGCTGGTCTTATTATCTCGGTGATACAGTCTGTGATAAAAAAGAATTTAAGATACTCTCCCAAGATTTATTTCCCCATTAGCAAGCTGGAGGAGGAAGGTTAAGAGTACTCTTAAGGTCAGAACTGGTAAGGGAGCGGGTGAATAATAAGATGCCTAGAATTTCCCTCCTGCAGAACCAAGCCTCCTCCTGCCCCGTGGGGAGGTCCTGCACGCCGAGGGGTTTAACTTTTGCCTGTCACAGGGAAGTCTGTGAATTGTTACTCTAAGTGACCCCAAGCAGTTTATTTAGTTAATTGTCAAGCATGCAAAGCTGAACTGGAGAATCACCTACTTCCACGTAAATTATTTCCAATCCTAATCTGCTGACGACGGAGGAACAGGCAGAAAGGGAGAGCTTGATGAGAAAAACCTGGGAGAATGTGTCCACCTCCCCCAAACCAAATGTCCAGGGTGAGGGGGCGTGAGATGGGAGAGGAGGAAGGGAAGCATGACTGCAGAGTTGGCTGGGGGCGGGGGGGGGGGGGTTTGCTGGGTGAGCGCCCCCTCCCAGGAGTGGCTCTGGGCTCAGGCTTCCAGGGAGGGGACTGGGAAGGCTTATAGCTCTGCAGGTTAAAGGAGACACGAATAATTTAAAAGTGAATTGTGTTCAGAAGTAAGTATGAGAGGGAGCGCCTTTAGCCTTTTATTAGACTTGTCTCAAGTGATGAATGATATTTGGACAACCGAGGCCATTAATGGAGCCATTGTACCTGTGCGGGTGGGCGGGGAAAGGCTCCGGCTACTTGAGATTGGACGCTGATAACCGGGCTCCTTATCAGAACCAGCTGGGGCTGCCTGACCTTAGGCCTCTGCCCCCAGCTAGCAGGGGAGTTTGCTTGGTGGGGGCTGCACCTACCAGCTCATTAAGGAATCACACTGCAACAGCAGACTTGCCCAGTCCCTCCCCTGGATCTGTCACCTGCAACCTCTCCCAAATCCCTGATGAAACAGGTAGGCCTGGGTGTTTCCAAACAGGTAGGCCTGGGTGTCTATGGGGGAAGGGAGGTGCTGGGTGGCCACAAAATTGAATCCAGAGCCAGAGTGAGAGTGGAAGTCCACTGAGATGTTATCTACAGCATGGGGTCCCTTGGGGCTGCTGTCACCCTATGTGGAGTGATTTCAGAGAGCCCCCAGGTCAATGGCAAAGCACTGGAAGTGTTTCAACAGCTTTCAGCCCTTGGCTGTTATTCTTAAGCGTCTATCCTGGGCTGGCATGTGCAAGGAGACATGTTGCAAAAGATGAGGTAACATATTTCACATTTATTTTTCTTTGGAGAACACTAGATGCCCCTTCCTAAAACCACTTACTGGAGTGGTGTTATCATTTATAGTCAGGGCCCCTTTGCTTATTAATACAGCATTTTATGCCCACTCAGTTATTCATGGGAACAGTCCCACGCAAAGGATAGCTGCTGTTCTTCCCATTTTATTGACGAGGTAACTGATGCAGAGTGTAACTGGACTTATTTGGGTGCAAATGAGAGAAAACCCAAATCATACTGGCTTAAGGGGGACTATGTACTGGCTATGTACTGCAGGGATTCATGGGTACGGCTGGATTCAGATGCCCCTGAATGCAAGCTGAGCAAACTTGGAATGCAGGTTTCTTTGTCTCCTGTCGGCAAGAGGGTAGCAGCAGGGGCAGCCTCACATCTCTCCAGTTCAGATCCAGTAGGAAAAAAAAAAAAGAGAGAGAGAGAGAACATCTCTTGGTGCTTATTAAAGACCAAGCCTTAGGATTAGTTTTGGTGGGGCTGATTGGCTGTCTTGAGTCAAATGTCCAGTCCCTGAACCAATCCCTGTAGCCAGAGCATGGAACACATTGACTGATTTATAGCCAGAGCATGGAACTCATTGACTGGCTTCTGCCCAGTCACGTGCTTCACCTTGGAACCAGTTATGGAGTCCTATCACACCATCTGGTCCAAAGTGGGAGCCAAGAATGCACAATAGGGAATCAGAAGCTCTGGCTAAAAAAGGTGGAATGGATTCTGGGAAGCCAAAGCACAAGCTTCAGGATAGAGGGTGCACTGGTGATAAAGCCAGACCTGGAAACCAAGACATACCAAGTCATTTGGTCCTTCCGCCAAGTCCACAGGGATCTGGGAAGCAGTGGAAGAACAAGCATCCCAGCTGTGACTCAGGCCAACTTTTGGCTTTATTTAGTACCCCCTTCGTAAGCAGAACTTTCTAGAACATCCTAAACAACAAAAAAGTAACAAAAGAAGGTATTCCAAGAACCAAAGACAGCCCAACAGTACGTGATTAGAAAGACACTAAGGCGAATATTGGGTCCTTCACCAATACTGTGACTTGATCCATTAATGCCTATGTCGTCTCTCACCTAAAACGCATCTTGTCCGTCTCTGCCTGGATAAATCCCATTCAATGGTCAAGTCCATGCTTAGAATGGATCACTCCCTCCCATATTCTTCTCTTGCACTTTTTTGGGACTCTAGCTCATCACAGACTTTGAGTTGGCCAGTTTGTGGGGTTTGCTTGTGCCAGTAGATTTTATCTTATCTACTAACTTAGCTCAATTGGTGGTGATTTTCAGCCAAAGGATTCTGCGGCTTGCCAGAAGACTGCTGTGATTGATTAGTGATGGTTGCTGAGATAGGTAGGGTAGTAACCTTGTATTAGTTAAGACTCCTGGGATTGCAAATAAAGAAAACCAACTCAAGGTAGCTTAAGGTGAAAATACCATTTGTTATAAGGATACAGGGGCAGGTTATAGATCTTAAACCATGCAGGAAAACGCTATCCAGGACTCCATGAGCTACTGGAACCAGGAAAGCCATTGGCAACCAGTTATTTCTTCAATATTTGTCTTCCTGTGGCCCTGTGCGGTCTCATCTTGGCTTATGTCTATGCAACTGACTAATCCTTTCATCTCTACAGATTATCTGTCTTTGACTTTCCTTGCATATGATAGAAGAAGGTCATATGAGATGCTTACTTATATGGCCATCAAGTCTAACCATATATAGAGAAAGTCTGGGCTAGTCTAGCCCAAGTTGTTTACCTAGCTTTGTCCTAGTCAACAATGGTCAGAGAACGAGGTTCCCTAGTAAGGGGAAACTTACACAGGGAGAGAGGAGCCAGATTTAAGAAAAGGGGATCATCAAGGTCTGGCCAGACACTCCCAAAGGAGGCCTCTTTCTATATATTCTGCGTATTTGCTGACCACACCTTGATAATGGAGGCCATGGTGGTAATGGTTTCAGGGAAAGTGGCAGCAGGGGCAAAGATTCAGAAATCAGGACAACTCAGCCTTCCCTCAAGGGACTGGCCATCTTGGAATTCCAAGTCTACAAAAATGATTCCAAGTCTGCAAAAATGATTTAAACCCCACAACGACTTTGATAACTGCCAGAAAGCAGGTCCTGGGTGCTGGATCACTGGGTCAGATCACCAGAACCCCTTGCTCTCTCCCCACCCATTTCTCTCAACCTCCACACGAGATGGGACACTGTTTCACAATCATGTCAGGATTCAGGCTTCTGAGCTCAGAGGAAAGTATCCTGTCAACTGTCCTTTCCTACTGAGCTCCATCCCTGACGATGAGAGCAGTGCCCTCAGCCCCCAAGCAACATGATACCTAGCCAGCCCCTGCCCTCCCTCTTCTCCATCTGCCTGTCACGTGTTGTCACATCCTCACAATGATTTTACAAGAAAAGAAAGGATAAAGTCATGTCAGAGCCCAGGAAGCGATCTGCAGCTATGCTGATGTCACCAGGAGCCCCATTTCCTTTCTCTGTAAGTACGCTGCCCAGAAAGTGCATTTGCAGTCCGAGAACTTAGCAGTTCAGAGCCTTCCTAAGAAGTGACAGCTCAGCTAGTGACCTGTGTTTAAGGGATCAGGACTGTGATTCCGTTTCCTCTCTTTGGTTTATGCCTTCTCTCACTCTCTAAAGAAATCAAAATGCCTCTTGTTTTTTCGTTTTCTAATCAGATGTTCCTGCTTGGTGCATTCTCCGTTTTCTCTTTCCCACTAAAAGAAAGTAACAGTGTTTACCTGCCTGAATTAAAAGGCACTTCTGTAAGAGGGGTGGGAGAGGGTCATGGGACCAGGGTTCTGCACCCCCAATAAAGGCAGAGCTGCAGGTATCACAGGATTATAACAGAAGCTTCCAGGAAAAGGGTGGCTTTGAGAAGAGGGTGGGTGACTGCCTTGATTGCCGCCCGCCTCTCTGATTGAAATATGGCTTTCTGTGCCTTGCCGGGTTCCGCAGAGGAGGTTACCAGCTGTCCGTCAGCTTGCAGACCATAGGCTTTCCTCCATCTGGATACTTAGGGGGAAGCAAGGGCAGGAGACAACCATCTGTCCCTCAGTTGTGGGTTGCAGGAGGATAGCTCAGTAAGGCCCGTTCATTCATTCATTCGTTCCTTCACCCTATAATCAGATATTAAGACCCCGATCGGCCAGCCCTGTGCCAGCAGTCTCCTCAAAGCTTACACTCGGGCAGCTTGCCCTCTCCTGCCTTGACCACCAGGTGTCTAGCTTGAGGAAGAGTGCAGGTCTGTAAATGACTTGGCTCTTGCCAACCTCCACTCCATCTCTGTGTAAAATGGCAACACCAGTGTGTGCTACAGAATGCCTCAACATGGTCCTGGGAATTTAAGGACTCCTTATATTTGTCCAGACCCAAGAATGCCAGAGTTCTGAGACACAGCATCTTGAGAGTTGTGGGATAATCAGCAGCATTGCTTAGCTAGCCGAAGTTAAATTATGGTTGCTACTAGGAAGGGACTGGAGGGGGGGAGATTTTTGCACCAAATTTACCTGCCCCAGAGTGAGAAGAATAACCTAGAAATGCCTGGCCAGGTTGAAAAGTGCTGTGAAGTGTGGTTGGAAATACAATTACTGCCTCTCAGGTAGGGCAGCTAATGTATGGGCATGGTTGGATGCTGCTTTTCATCACCTTGACTGCTGTTTCCCCAGAGCTGTATCTAGGTGGAACCATTCCGCTCCATGCCCCTTTTCTCGTTTCAAAATGTTCAATTTTAATGAAACAGATATGAGGTCAGGGAGCAGAAGTCACTTAAGAAGTAACAGCATATGCAAACCTGTGTGTAACTCGTTACAATTGAAAATGCAGTAAAACCTTGATTAAGGGCACCCCAAGTAACCAGAACTCTCAATTAACTAGGATTTATTTCTTAGAATTCTGCTTTGAGGGGGAAAAGCGTATGATAATGGGGGGAAAAAAATCTCACCCGAGGAATTTTTTATCCGCTGTCCTCCAAGGTGCCTGGACTCCATCTGCCTCCTCCGTAAGATCCCTTTTTCTCCTTCACCTCCATTCCAAGGCCTGTTCAATGAAAACTCATGTCAGAGGGATGACCCTACAATGTATAAGGTCAGTTCATCTCCCTCTTTCACAGACAGGGACCCTGAGACCCAGGAGGTGGCGTGACCTGCCCTAAGACCCCCAGCTGATGGCTGGTGGCCACATTGTCTCTTCAGTGCTAGTCAAGTGATTGTAACTGTGACATGCTGCTCCCCACAATGTGAGCTGCCTAACCTTGCTGGTCCCCAAAAGGTCTTCACGTGGAGTAATAATGTGAGGGGAAAATGAGAGGGGCCAGCCAGACGATCACATCATTATCCAGTAAGCCATGGCCACATCGCCCATCCGGGTCTGGAACGTCTGACTTTAGGACAGCCGTTGAACAACAGCCAGAACAGAGGGCCGTGGCCAGTTCAATGAGCTAGACTTTGGATTTGGGTGAGAATCTGAAACTTCAAAAGCCTTGAAAAAAGAACTTGAAAAAGCTGGATGCAGCGTGGCATTGCCTCCCAGTGAAGACTCTGGATTTCCCTGGACAGTTTGTTGCTTCCTCTTCTGGGAACTGCTATGTTTACATCCAAAGGAATCCCTGTCTCTGTTTTCCCCTCACAGCTGCTGTCAGGCCAGCCTCAGGATAGGCAGTCACTTCCTGTAGCACCCTTGTAAGGCACTAAGAAGATCAGCTTCTCTCTGCATTGCCCCCAAATCTTCACTTTTCTATGATCAACCTTAAATGCCACTTGGAGTCACTCAGGGGGACTTTTTGGATTTTAGGAGATCTGGGCCAGTCCTGGGCCCATCTGTCCTCAGATTCATTTTTTCCCATGCTGTCCTCTGTATCCTAAACCCTGACCCACTAGCACTGTTGCCTGGGCTTCCTTGCTGGGTTGGGGAAACACTAGCTCAGGGCAGGAGAGCCGGAAGAAGGGAGGAGCCAGATATCCCCTCTTTTCCCCTCTCTACATTTGGTGGCTTCTCCACCATGCCTGTGTCTTCTCTGTGGCTCCAACTCCTCCCAGATACCCCACCATGGTTCTGGCCTTAGAGTCTACTGCATTCTGCTAAGACGGTCTCCCCTCTGGATAGTCTAGCAGCCTCCCACCCTTGTTAATCATGAGTTCCCTCACATTGAATCCTCTCTGTTGAATTACCTGGTCTTGACTGGTCCTGACCAATACAAGCTCCCGGTATTAAAATGCAAACCCCGTATACCTCAAACCTCAGTATTCAGTGGAGACCAGCAGTATTTCATGGACTTTTTCTGGTGAGCAAAAATTTGACCCCATCAGCTTTTATTACTTGACCAGAACCTGTAGTTAATCAGTCAGTTAAAGCAGGCGTATACTAAAGGTGTATGAATACGTTCAATGTCTTATTTTAACTTAGAATCTTCTTCACCAAAGCTGGTCAAGGATTTTATTTGATTATGGGTCTCATGGTTGGGGTCCTCCACTGTTCTTCTTGCATAAACATCCCCATAAATAAGACGTCATCTGAGGATTCTAGAATAAATAGATTACAGTGAAGGACATAAAGACACAAGCAAAGCCTGCTTGAATGCAAAATCCTTCTAGGTTTCTGGTTTGCTTTCCAGTGTTTTCTTATCTCATGCACACCTAACTCAACAGCATTTTTGCAATGACTCACTCCTGAGACTATCAATTTAGTTTGTGTGAAAACTTGGATGTGGCTTTCTTTCTGCAATTCTGTTTCATCAGTTTACATTAAATTAAATTGTGAAATAATAGTAACAAGCTCAACTGGTATAAACAGGTTTGGGCATAGCTGCTCTTTGCAAGGGTGGGGGGCGCTCGGCTGAGGGGTGCCCAAGTGTCCAGGCTCCCCAGGGGGGCCCGGTGAGCCTCTGGTGTTCAGAGTGTGGAGGGTACTCAGAAGGTTTGAAGTGGGGGTGGGGAGCACTGATTACCACAGCAAGTGTAGTAAGTGGAGGTGGCCTCCTGAAATCCCTGCCAGGGCTCCTTGTCTGTAGGTACAGACCCACTATGGGCAAACAAGCTCTCAGGCTTGTTGGTTGGATGGTCCCCTCATTATTGCAATAGGAGCGCATTAATGATTCCCAGAATGCCATCTGCTGCCAAGAATTGTGATTGGCGTCCACACTCGGCTTGTTTGCCAATGTTTCTTCCTCCCAGCTCCTTATCTCTTCATGGCTTAAACCAGGATTGGAGGAGTTGGGGGGGTGAAGGGAGGCACCGGCCTCAGTGCGAACACTCAGAGCTCGGGCCCGGAAGGTATCACTGGGCTCTAACCAATCGCCATGTTTCTCAAGGACGTACAAGGGGAGAAGGGGTGGAGTCTCCCTGTACCAGGGAGGCCACACAGACCGAGACAGCACCGCATGCAGAAAGATTGTTGGGGTTCTGCTTGCATGATTAGAACTCTGGCCTGGCTGCTGGCTGTCCTCAACCCAGGTATTAAGAGCCAGCCACGTCCCTCACGGGCTGGGGTGGTTCCTGGCCTTGCAGCTGAAGGAGTCAGACAGGGTGGTCCCAAGATTTCTTTCAGCTTTCACATCCAATGTGCCTGTGACCCCTAATACATGATTCCTGCCCTCAGAATGAATACTGTCTCGAGATGCCCAGTGCAATAGCCGCGAGCTTCCTGTTGCTCTCAAGCACTTGAAATGTGACTACCCCAAATTGGGAAGCACCACGAAAATAAAATACTGGATTTCGATGACAGTCTCCCCCGCTCCCCGCCCCGGCACCCCCCGACCCCCGCAAAAAAAGACAGAGAGAAAAAATAACATGCATCATGATTGCTACATCTTTTTTTTTTTTTTTAAAGATTTTATTTATTTATTTTACAGAGAGAAATCACAAGTAGATGGAGAGGCAGGCAGAGAGAGAGGGAAGCAGGCTCCCTGCCAAGCAGAGAGCCCGATGCGGGGCTCGATCCCAGGACACTGAGATCATGACCTGAGCCGAAGGCAGCGGCTTAACCCACTGAGCCACCCAGGCGCCCCATGATTGCTACATCTTGAAAGAATCGTATCTTGGATATATTGGGTTAAAATATATTGTCAGAAATTGTTTCTTTTTACTTCTTTTAGGCAGCTACCAGGCTATTTTAAATTGCATATGTGGCTTGTAATCGATGTCTATGGGCAAGCACAGCTGCGGAGGGAAGCTGCGTAATGAGATAAGGGGCGCCCAGAGCGGCACCTGCCACAGGAGCTCAGCGAGGAAAGAGCTGGGCCGGAGTGCCCCCAAGAAGATGTGGCGGAAAGGGGGGTGCTGGGCCTGATTCAGCTAACAGAGCAGAAACCATTCATCCTGCAGCTGGGCAGCTGGTTGGCCAACCTTCCTGGAAGTGGAGGCTTTGGGAGGGGATCGGGGGAGCAAAGGCTCTAAAGACAGGCCTCGGCCGAGCTGAACTGTCCCCGTCCTTGTGCCGGTCTGTCTGGGCTCTCCCAGCACACACAGCTTGCTCATCCTCCATCCTCCATCCTTTTCCTTTCTTGATGCCCCTCACTGAACATGCTCAGGTCTGCTGGGCCGGTCAGGATGAGCAGGAGCGGAGAGGGAACGTGGGTCCTTCTTCCCACCTGGCTCACTTGGAAGGCCAGTGCAGCAGGGCTCATGGAGACTGTGATTGCTCAGGAAAGGGCGGAATGGTGTCCCGAACTCCGTGGGTGTCGTTTCAACTGACTTTTAACTCCCTGGGTGAGACTCCCTTCGATAGAGATTGGAAGCCCAGGATTAGGAGCTGGTCACCAAACCCCGAAAGAGAGCTCCCCTCGTTGCCAGCCAGCCAGCCTGTGGGGTTCCGCCGGGTGCACGTTTCCTCTCTCCAGGCAGGGCGCCCGTGCTTCATGGTTGGCTCTCAGAGACGGGACATGGGACATGTCCTGGGTGCCGCCACTTCGCCTTCTCCTTTTATGACCTGACAAAATCTGGGCCTTATAGGAAAAAGCACATGCTGTCTCTAGATGTGGATGTTTTCCCGTCACTTTCCAGGCCTGTGTCCTACCCTGTGTGAGGTTTCCTGAGTGCGGGCTGCTGGCCAAGGGCTGGGAAGGGCTCAGGGCTGCCCAGCCCCCTGCCCAGCCTATTGGCCACACCCCTGCCAACAGCACCCAGCTCTGGATCCTGGGACGACCCTTGACGCCCTTGCAGAGACCAGTGCTCACCTTCCAGAGTCAGGGATGGAGACTCAGCCCTTGCCTGCCCTGGCTTCAGGGAGATTTAAGACTCTCCCAGATCTGGCTGTACCCCCAGCATCTGATTCATTAGGCTGAAGGAGGCAGGTAGCAAGGTGGTTTTTTAAGCCTTGAAGAGTAGAAAACAACTTTTTAGGTTTAGGACAAAACTTCATCTCCTGGTTGCTTAATCAGAGCATGCCCTTGAACTTGCAGCATGGGCATCCCAGGGAAGCTTATTCGAAATGCTAAATCAGGCTCCTCCCTACGCCTCTTGAATCGGAATCTGCATTTCAGCGATTCCAGTTCTGGGGTGGACAGCATCCCCTGGACAGAGCGAGGAAGGAGCCCTGTTCTCAGGGACATCAGAATCACCTGGCAGAGTTGGGGAAATGACAAACCCAGGGCCCGGCTTTCTGAACCTGACCCTTAAGCCTGGGCGGGGGCACCATAGCCCTCACGTAAGCAGTGACCCAGATTGTTTTGATTAATTGAAATAATGGGTGTAGGGCAAGTCATCTTTTCAAGGCCCTTATCCCTCTGTGGCTAGGAGCCCACATCCCGAGACGTGGCCGACACACCCCCACCAGCTGATTTGTTTTCCAGTCCATCACTATTGCATCCAGATGTCCTCCGTGGCTCCCCATTGCCTATCAGATTAAGGCCAGGTTCCTTAGGCTGGCATTGCAGAAGCCCCAGGATTTGACAGCCACGCCCCCCAGCCTACTGTCAGGTTCACACTCACCGTTTCTATCAGTCCATCCCATGGATCGATATGGAACCCCTTGATCATCTGGACATACCACCTGCGTTCTTGTTATTGTTCCTTTGTTTATACAGGTTTGATTTTTGTTTGTTTTTCGTGGACCATCTGCCCACCCCCTTCTCAGCCCAGAGCTTATCTGTCTGTAAATGTTGTCCATCCTTCAAGACCGAGGCTCTGTAACAGCCGAAGCCAGGGCAACGTGTCCTTCTTCCAGCTCCTATGGGGCCAGCTTACAAGCTTACAACTGTTTCATTCACTTGGTGGGCCCCAGGGTAGCTGGAACCGAGGGAGAGCTTGCTTATTTGGGCGGCATGCCTTCTTCCTCTCCTGTTAGACTGTGAGACTCCATGAAGACCCAGACCAAATCTTTATGCTGTTACCATAACCATTTCTCCCATCCTAAGTCTGTCCGGCAATGTAGGCTCAACCTGGCATGGATTTCGTTTCACCGAAAATGGACTTTCAGAGTCGGACCTTGATGAAGGGGGTGTCAGTACCGCTGTCGATCACACCTGTGTATGAATGCGTGTATATATGTAAACCTGCTACTTTTGGTCTTTTTGAAAAGTAAAGGGTAGCTTTGAAAAATAGCAAGGAGAGAATGAAGTAGAATAAGGCAAAAGGCAAAAGCGAATCCTGAGAAATAAGAAAAATTGGGGACGGTACCTTCCCTGGGATCTAATCCGTCCTGGGCCAGAGACTAGTATTAGCAGGCACCGGATAGCAGCCACTGAGTGGCTCCCAGGAGCTGGGCAGGCTTGGGGGCTCGGGGGTAGAGGGGCACCCTGGAGCCCAGCTCTCAGAGGAGACGTAGCTCTGACCACTTCGAACAGATCTGAGAAGTGGGAGAGTAGCAAGTGTAAGAACATAGCCTATTTTTAAAGCAAATGCATCCTGGAAAGGAGGCTCTAAGTCCCCCAACACTTAAGTGGCAGGAATCCTGTTTGGGGAGGAGGAGGGGCAGAGGGAGAGGGAGAAGGAAAATCCCTAGCAGGCTTCTCAGCCAGCCTGGAGCCGGATATGGGAAATCCCTAGCAGGCTTCACACCCAGCCTGGAGCCGGATATGGGGCTTGATCTCACAACGCTGAGATCATGACCTGAGCCCAAATAGAGTTGGATGCTCAACCGACGGACACCCAGGCACCCCAAGAATCGTATTTTAAGGTTACATTGTATTCAGCTTCTTAACTCAGAGAATTTGCCTTTTCACAGGAAACCCAATGTCCTCCTTGTCACCTAAAGTCACAGGTACTTTTGCATATCTTGCCTTTGTTCATAGAACTTGGATGTCCTCCTTTCTTGGCCGGGTGGGGGGGGGGGGCGTGTCTCTGGGTGCCTCCTCCAGGCCTGGGAGGATAGTGCGTTCTCAACAGCAAACAGCCAGGGCTGAGGAGTCAGCCCTGGAGAACTCAGTGGTGGCTCCAAGCAGCTCCGGGGCAACACCCTTAGTATTCACATCTGGAGAGTGGAGGTACTTGAAGCTACTTCTCAGAATAGTGGGAAGGAGTTACTGAGAAAATATATGTTAACCCTTTAGCACCATGCCTGACACAGAGGCAGCACTTACTAAATGGGACCTATCGTTATTATCATTATTGTTGTTTGCATCATGGGACTAATAATACCCCCTCCAACACAGAATTGGATTAATTTGGATTAGAGCGTGTGCCAAGTTCACAACCTGTTGCACATCCTATATTCGTTCATTTAACAAACAATCGCAAGCCTGCTCGGGCAGCTGTAAGAAGGTCAAGGATGCACAGAGGGGCCCTTGGCATCCAATAAGGCAGGTGGAATGGTGTTCGCGTGCATCACCAAAACAGCAAACAGGGGAGGATGTCTTCTGCCCGAGCGCAGAGCACTCTTCACTGATTCCATGTGACCCCCGAAGTGTGGACTGCACTGTGGTGAGAGACTGGACTCTGGCAGGGTGTCCCGGGCAATGGAAGAGTGGATGTGAGCAGCAGGACCGTGTGCACGGGTGTTGGGAGAACAGGAAGCAAACCTGGCTGAGAGAACACTGGGTGTGGCCCCATGGGAGAGCAGAATGGAACACCTGCTCTGAAGCCTGGCTTCTGGGGTTCAATCCCAGCTCCATCAATGAGCTTGGTGACCTTGAGTGTGTTTTCTAACCTCTGTGTGACTCAGTATCCTATCTCTACAAGGAGGATGGTGCTAGTATCTACCTCCTGAGGCTGTTCAGAGCATAGCCTCAGAGCTCAATGAATCTCGTTGTAGCTATTGTGCTCATACAGCAAGGAGGAAAAGAAAAGCCCAGGAAGGAGGTGGGGGCAAAGTGAATGCCCCGTTAAGGAATCGTCCTTCATGCCAGGGGTGTAGTACTAAGCACCAAGTACCCATAGTTAGTACAAAGTACGAATCACCCATTGAAGGTGGCTGAGCTACAGAATGACATTATCCAAATTGTTTGCTAAGGTGAATTGGCCGGTGATGTTCAGCGATGCAGGGAGAGAAGGCAGGCAGTCCTACTGCCCCTCTGCCCCCACCAACCCAGGACAACCAGGAGTTGCCTGGGACAAGCCATCCATCAGTGGTGGCCTCTGATGACTTCTAGCTGAGACAGCCTGTGAATGGTCAGGAGGGATCTCCATGTAGCGGGGGATCCTGGAGCATAGCCTGGAGAAGGAGCTAGAGCCCCTCAGAGGCCTCCCACCTGGGCCAGGGTCACTGAGCCTGCCACTGGACACAGGCCGGGGCCCTGGCCAGAGGAGGGAGGAGGCTCTGAAGACCCCAGATATCCATAAGAGTTTCCACAGTCTGTCCCTGACCAGCATTCCTTATAGTGAGCCCAAAGCCTAGTTCCCCACCGTCCACACTCAGTTTCCCCTGAAGAGATTTGCCAGTGGATACTAAGTCTAACTAATGTTTACGGAGCGCATCCTACCAACCGGGTGCTGGACTCACATTATCAACTCTTTTCTCACAAGAATTGATCTTAGGAGGTAGACAGAGAAGAATCAGTCTCTTCTTATTAATGTGATTTTTTTTATTTCCCAAGTTTTATTCATGAACATGTATAAATTTTAAAATCAAATATATATGTGAGAATAAAAGTAAAATTCTCTATTTAACAAGGTAGCATAATTTAGTGAAGGGAGCAGGAGGTTTGGGATCTGACCCGCAGCCATATCCAAACTCTTGCACGAAGCCGCTGGAAAAAGGATGACATGGTGCCATCCCTCTCCTGGTGGGACGTCGGGGCTTCCCTACCCCACCCTCGAGCAGGGTGCTCACGCTCTTGCCTGCTCTTGTCCCTCCATGTCTGGGGGAACCTACCACCTGAGACATGCAGGCCTGGCTATATTCGCTTAGTGAGTGCCAAGTGTCATTTCCCCCTAATGACGCACTTTCATCATCTGGTAACCTGTGGCAAAGTCTGTGCCTCTATCCGTTGGCCCCTTAGCCTTTCTGAATGGTGTGTGGTCTCTAGATCCCATATGTGGCTTCCAGACCAAAGCTGCCCTCGGTAGTCACAGCCAGGCCCACCCTCTGCCCTTGGCGTCCTCTCTCAGAAACTTGAGTCTGTCCCAGGCTCTGCTGCTTCACCTGCCTCGTTATCATAAGATAGACTGTTCCAATCTATGACATCTCATCACCTTGTCCATGACCTTATCTGGGAGCAAGCACAATACACAGGCCCACTGATGAAGCAGGAGGCAATTGCACCTTTTTGCAGTGATTCTAGAAACTACTAATGATATGTTCACCCAGCTTACCAACTCTTTTGATCTTCACAACAACCCTAGGAGGTCGACACTGCTAACCTCCCCGTTTGACAGAGGAGAACACTAAAGCACAGAGAGGTTAGATCGTTTACTCAGAGCCACAGCTAACAGAGCAGAGCAGGAATGCAAACTGTGGACTAGGGGCTGTGTTTTTACATCCTCTACTCCTTATTAGTTCACATGTGTTCAGACGGTGCGAATTCCCATCCATGATTAGCCTGTGACCGATGTTTCTGGTGAAGAAAATTCTACTGAGGGGGTGGTGAAGAGTCCCTGTGGGCATGCAACACAGCGTGCCCAGGTCGGGAAATGGAGCTCGTCTTTCCTTCCTCCTTTCTCTGGAAACTTCCCATCCCCTCTTCAAAGCCTGCTCTCAGGAAAAGAGCCCAAGGCCTATGGGCCTTTAAGCAAGGACTGCATCTTCTCACCTTCCCATCCACCCTAAGGCCCAGCAGAGGCCCAGACCCAAGCTCAGCCCTTGAGTTCAGCTGAATTGATTTGAATGAACTCATTCATTCTAAGAGGTGAATGACTGATAAGATTTTAATGACACCACTCCCAGGGATGGGCATTTTAATATGAGCTGAAGTCCAAGTTTGGCTTGCCCCAAAGGTATGAAGCTTTGATTGTGGGATTATGGGCATCAGACAGACATGGAGGCCTGGGGGTAAATAGGAAAAGGGTCAGGGTGAGAGACGCTCTTTCTAGCTCCTGATACCCCACCCCAAGCAAGCAGCTGTCATTTCTGCCTGTGTGCTGCCAGGTGCTGCAAACGAGGTGCTCTAGAACCCAAGAAGCATGTGGGAGAGCTCTGCCCTGGCCCAGAGAGCCCCAGAAGCCCGTCTGGGCCCTGCCGGGTCTGAGTCTGTATAAGCAAAACCCAGACCTGGTGCTGGGGCCTGGGCCACGTTCCCATCCCTGGCTCACGGTGCACTGGGATCTCCGGGGGTAGGCTGCATGGCCGGGGGGAAGTATAGATTTCCTGCCCCCACTGCAGTCAGGCCTGAGGGGCACAGGAGCAGTGAAGGAAGGCTGGCCAGGACCCCAAATGTCACCTGCCACCACTCCTAAGAGTTATCCCAAAGCCAAAGGTGGAATAGGTCCAAATATGACAGTTGAAATAAAAGAAAGTGAGAAGTGAAACAGAGCACTAACTCGTCAAGGCGACAGGTAGAGGGTCACTAGAACATCCAGCAGTCGGGTCGGAGCGACATTTGTTTGGCAGGACCTCATTCTTTGTCTGCTCCTGGCTGCTGGTCTAGGCTCCTCAGTGCTGGTTCCCTTCCCTGGCCTTCTGAAGGCTGAGCCTCCGCTGGGCTCCCGCCTTCCCCTAGCACCCGTCACAACCCTCCTTAGCTGCCATGGGGCTGGGAGCCCGTGCCCCTGCTTGCCTCCCAGTTCAGGAAGCCACCCTTCCCAGCGGGACATCCATCCAGGGGTAATGGACAAGAAACCTGGATGCAGAAGAGGCCACATGCCCACAGAAGCTTCCAGAATGCTTAGGTGTAGAGGCTCTCCACAGGCACTTGGCAGCAACTCCTTGCTTCTCTGGTTAAGGCTGTCCCTGCAACAAATCCCCAGACAGAATCTCGCTGTGTTTAAAGGTCTGTTTCTGCCAACACAATTCAGCACTCACTGGTGGGATTAGGGCACGTTCAGCTCCTCATCCTAGGCCGCTGAAGGGACAAGGTAGGAGGAAAAGGGGTTGCTGAAATAAGGCGGTTTATTACCTGAAATCAGAAGGAATACCAGGGTCACCTTGTACAGGCACCACTTAACAATCCAGGGAACTACTCAGTTCCCTCTTTTTTGGGGGCTCTGAAACACATTTTCCTGTAAACCCCTATTACAACCAATTCCATCACAGAGAAGTACTCAATTATAATACAGAGATCTCCGTATCTCAGCGAATGGCCTCCAGAAAGGACGATCTGGGGGTCAGAGGCAACAATTCATACAGTAGCCTCCTGGTCCCAATCTCTGGTCCCAGCGTGTCTTCGAGTGCAGACAATTGTGCTCTGTTCTCTGCCTCACCTGTGGGTGGGTGGGGGAGGGGTTGGCTGGCACATGAGGGGAGGAGAAAAGGAGTTGGAGGGGCGGGAGGAATATTGGGAAGAACGCTGATCTGAGACCTGCTCACAGATTTTCCGTGTGGCGTCAGGAAGAGACCCTCAGGATATTAGTTCTGGACAGGCACTTGGAAATCAATCGTGTAGGACCATGTTTTTCAAACTGTAGGGGAGAAACTATGATGGGTCATTTAATTCATCTAGCGGATGGCCATCTCCCAGCTTAAAAACACAGAGAGAGACAGAAAATAGAATAGAAAATAACAACATGCCTCATTATGTAGTTAAAATAAATATTCAAACTTTTCACAGTTTTACGCACATACAGATTTATTTCCTAATCATAAAGAAAATGTTATAGTGAGTTACAGTCTTAAAGTTAAACACTAGTCTTATTCACCAATGCCTATGTTTTCTTCTCAAGAACAATGAGTTTCGGGTGGGGAAAGCACTGGCGAGATTTGAATCTGGCGAGATTTGAATCTGGGACACGTGGCCTGATTTCTGGGCCAGGCCCCATTCCCCAACAATTTCATGCATCGGATCCTCTCCGTGGAGGGGCAGTGGGAAGCAGCCCACACTAGGCTGGGTCCCTGAACCTTCTGAGCCTTTATTGTCTCTTCCATAAACTGGGCTCACACCCACCGAGCAGGGGCGTGGTGAGGATCATGGGATTTCCTCAAACCTGCATCCGGCATGTGGAAGGAACTCAGAGTGTGCTGTTTGCCTGGACTGTCTCTTCCTTTCTGAGTTTCTGGTCACATACTACGACTCCCCCAACCAATACCTCACCACAGCCAAACATCCCAGAGGGCAGCCAAGGAGCTGAGCCTGCACGGCCGTTCCCTCCTCAGCCAGATTCCGGCACTTCTCTGAGCTGGCTTCCTCTCCACGGAGGGTCGGAGTGATGGCTCCGTCTTGTTTGGGTCCCTGCCAATAAGTGACATGATTGCTAGGAATGGAGGTGGGTTGAGAAGCTCCCAGCATGGCCAACCTTGTGCTCACAGCCAGAGACTGTTGTGGGAGACTTTCACCTGTAGCCTCACCGTGGAGGAAAATGATGGATCAGACTCCCCGTCCGGTCCCAGATGCTCCCCCGCTCCGCTGCCCTATTGAAGGTTTGGCACGTTGGAGTCTTCTCCAAGCAAGTGGTACAAGAAAATGGTGCACAGTTATGTGGCAAACAAATACTTTTGGGGAGACTGTTTTAATTTCAGCCCATTTGGAATGCCCAGACCCCAAACCATCGTGAAGCCCGAAGTGTGGGAACAAACTTTCCTCTCCTGGCGTCTCCGGGGGTATAAACCATCACTGTCTTATAGGCACTTAAAAAATCTTCCTAGTAGTCACATTGAAAAAAGAAAAAGAAATAGGTGATATTAACCTGAATGGTGTATTTTATTAAACCCAGTATATTCATTTATATATATATATATATATATATATATATATATATATATATAATATATATTTGTATATTCATTTATTCAACCCAGTATATTCATTATTATCTCAACATGTAATTCATGTAAGAGTTATGAGTGCTCTATTCCCCCCCATTTTTTTTTTCTTTTTTTGGTACGAAGTCTTCGAAATCCTGTATCTATTTTAGACCCACAGCCCATCTTCATTTGACTGACTGACTTTTATGTGCCCACAGTGACAGAGGGCCAGTGGCTTCCATGCGGAAGCCTCAGACATAGAGTCGCATGTAGCATGGGTTCAAAATGTGTTGCTGAGCTGGACCCGACTCTGGCGCTGCTGACCTGCAGGCAGGAGGCGGGATTGGGGAAGGGGGACTGGGTAAAGCCAATGGGAGAAAGCCCCTGATCGGGGGTTGGAAAGAAGTCCCTAGAAGGAGCATTGTCACAACCCATGCCCAGCCCTGACTCTGGAAGGCACAGGACTCTGAGAGGAGGTCCAGGGTCTCATGGGATCAATCATAAGAGGGCAAACCATCAGCATCAGGGGCGGAGAAATGCTCGTCATGGGTCTGTAGAGACAGGAAGGAGAAAGCCACTGTGGCCAGGGGGAAGAGGGGCTGCCTGGGGTGGTGATGGGGGTTGGTGGGTAAGGGAGAGTGTGGCTTCCTCCTGCACTTTGGGAGGGCACTTCCCTGCCCCTACTTCCAGTAGGGGCAGCCAACCAGGGCCGCCTGGCTTTGGTCCTCCCTGTTCCCCAAGAGGCCACTTCCTCTAAGGTGGCTCCAATCCTCCCCCCGCCATTTATTCCCCAGTAAGCATGCTTATCCTCAGACGTGACCCCCCAGTCTGTTTACTGGAGCGCAGGGCTGCCTGACGCTCCAGGCCGTGGGCTCCCCAGGGAGAGTTGTAGGTCTGCTTGTCTCTGGCTCCGCAGGTGGCTGAAAGAAGGCTGCTGAGAGGTTGCACAGAGGAGGAGTGGACGGAAGAAGGCACGAACCCAGTGGAGAAGCTGACGATGGGAGGGGGCATGAGGGCTTGTCCGGGCTCTGTGGAGTGGCCAAGGCAAAGGAGGAATGTGGAGAGGTTGGCAGCAGGTCTCAGCGAAGCACGGGGGGCATCGTGGACTCGGGGGCTAGCTGTGTGCCGTCGCAACAGGGATCGGCCATGCGCACACGGCAGCCTGCGCGTCACATTACAGCCACAGCCTGCTGTCACACATCCGTGTCAGGGGCACACATGCCGGGGCATGGAGGTCACCGCCAAGGGCACTGTAGAGCTTCTGGGGATGGTACAGAGCCCGTTCCTTCCCTTACAGCTGCAGGAACAGAGGCCCACGGAGGTAAGATGACTGGCGCAGCCAGGCAGGGACAGCACGGGGAATAGAGTGGATAAGGTGGACCCCGAGCCCGTCCTTGCTCCTTCCTTTTGTGGAGAACCCTCCGTGGCTCTTTTAGCTCCGTCCGCATGCCAGTACACAAAGCCTGTGGCCTTTCACTGGAGTCCACGGAAAACCGTGAGAAGCGTGAGGTGAGACCCACACACGGTCATTTATGGACGCCCCCGATGACCTCAAGCGGCCCAGGGTCCTGAGTGCCGAGGTTGACAGCTAGCTCAGAAGTGCTTGTCCTCCATGCAGGGCTGGTTGGACCCGGGCTTTCGTCTCGCCGCTGGTAGGGACGTGCAGAAGGCCCTTCACTGTCAGGTGGGCTCCAGAGGAACCATTAGGATGTCGGCGGGGCTTGCCAGTGTGTGGGGATGCCCCTTCCCTGCGTCTGGAGGAGCGGCAGGGTCATTAGGAGAGCCTTGTGCAGCTGGTGGAGGAGGCAGAAGAGCGAGGAAGGAGCTGGCCCGGGCCCTCTAACTGCTGGGCACACGCTCACTGGTCAGTGGACTAGGCGTTCTTGCCAGCGGAGACTCCTGGTGTCTACTAGCACAGACCCTTTTCCCAGACCCCCTGTCGCTTGCCAGGCAGGAAGACTTGGGACCCCATCATGCCCCACATGATGGACTCGCTTGGTACCATGAGAGCCCAATGGGACAGCTGGCCTATCCAGTGGGCTTGAGCCCACCACCTGGCCCAGAGGGGGCCTTCTGCTGTGTGTGTGGATCCTAAGAGATTCTGGCTGAGGGGTGAGCTGACCACTTTCTCCTAGAGCCACAGTGGCTCACTCTAAGGCACGGCCAGCTTCACCCCTTCCTGAGGGAGGTGACAAAGAGAAGTGGAGGTAGCTGGGAAGGAACAGATGAAAGAATGGAGTGACAAGCTGGCCCTGCTCCCACTCTGGTTGTGTTTGTCTCCAAGGGATGTGGATGCTGGGCTCATTTTATTCTGACCTCAAGATGATTTGACCCTTCGAGATGGGATAAGGGACACTTCCCTTTTCATAGTGAGTCATATTTTTAAAAACTAGAGGGAGTTTTTGTTTTGCTTTGTTTTGTTTTGTTTTTTGCATTCATCCACTCCATAAATATTCAGAGTCAATCACATGCAAGTGGGAGTGTATTAGACACCGCGGAAGCCACAGGGCAGGCCACAGACAGGTCACGACTTACATGTGGTTGAACTAAGAAGAGCCTCTGACACTTGGCTTCTGGCCACACCTCACATCCAGATGCATGGGTGACCCGCAGCAGGGAGGATCGTTTCTCCAGGCCTCAGTTTCCCTGTCTGTAATGTTGGAATAACTGACCTTTCAGTTCACTGTAGCTCCAGTAACTCTACAATGCCCCCAGCAGTTCTACTCTCAGACAGATGCTTAAACAAAGAGAAAGCAGGGACTCAGTCTAATGCTTGTGCACAAGTGCTCACGGCAGTATTTATCATAGCCAAAGGTAGAACCATCCACCTATCCATCATCAGGTAAATGAATAAACAAATTGTAGTATATCCATTTTGTACAATGGACTAGTACTCCACCATGAGAGGGAGTGAGGCACTGACGTATGCCACAAAGTGGCTGAACCATGAAGACATTATAGTAGGTGAGAGAAAGCAGACACAACAGTTGTATGTCGTATCTCAATTTTTAAAAAGATTTTATTTATTTATTTGACAGAGAGAGAGAGTGAAAGCAGGAACACAAGCAGGGGGAATGGGAGGAGGAGAAGCAGGCTTCCTGCCAAGCAGAGAGCCCGATGTGGGGCTCAATCCCAGGACCCTGGGATCATGACCTGAGCTGAAGGCAGATGCCTGACGACTGAGCCATCCAGGCACCCCTGTTGTATCTCAATTATAAGAAGTATTCAGAAAGCAGACTGGTGTTTCTCGGGCCTGAGGAAGAGGGAGTGGGGAGTAATTGGTAAATGGGTATGGGGTTTTCTTTTAGGGTGTTTCCAAATTAAATACAGGTGATGATGACAATCACACCTGTTGTTGATGACAATATCGTGAGTTGTTAATTTAAAATGACTGGCTTTATGTTACGTGAATCTTACGTCAATTAAAAAAAAACACTATAATTCCTAATAACTGTTACATAAATACAGCCTACATCTCCCATGCCATACTTGTGGGGTATAAACTCCAGCCACAGTGGTAATCAGAAACAATATTTCTCTGGTTCTTTCTGCCACTCTAGTGTGAGAACACTGCAGCTCCTGCGGCTGGGCTTTCACCTGGCCTGGGGCTGCCCTCTCTGCCTTCTGGGTCTGCTATGCCACAGGCTGGCCCACGACTTCTCCCCTGTGCACCTGCAAGCCTACTCCCACTGTGCTAGGGTATGCTGCTCCCTGTGGAATGTGGGTCTGGGTGTCAGCTCCAGGGTCAAGGATACCCTGACACACTGTGTTCTCCCCACAGAGGTGGGACCTCCCACTTCCTCTTCTGTGTGTGGGCACCTGTAGGTACCCAAGGGGGCCTGTGGTCCCATGTTGGAGATGTTAGAGACACAGCACCTTTAGATTTGACTGTATGCCTCTCCCCCTTTAGGACTCCTTCCCTAAAGTAGAACCTAGATGAATGAAGATCTTTTGGAATCCTGGGAGATGGGCCAATCTTGGAGACAAAAGCCGGCTATACCCAAATCTCTTGTCACCTCCAACCCTGAGGGAACCACCTGAGATCCATTCGGTCCTTCATCTCTCTCCACCTCAGAAGACTCATGTTAGGTTAGCTTGCTCCTTGAAACAACAGATCCTTGGCCACCTGGCTGCCAGCCTCTCCTGGGTACACCCCTGCATGCTATCATTCTGGGTGGATGTAGCTGACACTCGGGCTGGAAGCCAGCCATGGGAGCTGTGGAAGGTGGGATGGAAGGAGCCGATGATGAGTCCTCCCCACCATCTCATGCTGGCAAGCAGGGAGGCAACAGTGCAGCAGGCAGGGCCCAAGTCCGGGCCATAGAAAGTGCTGGCGTGGAGCCCACACACTTACCATTGTCATTGAGTGTTGTTTCTGCCACAATTAGCTGCAGTGCCCTCCAATATTCATCTCCTGACACTTCCACACATACCTCTGATGCTAAAGGAGCTAAGCCTCCTGGTGTCATTTATGCATGGCCTGACTATACGTTCTCTGCGTGTTTCTCCATCTGTCCATTCATCTACCCATCTGTTCATCCATCCATCCATCCATCCATTAATCCATCCCTCCACCCATCCATCCAGCTGTCTTACACATGGAGTGGCCTCTTCATGCCAGGCCCTGTACTAGGCTCGGTCTGGCTGGGTGGGGCAGTGATGCCCCACACATCCTGGTTTGGTGCATGAATTGCACAAGTTGAGGTATGAGGTTTGGGGCGTATTTGGATGGTGCCATAACAGAATCACCGATGGTAATTTTCAAGCACCACCCACTTCCTTCTGCTAAATGTCACCCCCACTCATGCAAGGAAATTGACAACAATTTCCTGTATTGAAATTTTCATGGGCACAAGACAAAGAGGTCTCTGGGACATTCCCAAGTACTTCTGGAACTTTTTTGACCTTTAACTTTTGATTGGTTCATGCCATGCTCAGCTGTGGGAGAATTAGACTCCAAAATTCTATGGGGGACAGGCCTGACCGTTATCTGGTTAATTCGGCCACACCAAATAGTTTAGATTCAAAACATTTACCTTTCAGGTGGGCCTGAAGTAGGACCATCTGCTTTGTCTCTATTGACCGAGTTTATCCATTCCCCTTTAACTCCCTTGGGAACACAGACTTAAGCAGTTGGGTCCCTGGTGACCAGGGCACAGATCTCAGGGAATCCCAAGAGGACAGGGACCCTTATCCACTCACGGTTGCTTTCTAAAAGTGTCCAGATATCCAGAAGACCCTCCTTATTTAGAGGAGATGGATGCTAGAAACCCAGAAGATGGAGAATTCTTCCATTATTTGTTCTAGGACAAAATTGTTCAACATGGCTGCCAGTATATGTTCCTAGACTGTAGGTTTCTTTCCAATGCTCTTCCAACAAGTCCAGTTAAATCAAGGAGGAGGCGTCAACTAACAACTTAGTACTGACTTTAACACCCAATGTGTTTATGATAGCCCCTAACCACTCCTTTCTAGCAAAGGCAGTGGAGACAGCATTGGAATTTATGAATATTGTTAAGTGGGGGCAAAACTATATTATAAGGCAGTTTATAGCATATAATCCCATTTTTAAAGTACCTATCTACATAAAAATATAGATATTGCAAGTTGTGCTTGGGGCTGTCCCTGTGTAGCCAGGATAGACAGTGGTTTTTATTTTCTTCCTTTTCCTTTTCTGTATTTTCTGACTTCTTACGAATGAGCCTGTATTGCCTTTCTTTACTCATTCCCCACCCCCCACACTAAATAGATCATAAATTTCTTTCCACTTTGTCTTCATTGCCTTTGCTAGAAGAGACCTTGGGCACTCTCTCACTTAGAGGCTGTCAGACACATGCAGGATCATAAGGAGAGGCATTAAACCCAGGTTAGTAGTCTACTGGAGCTTCCTTTTTGGTTTAATTAGATGAATGGAAAAGGGGGCACGGCCAGATCTCTGGGGGATGGGGCATGCAGGGACCAAGTGCACTTGGGCTACCGGAGCTCTCCGTGGAGCAGTGCATTAAGGGACCCCTGGCTCTGGCCTGCAAGTCCAGAGAGTTCACCGTGGAATCCATTACCGGTCGCTGTCCCGAGGCCTCAATGGGTCAGTGAGGATGCAAGTCCTTTGGTAACTTGAACTAGGTCCCTGCCAGGCCAGGACCCCCTCCCTGTTCTTCCTGCCCCTTGGGTTCCTGCATCTACTCTGCTTGAGAGATCAGTCACTTGGCCAACCAGTATTTTCCTTAGTATCAGTCAACCTCCGCCTTAGTCTCAGATCAAGGTGCTTAGAAAGCAAGGAGTCTTTGGAGTTAGTGTTCTAGATACGGGAAAGCTGCGGGTAGCCCTTCCCCCAAGAGAAGCCCCACCCCCACCTCCCCTCCTCTGGGCCCTGGGGCACCTTCTGTTTTTCTTTCCCAGGCCCTTCCCACATTGACCTTTACAGTTATTAATGAAGAGCCCATTGCACTGCAGGATTGTGTTCCCAGAACTGTGGAAACAAAACCAGACCCAGGTATGGGAGTCAAGCCCTTCACAAAGGACTTGGGACATAGAGGCCACTCATTAGGTGGGGTCCTGACCCCCCCACCGCCCACCTTGCTTTTTATTCCAGCAGCACCTGGCCCAGGTCTGTCACGTGGAGAGGGCTCAGTGGGCATTGGTGAAGCTGCCCTACCCTGCCCTGGGGAGGAGGATTAGGGAAGGAGGTGCCAGCAGCAAGCATTCCCTCTGCACGGAGTTCTGGTGCCAAAGGCTGCCTTAGGTGCCCATAAACCCATTCTTTGTTCAATCTGCGGGGGATAGTGGGGGTGTCTGGAGCCCCTGGTCCCAATCTCTGCAGATGCTGAGGGATTAGCCATCAGAGCAGGTGGACTCTCTCCAGCACCTGTGTTTCACCCGCACACTGTCCCGTTCAGATGCAGGAAGGAGGAAACCACCTCTGGGAAAAAGCCAGAGGAATTGATCTACCCCTTCCTGAGGAGAACCTGAAACAGGCCTGGGGCTCTTGCTGTCCCAGAGGCTAGCAGGTTAAGCTCACGGGTCCCATCCTGGTTGTGGGGAGGTGGGAAGTGGAACAAATCAGCCCAACACTGCGTGATCATCACTGATCTCAGCCAAGTCCATGGTCAGGGAAGAAGGACCACTACTGGGCTTCCCGGAGCCCCAGGCACCAAGGAGTCCCCTGGAGGCTGAAACTCTCTGGGCTGGCTGTGATACTTCCATCTTGCTTCCGTCTAGCTTCTTTCTCTAGAAGCTGGGCTAGAAGCCCCTCCACACCTCCACCCCCCCCCCCCGGCCTCCCACCCTCGCCGCCATCACCAGCACCGCCATCAAACAGATGCAGCTAAAACCAGAGGGCCCCTCTTGTGCCCCTGGTGTCCTGTAGAGCAAGGTGGGCCTTTGGGCCAGGAGACTGTGATAGGTTGAGCCCAAGTCTGCCTGCTGAGGAGTCTGCTTAGTGCCAGATTCTGAGGAGTTGCTCATACTGATGCTCAAACATCGCTTTCCTCGTAACGATCCCTGTCATACGTGGGATGGGAAAGCAGTGTTTGAGAAAATACACAGAAGCCTGTATACCAGAAAAGTTGTAAAACACCTCTTTTCTCTTTTCTCTCCTTCTTTATGCCGCCTCTGTCTTCCCTGTGCTCTTTAACAGATGACCTAGTTTTGATACTGGCAAAGATGTGAGTTTAATTAACTAGAGGAGCCAAAGGGTCAAGGAAAATTTGAGAATTTAAAAAAAAAAAAAAAAAAGGTGCCAGAATATTAGTAACTATGTGACCCACCCCAGAACATCAGAGCGGGAAGGCCTGTGGATGGCAGGAGAGCTGGGCGTGCGTCCCCCAATGAGACAAGTGTCCCCGATCCTGCCATTTCCCTCTCTCGTTCCCCAGGCCACAGAGCTCAGAGATGTTCCTGCAAAAAATGTCCTCCATTCTGTTCCCTGCGCCTCTTTGAGAGCAGGCCTTTATTCTCCCCTTTCCATCATGGGAAGGTTTGGGAGGCCTGGGAAAACCAGGACGCTCTGTCCCAGGCTGACTTCTATCTTTGACTCAAGGATATCACAAAAACCCTCTCCTTTATACAAGGAGCCACCAAGCCCGCCTCAGAGTGGTGCTGGGATGTTCTAAGCCTTGATGCCCACGGTATTCATCCATTCGGATGGCAGACACTCACGGAGCCCGGCTTTGGGCCAGGCTCACTGCTGGATAGCTAGAAGGCCACCAAGACAGGGGAGCTCCATGCTCCAGAAAGCTCGCATTCCAGGAGACAGTGTCACCAGATCCCCCCATTGCTGGCTAACACAGTAGCCAAGAGGCAGCAACAGGGCCTTCCTCCTAAGAGCTTGCATCTCCATTAGGGATCACAAGAAAGGACATCAAGGAGCAGAGAGAAAAGGAAACTTGGAGGAGAGGGGGGTAGAACCCAGCCCAGAGCAGGAGCCTGGGTGTGGGGGGAGGGGAGAGGGTCCCAGGACTGAGCCACCCATGCCAGCGCCAGGATGGCCTGGCTCTTAGGGAAAGCGGGTGGGGAAGCAGGGGCGGAAACCAGCTGGCCAGCCACAGCCAGACTTAGCGGGCGAATAGGGAATTGCAAGGTCTTGTTGCACGGGGTGGGGAGGAGAGGAAGAGGCTGAGGGGGAGGAGAGGCCTTCCCTCTGTTCAGATGGAGGGCCTGTTGGGATTCTTTGGTGCAGAAGAGAGGCCTGCCGGGAACCTGTCTCTACCTGCCTCCAACACTGTGCCGGGCCCAGCCCCAAGGACTCTTCTGTTCTATTGTTTCCTACACCCCACACAGCAGCCCCAGAAGAAAGATAACCGCCCCCTGCCCACCGCTGCCGCCCTCCCCACCCGGGTGACTCAGGCTGGTGGCTGGATGGCAGTGGCCCTCCTCGGCCTGGCTCTGCTCAGCTGCCTCCATCTGGGGCTGATTTGCCGGCCCGACCAGTAGCCCTTTCTGTCTCTGCAACCCAAATCAGGGAGGGATTTTTCCTCAGATTTAAAAAAAAAAAAAGTGGTACCTTTTTCCCCCTGTGGTGTACAGATTATTACAGTGTCTGCTTGCTTAGAGGAACAAGAAAGAACGTGACCTCGGACAAGTCCAGTTTAATTGCGACGTACAGCTGCTCGAGAGGTCTTTTGTCCACTCTGGCCAGTTTTGAGCCAAACCAGTTTTCCATGGCCAGACCGGGCCTGGTTTCCACAGCATTTCCTGTCAGGAAGTTCCCCCGCCCAGTATGTGCTGTTAAATAGGATCCTTTTCATTCCTTTTCCTCTTATAAACTTCCCTTTCAGGTCATCCTGAAGGGAGAATGGGGATGTGGCCATCCAGGGGAAAGGAACTCCAGGCTCCCTTCCCCAGAGGTGGTTCTGGAAGGGATGGAAGGGCTCTGGCCAGAGGTTTGAACCCCCTGGGGGCGCTGGCCTCAGGACAAAGCACGGGGTCATTTCTTGCTCTGCAGGGGCTGCTGGCTGCCTCACCCCTCAGAGAGACCCCTGGGCTCCCCGCTCCTGCCCCCTCTTCTCCCTTCCCCACAGAGGTGGCTCTTCTTGGTGAAGTGGGATCTGAGAAGTAGTGGGAAGAGTACCCTATCCTAAAAATACCTTCTTCCTTCTCCCATTCTAAAAATATATTTACCACAAGCTTCCCACAGAGAGTGAAATTCTACCTTTCCCATTTCAGTCTTCGCTTGTTTGCTTGTTGCCAGAGCTCTGGGGAGGCCCTGGAGGGCTCTGCCCACCATCCACCTCCATCACAGAAGGCTGGCAGCTGCCCTTCAGGAATGGGACTTGGGAGGGCTGCAGGTGCTGGGAAAGGTGAGCTGGATGTGAGCACCAAAGGCACAGCAGACCAGCGGAAAGGACCCTCCAGGGACCCGCTGGGAAGAAGGGTGACCGATGAGGGCCCTAGGCGATGCACCTCCTATCCAACATCTTACTCAATCTTCAGATCTGTTTCATGAAGTGGGTATTTCTACCCTCTCTTTGGGGTATTCTTAGCCCATTATACAGAGGAGGGACTTGATTCAGAGAGGCAGAGTGTCATCTGATCTCACATAGCTGGACTAGACATTATGGCTGGCTGATTCTAAAGAAATTCCTCAAAGAGGCATCCACACTCCATCCATTCCTTTATTCTGACTTACAGTGAAATACACATAACATAAAATGCACAGGGAAGTATATAATTCCGTGGCATTAAGTACGTTTAATGGTTGTGCAACAATCACCCTCATCCAGCTCCCCAACTTTCCATCATTCCAGACTGAAACTCTGCACCACTCAACAGTGACTCCCCATTCCACGGTCCCCTTGGCCTCTGGTAACTGCCCTCCTACATTCTGTCTCCATGAATTTGACTCTTCTAAAGAGTTCCTCAAGTAGAAACACAGAGTAGTTGTCTTTTTGTGACCGGCTTTGTTCACTCAGCGTAACGTCCTCGAGGGTCATTCGTAATGTAGACTGTCAGAACCTCGTTCCTTTTTCAGGGTGACTAATATCCCACCTTAATATACCCTCCTCTGTATAATGGATGCACCCTACTTCTTTATCCAGCCATCCGTCTGTGGACTTTGGGGTGGTTCCTACCTTTGGCTATTGTGAATAATGCTGCTATGAACACGGGGGTACAGACATCAGTGGAAGCTCGTGCTTTCAGTTCTATGGGGGATACACTCAGAATTGGAGCTGCTGAGTCATATGGCCATTCTTCGTTTAGGTTTTGGGGAAACCCCGTACTGTCCTCCATGCCAGCCGCATCACTGACACCCCAACCAGCAATGCTCAAGGGTTGGGATTTCTCCACATCCTCGCCAATACCTGTTATGTTCTGCTTTTTGGCTTTGGGGTGTTTTCGTTGAAAGTAGCCGTCCTTATGGGTATTAGGTGGTATCTCGTGGTTTTGATTTGCTTGTCTGTAACAATTAGTGATACTGAGCATCTTTTCATGTGGTTGTGGGGTCATTCATATATCTTTGGAGAAAGGTCGGTTCATGTCCTTCGTCCGTTTTGGGGTTGGGTGGTCCTTTGCGCTTTCGTGGTTGCATCCTCCAGGTTCCTTGACTCAAAATGACAAGCGATTGGGAGTTTTTCAGAGAATCTAACTTCCTCTTTTGTGTTCATTAACAAGAACCCCTGGGCAAGCGCCGTGCTCTCTGGATCTGCTGGACAGTTATGTAGTGCAGTTGTGTCTGGTGTGTCTTGTTGCATTAGGAATGTCTGAAAATCCAGAGCTCTTGGGAAATTTTCTTCCATTTCTCCTGCGTGTGTTAAGTGCCTATGATGGACCAGGCATGGTGCCGCAGGCATAAAGGAAGGTGTCCCCGGTCCCTGCCCTTCAGGACCTCAGGCCATGCGGGGAAACCTAGTGGTAACACAACGTGACATGTGCACATTTTCTGAGTGAGAAGTCTTGGTGCGTAAGCTGATGGGAGCTCTGGGGCACTAGGCTGGGCTGACATGGGCTGGGAAGGGGGAGAACCCAGGCTCAGCATGAAGCTAAGCAAAGGATCAGCACAGAGACATCAGGAAAGAGAAAGGTTGCACAGCAGGGGCAGGGGTGAGCTGGCTTTCTAGAGGCTTCTCATGCAGAGACTTCCATGATGGCACGTTTAAATGCTCTCCACCCAACACGCACAGACATCTGTCCCGCCTGCCCCCCGACGGCTGCTCTGGGCTTCTGCTTCTAGGCCAATGCCGACTTGTAAGAGGATAGTCAGGGTATAGGGAGGCTAAGTGTGACTCAGCAGGCATCTCTGACCTCTTGGTGCTGTTTCAGGGCGGGGGATTTCCCTTCTCCAGAGAACACTGTGTGGGAGAAGGTGTGGCCCCTACACTGAGACGGGCAGGTTCTTTCCAGCTTTGCTGGGGCCCTTAGCTGGCATCCGCTGGGATAGGGCACAGCCTTCCTCTGTCTGTTCCTCCATCTCTTCCTCCGGCTGCCTCTGGACCTCCATGAGGAGGTGGTGCTAATACCTGACTCCAGTGACAGTGTCTGATGAGTGTGCCTTTGTGGCTTTCACAGTTGGGGGCCGGGTACCAGTCCACAGCCTGGGGCTCGGCATGCAAGGTCATTGTGAAGACAGTCCTACAGCCAGGCAGGCAGGACCAGCCTAGTGACCTTCCAGAATACCATGGTCTAAAAACATTCCAAATCCTTCAGTCACCCAACCCTAAAGTCCTTGTGGACTTTCGTTCCCTGCTATACGCCTAGCAATGCCTGGCACACTGTACACATTTACCATGTATTTATTGAGGGGGGAAGGAGAGAGTCCCCGCCTGCCTCTTGTCATTTACTTAGTGGCCCCTTGAACTCACACGGACCGGCCACCTGGGTCCTGACCCTGCCACTCGGGAGTGCTGACGCCTTGAGTGAGTTACTTCAGCTCTGTGAGCTTCATTTGCCTCACCTGGAAGGTGGGGTTGGCGGCTCAGGGAGCCTCCAGGAGCCTCACGGAGGGGATGTGCAAGGTCTCAACGAGCGCAGCCCTCCAGAGGTCACGCCCCGCCCCCAGAAGTGGTTTCCCAACTAGCTGCCTAAGCCTCTGTCAGATCCTTTTTCTAATCTACATCCTTGACCCACATCCTCCTTTTCATTTTTGCCCTTCCTGGGGACAATAACTACCCTTTTCCTGCTCCACTCACAGGGCGGTGAGAAGGCCTGATAGTGTACTGGCTCAGAGCATAGCCCTGGCTTCAAAAGGAACGGGGTCCAAGAAAGAGCACATACACCCCAGAGCCCTGTTCCTGATCATAGAGGCTCCCCAAAATGGCTGGTGGGATGGTGCGAGAGGTTATAGGGACCAGCTAGCTTTCTTGAGCCTCTGTTGACCACAAAGCACAGATGTCTTCTGCACGTGCCATGCATTCTCCCAGCAGCCTGCCGCAGGCCGGCCCTGGGTGAACCTGGAGGGAGGCTCGTCCTCTAACTGCCCCCAGTCTGGAGGTGATGCAGGAGAGAGGCACATGAGATGACTGGAGAGCTCTCAGGCCTGCCCCTAAGTTCAGTCAGACTCAGCGGTGGGAAAGAGAAGACTTGGCAAAGATCTTCCGAAGGGAGGACTGTAAGCCGGACCCTGGAGAATGGCCAGCTGCCAAGATGACAAGAAAGGGAAGGGCCTTCTAGATTGTAGCAGGGGAGACTAGTGGAAGGGGAGAGGCGTGCCACCCGCAGACACACCTGGACAGGGCTGAGCCCCGTGGTGAGGAGACAATGCGTTCATTCAGTCCATGAAGCAACAGAGACATGTGAGCACCTTGTCTGTGCCATGCCCTGCATGGGGGCTGGGGATACGAAGATGGGTGGGGACATGGTGTGTGCTCTCTATGAGGGCAGGTGACCTACCTGGCAGGTGCCACGTGCCCTTAGTGGGGGAGGGAAGGATGCCGAATGCATCCCCTTCTCAAATGATAGTGCTCTCCTGGCTTCTCTTGATGTGATATCCTTGGCCCACACGTGTGAGGGAGTTGTGTGTCCAGCCCCAAAACTTGGACTGCAGGGATGGGAGACGGTCAAAAGCAGAGAGGGACCCGAGAGGGAATCCATGCCCAGAGTTCTCAGACTTTCAAGGGCAGCTGACCCTTGTGCCTGGAATAGGGTTCAGTCTGGTGCCCCCAAAGGTTCTGAATCATAGGTTCTGGGTGGAGCTCGGGGAACATACAT
Source organism: Mustela lutreola (assembly GCF_030435805.1). NCBI lineage: Eukaryota > Metazoa > Chordata > Mammalia > Carnivora > Mustelidae > Mustela > Mustela lutreola. Next base: position 25,755,607 of record NC_081300.1, read on the forward strand.
TTTTAATAAGTTCCAAAGTGACTCAGCCATGGTTCTCAGCCTTGGTTGCCCATGGGGATTTCCCGAGGAGTTTAAAATACTGATGCCCCAGCCCCATCCCTGGAGAGGCTGATGCAACTGGTCTGGAGATAGGGCGTGGACACTGGTGGTTTTAACAGCTTCTGCGGTGATTCTGATGTGCAGTCAGGGTGAAAACCCACAGGACGGGAGTCTGAGGACCACTAGCTCATCCAGCTACCTCACATTAGCCAAAGTCATCTGGCGTGTGTGTGTGTGTGTGTGTGTGTGTGTGTGTGTGTGTGAGAGAGAGAGAGAGAGAGAGAACGAGAACAAGAGGGCAGAGATTTATTTTAAGGAATTGGTTCATGTGATTTGGGGGTGTTGTCAAATCCACAGGGCAGGCTGGCAGGCTAGAGACCCAGGGGAGAGGTGATGTTGCAGCTCAAGTCTGAAGGCGGTCTGGAGGCAGAAAGGCTCTCCTCCTCTGGAGAGCTCTCTGTCTTTTTTCTCTTAGTGCCTTCAACTGATTAGATGAGACCCACCCACATTATAGAGGGTAGTCTACTTGACTCAAAGCCTACCGATAAAAATGTTAATCTCATCTAAAAAATACCTTTACAGCTACATCTAGGCTGATACTTGACCAAATATCCGGAAACTGTGGCCTAGCCAAGTTGACAAATTATATCACATACCTCATTTTACAAATAAGGGAACCAAGACCCGCAGAAGTAGAACAGCTCATCCAGGGCTCTGCACCTGGTTCTTCCATGGCTGCTTTACTTGTCTGAGATTCATAGGTTATAAAACCATGAAGAAACCTTAAAGGCAGGCCCAGCCCCTTCACTTATAGAGGGAAGCAGGGACTCCAGGGGGCTGAGCTCCCTTTCCAGGTCACCCATTTGGGCAGAGAATAGAGCTGGTTCTTACATGCCGGCGGCTGCTCCTCGTTCTCTGTGCACCTGACGCGGTGAGGACCCTGAGAGAAGTACCTCTGTGACCCTGTGAGCCAGCCTCGCCTCTCTCTCCAGCCTGCGCACTCGCTCTTGGAGATCTTGGCCAAGAGGGCAGGGGAGACTGTACACTGACTGTCCCTCGACATGGAGGTGAGAGCTGGGTTGCTGACTCCCTGCGTGGGCATCCAGGTCCTCCTGCTCTCTATAATTCGTGGCTGCTTTGTTCATGCTCGGATGTGCGCTCTCGATGCTGTCCTCTGGAGATGGCGTCTGCCTCCCCGCCTCTTGTCCACCCTCAAGTGTGGTGTATGCAATTGAGCTTGCTTTAAGTCAAAGGCCAGTAGTGATGGTCGATTTTGTAAGTGGCAAGTCGGCCTGACCCTTGCGCCCCAAGGGCTTGGCAGGACGCATGTCAGCGGCATGAGCAGGCCCTCTGCAATACAGACATGATGCTGGCCAGGGATGGGGGGCCAAGCAGGGTCTGGATATAGCGGGCTGTGGGCAGATGGAGGACTCCAGAGATGGGCTGGGAACCAGGGCTCTCAGCACCACAACGGGTACGGGGTCAGGCCGCAATGGTGCCCTGTAACCATTGAGGAGCCCTGGAAGGTGCATAGCCTCGAAGCTGAAGGTTTGGCCAGAGATGATTCCTGGCTGGCAGGGGAAGGACAAGAGCAGACTGGGGTGAGAAGCCTCCAAAGGCAGGGCTGCCTCACACAGGAAGCTCCCGGAAGCTGCTGCTGGATCCAGGCTGTGGAGGCTGAGGGAAGGAGGGGGCTGGCGACAGAGCCGGACGGCCCTGACCCTGAGCTAATTCCAGGGGCGGAGGGTGGATTGGTTGATGGGCTGCCTCACCCTGCCCTCCTCATTCCATGACAGAAAACAGATGTTCTTGGATAAGAAGACCTCTTCTCCAAGAGCTCAGGACAGGAAGCTATGTGATATGGTAGAGGAAAGCCCAGGCAAGGCATCCGTGACTACCTGTGTGACCTCAAGGAGGCTGATTTGAGCCAGAGCCAGGAGGTCTGGCCTCAGGCTTTCATCCCAGAGGACTCTGAGCTCTTTTCCAAGGCTTCCCGACCAGTAGCTCTGTGCCCGAACACGAACCAACGCCCCCTCATCCTGTCAGCTGAGTTGGCCAGCAACCCCCTAAGAAGCCCCATACTCTTGGGTGCCATGAAAATACGCTTCCTCTATGGATTTCCAAACTGAAAAAGTTTGGGAAGCACAGCTTCATACCCGTGTCCCTTTGGGGTCCTTGCCGTACGGATCCTGCAGGATATTGCAAGCTGTTAGACAAAGCAGAAAGAGTAAACAAGTTTGGGAAATGCAGAGTTAAAGTTAAACAGTTTCCTTTACTATGGGGTCTCTCAGGAGGGTGTGTGTGTGTGTGTGTGTGAGAGAGAGAGAGAGATCTCCATTTTGAATCTCTGGCGGGGCTCTGGTATTCAGGTGTCCCAAAGACCTGTGTCGATCGAGTTCAGACTTGCAAATAAGAGACACAAACCAGTGCTGTTAGCTGCCACTCACATAAGACTTAGAGTCCTGACCGCCATGTCCAATAGGCCAGACCAGGGTTACGTGCTCTTGAGTTCACTGGCCAGGGGTGGGAGTGGAGGAGCCCCCTCTTCCCTAACAGGAGTTTCCTACAAAGGCTTTTACAGTGGAGGCCTCTCCCAAACTAGAGAGATGTGTCAGGTCTTGGCAGCTGAAATCTTTGATATGGAGTCCTTCTCTTGAATTGGGGAGGTTAGCTACTCAACAACACCCACAGGGAGCCAGTATTAGTCAAGACTAGGCCATTCCCTCTGTTTATCTCTAGAACAGAACTGCTAGGTCCCTCCTGACCATCCATTCTTCCTCCTTGCATTCCGTCCTCCTGAAGAGGTGCCCCATCTTAGCCCCCTTCCTCTCCCTGTTCCTGTCACCATTCTTCCCCCTCCTTTGCCTCCCACAACTAGTGGCATGGACAGTAGACCTGAGGTCCATGGGGCAGGCTCCCAGGGTCTTCCAAGGAGACAAGCACTCGGTCTGATGAGCTCCCATCTACTCTTCTTGGGCTAATCCAGAAATCCTCACAAACTTGGGTGTGGCATAAAAATGGCTTTGGTGTTCCCACCGAGTTCCTTATGAAAAATGCCCCCGTGGTGGGAATTCCCAGGAGAGGGAACGGTGAGCTGAGTGGCGTCGTATCAGGCTTGTGGAAGCACACTGGGGTGGGTAGGGCTCCATGAGGTACCTCCATCTACCCCATCCAGCAGCCACCCACCTGTAAGGCCAATCCTGCTTATTTCCCAGTGGACTGGGGCCACCTTCCCATCCTTCATGGCCATGTTGCTCAAATTTCCAAGATAATTATCTAGCCTTGTGTTGACATTGACTTGGACGGACCTGCTTAATAGGTCTGGATTATCAGAGATAAATATCACTATTTTCACCATCCTTAGTAATGAACATTTAAGAACCTGCCACACATGCTACCATGAAAGGGCTGCGTTGGGTACAAAAAGGAGTTTGGGATGCCTTTTACGGTGGAGGCTCTTAACCTCCCAGTTACAAGGCCTCAGCTTCCCCAAGACTTGCAAAACGGAGACATCAACCCAGGTGGTCCTCACAGCCCCATGTAACTCTAAACACATCCCTGCCCAGGTCTTACCACCTTTCTCTTTTTTCTCCATACCTCCCTTACCCCCCTCCCTTTGTTCCCTTTTCCCTCTGTCTCAATTTAATTACATCCCTGTCCCTCCCTTCCTCCTGTGCCCACCACCCCTGCCTCCCCCACTTCTGCCCCTCCCTGCCCTGTGCCCCTCTGGGAGCCTGAGACAGAGAGCCGCCCTCTCCCATGTAAAGCAGAAGTTGAGCCACCCAGGATGATGGCATCGATTAGGGCTGGGCTGTCCCTCCAGGGGTGGGCTGGGGCCAAAGCCTCACATGGTTTTCTAGCGCACACGTGTCACATGACCATCCAAGGCGGCGGAGGAGTGGGTAGATACAAGAAGGTGGAGATAGTCTAGGGCGACCAACTGTCTCTCCTTGCGGGGTACCGAGGGGATTCCCAGAATGTTTGAATGAGTAAACCAGGGAAGTCCTGGGAAAACCAGGATAAGTTGGCCTCCCCTCCAGGCTTTGGACAGTGAGAAGAAGGGAGAGTACCTCTGGGGTGAGAAGCGTGTGTTCTGATCGTCTCTGGAGTGCTGGCTGGCACAGTCACAGACTTCTTCCCACCCATTGGGACCTGGGCCTCCTCCCCGCAGTGAAGAGCTGAGTTGCAGGGAAGCCAAAGGCGGGCCCCACGTGGTCACCGCCGTCCCCAGCCCAGAGCAGATTCCTGACTGGGAGTACATGTTGAATTTGCTGCCGTAACTAGGCAGAAAAGACTTTTTGCCCCTCTGAGCCTCAGCATCTTCAACTAGAAAATGTCCTGTCTGGCCCAGACATCCTAGGAGCCGTCTTCAGATGTTTGCAGATGGTCCTTCCAGCTTGCTCCACCATTATCCCAGTACGGGGCTTTTGGATGTTCTCAATGGGAGCTCGGAGGATGGAAATCCATTCCTTCCTGGATGCCTGGGACATGGGACTTCCCAAGTCCTGGCTCCGTCTCCTCATAGGAAAATGGAGGTAGAAAGAACCAGCTCACAGGGTTGGTTGTCAGAAGGATTAAATGAGGTTAATAACATAATATACATAATATGCGATACCTGGCATATAGTAGGTGCTCAAGAAATGGTGCATGAAATGAAAAATACTCCGGACGCATTGACACCCTCAGGGTTTGGTGGTTCTGTGGGTGGACGTGATGTGATGTTTAGCACAGAAGTGATACCGTAGACCAAATTGTGTAGAAATCCCATGCGATGCACACTTCCGGCTCTCTCTGGTCCTTCTGGGAGAGGGATAGAGGGCCCTTGTCTCCTCTCCCAGGGATCGGACCTCTTCAGAGGAACCAACGGGATGCTCCCCTCCCCTCTCAAACTGAATATCGGAGAACAAAATGGAGCATTTCACAGTGGTTGTGTTGGTTATGTTTTGAGGTTATAGCCTTTATGAAGCAGTGCTAGGCTGAAGGTTTTCAGAGGAAATATCCTCTTTATTCCTAGCCAAAATTGTTTCATCGGAAGAAAGAAGATTCTCCCCTCGCCCCCCTTTCCTCCCCCCCCCCCCCTTGGGAGTTTTAGCTCATGTGAATTTTCTGGTTTAGCATTTTGCTCTGCTAGCTACTTGAAAGTGCAGGGGCCCAATGCATGGCTAGGCCCAGGGTGACAAGAAGGGTGAAGCAGACCCAAGTGTTTGCTGCTTACTGGGGGCTCTATCCTTCTTCGCTATTTATGTTCCCAGTCACTTCCTCCTTAGGAAGGTCAAGGTCATACTGACTACTTCAAGGTAATGGGGCCTGTACATGCTCAGCAAGTCACTCAACAAACATAGGCCAAATGCCTGAAGTTCTATGCTCCATCCCGTGTAGGGTACAGAGAAGCAAGTCTTACTGTCAAGGACTTAGTTCTGGCCCTCGGGGCCCTATCCTTTTCAAAATGAGGATCGTTTTTGAAGCTCAATACATTTCTTGGACCTCCAGCGGGCTGTACCTGTCTCTTACCATTCAGTCATGGTGTTTCGTGCATTTGTGTTGTATTCATTACAATCCCATCTGTGTGCATTTGGAGCCCAGCCATACGTGTGTGTGAAATCATTTGCTCAGCCTACTAATGGAGTTGGGGTTCTTTTGGGTCTGAAGACACCCCCCCCCAACCCTTGTCTCCAGCAGCCTGAGGGCCTTGCTTACTGGGACCCAGGGCTCAGCCTAGAGAGGGCGAGAGCGGCCCTAATAAAGGAAGGGCCGAGAACTCCGGGGCAGGCCCGCACCAGTTGGCTGGCCCCTCCATTGCAGACTCTGGTGAGTGTTGAGGCGAAGGGGAAAAGGAAGGAATGATCTTTCTTAGGGGAATATATAAGTACCCCAACTTTTGCCCCATCCTACTGTTGTCTGTTAGGATACCTTCCTTCCTAACCCTTCTCCCTGATGAGGTTTGCATCTGGGTACACATGGTTCCTTTTACAATTTTAATAACTAAAGCTTTATAAATCAGCTGAAGCTACTTCCAAGATGTCCTTCCCACCCCCTGCTCACTGCATGGGAAGTTCCTTGGCCTCTACCAACAGGAACAGGGTTGTACATACTCTTGTCTCTACCTCTGTCTGATGCCATCCCAACCCTAACACTCCATGGCTGCTCAGGGTTGCACTTGAACACATTTCTCTCCCTCTTGGCAGCCCCTCCTACCCCAGGGGTTAGGGGGATCCCTGATACTCGAGTGCCCATCCTGCCACACCCACTGTAGTCTATCTATCCCTGTCCTGACCTGTCACCCCCAGCACTTCCTATCCCAGGTAGATCACAATAATACCCATTTTCCAGTTGTATCTCCATGTGCTGAGGACTAAGAGACAGGAAAGGAAGGGAGCATGGAGGCCAGGCACCTAATTCAGGTGGGCTTCCTGGAGGAGGTGACACCTGTGCAAAGTCTCAAAGGTTGAGCAAGAATCAGTCCAATAGTGGCGAAAGAGGGTGAGGAGGTCAGGAGGGAGATTCAGCTGACAGGACAGACTGAGCAGGGCTGAGGTGGTAGGAGGCAGGTATGCTGGTAATGCCTTCCAGTTGTTGGAGGCAGGTTGTCTGCAGGAGACAGAGGAACAAGATGGACAAGGGCCGTGTGATGGCACCGGTGGCTGCAGCGGGAATGGAGAGAAGAGCACAGATAAGAAAGACGGTGGCCCCGGGACAGCGCACTGATCTTGGGAGCAAGGGGGCAAAAGAGAGGGAGACCCATGATCTCAGCCAAGGTTTAGGACCTGGGTAGCTAACTTGGAAGCAGAGACATGGCGGAAGGAGCCCAGGGAGACCTCTTGAGTCTCCTGCTCTGTCTGCTCCCTAGTCTTCCTTTCTTCCAGGGAGCCGCAGCTTATTTGTTTGTTCCTCCCCTCCTCTGCTGCCCCCGCTGGCACGAACTCCCCAGAAAAGCTAAAAATTCATCTCATCTGACCCAAATCAGAGGGTGGATGAGCTGGGGCTTTATTACACGCTGGGTAAAATGGGTCTCGCGGGAGAGGATGGGCTCCGTTATAATTGTATCTTTGGTCACCTCCACCCACCCAGCCGGAAAAAAAACGGGGGGGGGGGGTGGGTCTGCGTCTGCGTAGACGCCATTTTACAAAAGGGCTTTCCTCCTCCCTTCAACCTTTTTTGATGAGTCTTGGAAAATCAGCCTGCTGGCCTGGGAAAGAGATGGGCGGGGGGAGGGAGTTGGGGAGGAGGAGAGCGGGGGTCACATCCTCCCACTGACAGCCTGTAGGGGAAAGAGCTTGGGTGGTTTCGGAGCTGTGTCTCTGGGGACAAGGCAGGCAGCTCTGGCTCTGAGAGGGGCTGGTGGGGAGGGGACTGCTTTACAAGCAGCAGTTCCCTCTACAGTAGTTTTCTTTATGATTCTTAAACTCCTAAACTGTTCCTGGGGCTTAAGCACCCCATCTATTCAGAATCAAATGTCAGAAATGCTGAAAGGAGGTTGTCACTCTGGCTTTGAAAGAAACATTTTTGGAGAGGGTGTGGAGCAAGCAATAAATCACAAGTAACACTCAGGGTAGTGAGTATGAGACAACAGCCCTTTCCAGGCTCTTTTCTCGCCCCCGCCCTCCAGGAGACCCCTGGCTGTGGGTTGTGCGTCTTATTCACTGGGGAACATTCGGATGGCTCCCCTCTGAATGCTTTGGTGTGAGGGTGAGCTGTGGGTCTTAGACTGTGGGTTTGCAGGTATTCTGTGAGTTGTGTACATACTTAGGTGGGTCCTGGTTGAGCAGGAAGCATCCCGCACCCGTGTGCTGTGACCTCTCACTTACTTGCCTTCCCTTCACAAATAGGAAGCCAGAAAAATCACTGTGGCTCTCTCCCTCCGTCTCCAGCCCCCCAACTAGGTGTGATGGGAGATCTAGGGGAATTATGACCCACACTTGTTTATTATTTTGTTGGGAAGCCAAGATTATACACATGAAAAGCTAGGCAAAAGAGTAAATGGGTGAGGGCCAAGGTGTAAGGTCCCAACTCCCAAAGGGTTTGAAAGAAATGTGCATTCGTTAGTTGTTGCTGCCTACCAAAAGTGCCCCCCAAACTTTAGCAGCTTAAAATAATAGCATTTATTATCCTCATGATTTTTTTTTTTTTTTTTTTGTCAGGGATTCAGGAGCTGCTTAGCTAGGGAGTTCCTGCCCAGGGTTTCTCATGAGGTGGCAGTCAAAATTTTGACTGACTAGGACAACAGTCATCTTAGGTCTTGTTTGGGACTGCAAGACCTGCTTCTAAGTTGGTTCACTCACACAACTGGCAGGCTGGTGCTGGATGCTGGTGGGACGCCTCAGTTCCTCCCTTGGAGCTGTCCATAGGCTGCTTAGGTATCTCCCAACATGGCGGCTGGTTCCCCCCACAGCAAGAGTTCCAAGAGAAAGCCAGGCGAAAGTGTCAATGTCTCTTATAACCTAGCTTTGGAAGTCATACACCATTACATCCTTGTGTTCTGTGGTCACACCGACCAACCCTGACACAATGTGAGAGGGAAGTCACAAGATGTGAATACCAGGAAGTGAAGATCCTTGGGGGGCCATCTTGGAGGCTGACTGACACACAGTGGAAAGTCACCTTGGGTTCAACAGGGACAAGTGAGATTCAGGGAGGGTCTTGAAAAGACTGGGATCACAGGACAGGTGTGAGCAGGCTCAGGAACAAGTGCAGAAGCTGAAATGAGCCTGGTGTGTTTGGAGGGCAATGCCAAGAGATAGCTGAGGTTAGACAACTCTGGGAAATAAGGTTAAGACCAGACTATAAAGGACCACGGTGGGCAGACTGGGGTGGTGGGATGCCCTAAAGGGAGCCATAGAAAGTTCTGTGTAGAACAGGGCCCAGGGGCTCAGATTCTTACCATCTGGGTACCTTGAGTGGGTCACTTCAAGCCTCTAGAGCTCAGTGGTTGCATCTGTAGAATGGGCATCATGAATGAGTTAATATGTGTGAAATAGGTGGGGGACTAGGAAGCGGTAGGTTTTGATTATTGTGATGAACCCCATTTGCAGCCAGGCCGTCCTAGGAGTCCTGCCATTCACAAGATGCTAAAAACATATTAGCGTTCCTCCTGTTCCCTGTGTCAGACTCCTGAGGCTGAAACCACGTGCTCTTCCACTATAGAAGAATCTCCCTCTCACCCATGGCCTACCATTTCTAGCCATAGGAATATTGCTATGTGGCATGTAGGTGCTAGACAGAACCTGGGCCACCCCTAATATCCCACAGTTGTATCCTACAAGACCTGATGACGGCTAAAGCTTGTCCTCATCCAATTCTCATCTGATCTGCACAACCACCTCTGAGATAGACAGCCCAGTGCGATTAACCCCATTTTACAGACAGAAAAACTGAGACAGAGTAGTTGAAATGTCCCTCAACAGATTGACAGTGATCAGACATTACAAAAAACCCCACAGAAGATTTGGGAGTTTGTGAAAGAGGGGAGAGAATCCAAATCACTCAATATTTTTAATAGTAATGCCTTTAAAATTCTAATATCATCTATATCAACTGTGGATATAGGAAAATAAATCTACCTTCCACTCCTCACTGGCAGTTCTCCAATCCTATCTTGAAGAGCACCTGTAACCAGTTTTTAGTGTCTTTCCAAAGATAGCCCATGCACCTGCCAAAGAATGTGTATGCAGTCATTTTTTTCTTTCCAAACATGGCAACAAACCATGCACAAGGCAGCACGCTTTGCAGTAAATCTGAGAGATAGTTCTCTGTATAACAATACACAGGTGCCCCTCCTTTTTAAGGGCTGCCTAGAACTCCACCACGTGTCAAGCTAGCCCCCCATTGATGAACATATGGTTTGCTTCTCGTCTTTGCTCATAGAATCAATGCTGCGAGGGGTGATCCTTGTCCATAAGTGGGGCATATGTGCTAATAAAACTATAAGATAAAACTTTAGAAGGGGAGTTTCTAGGTCATCAGAATTTATTTTTTGCCCATCTGACAGATGAAAATTAAAATCTATTTCTATTTCATTTTTATGTATTTAATGCTGAATGATCTTGAGCATTTTTCGCATATTTAAAAGCTGTCTGTATTTCCTTTCCTGTGATCTTCCCGTTCGTGCCTTTTGCCAATCTTTCTAACAAGCTGTAGATCTTTTCCTGATCTAATATAAGCTCTCTTTATAAAGGAAATTAGCCCTTCATCATATGTTCTGCAAATATTTTTCCCGGTTTATTTGTGCTTTGATTTTGTTACGGGATTTTTGTCGTGCACAAATTTTTAAGCCATTATTTAGTCAGATTTATCAATCTTTTATGGCTTCGAGATTTTCTGTCTGACTTAGAAAAACAGTTCCCGGGGCGCCTGGGTGGCTTAGTGGGTTAAGCCTCTGCCTTCGGCTCAGGTCATGATCCTAGGGTCCTGGGATCGAGCCCCGCATCCAGCTCTCTGCTCAGGGGGAAGTCTGCTTCCTCCTCTCTCTCTGCCTGCCTCTCTGCCTACTTGTGATCTCTGTCTGTCAAATAAATAAAATCTTAAAAAAAAAAAAAAAAGAAAGAAAGAAAAGCAGTTCTCTTTGAGATTATAAACTCATTCTCTGATATTTCCTTTTTGCTATTTTTTTAAACTTGCAAATCTTTGCTGTACCTGTGATTTATTTTGGCATAAGAAGTGAGGAAGGGATCCAAGTTTTGTTTTGTTTGGTTTCCTATATGATTTGGCCAGTTGTCCCAGTCCCATTTATTGGAAAGTTCATCTTAAAATAGAAATTGAGTTCCCTCCTTTATTGTATGCTAAATTTATACAGATATGAATTTATATGAGGCCATTTATGGACTGTCTATGACTTTCTATTGATCTGTCTCACTGTTCAGGATCCAGTGCCAAATATTTTATGTTTATGGCTTTATAATGTGTTTTCCTATCTGGTAAGTCTAGTCTCCCTACTCCGGTCACTCATCTGCTTCAAAACTCTCTCAGCCATTCTTAAATGCTTATTTTTCCGCATGAACTTTAGAGTCCACTTATCTAATTTCAATAGAAATTCTGGTTGATATATTTATTGGGATCATATGGGATTTATTGAACAATTTAGGAGGCTCTGGTGTGTTCCCAGCATTATGGCTCCATACCCAAGACCAGGGTGTATCTTTCCACTTAAATATCTCCAAAAAATGCTCCAGTCACTTCTCTTATATGGATCTTGCACATTTCTTATGAGCTTATTCCTAGGTGTTACATCTACTTTTGTTGCCAAGTAAATGGGCTCCTCTAACGTATTTTTTAACTTGTCCATTGTTTATTTAGGAAAGTATCCAATTCTATCCTCTGCAAATAATGGGTTTTTGCCAAACTCTCTTCTAACTTTTTAACTTTCTAACGCTTATTCCGTATGTTTGATCTTGAGACTTCAAAGGGGGACCAGACTTCCTTAGGTGTGAGGAAATCACGGAGCCCATTCCAGCTCCTTGGTAGGCCAACCAGGCTTCTTTGGGCTGGGGGCTACAGGGGAGTGTGGGTGAGGATTCTTGTGCCTTGAGAATATTTTCAGTGTAATTTGGGATAATCTTAACCAAAACTCTTAGGGCAGATGGAAGATGAGTGATGAGTGGTGGTGGGTAGGGGAGGGCAGGGTGGGGCAAGAGAAGGTTTGGGGGTTACTTCCAGTTACTCTGGAAGCTGTTGGCAGGTGAGGCCTCTCCCCAGAGGCTGGGAGAGCCCAGGCCTTGGTGCTGGGCTCCTGTGGCTGAGTGCGGGCATGATACAGGGAAGACAGACACCTGTTTTCGAGGTTTGCATTGGGAAACCAAACTACAGGGAAGGCCAGACTCCCAGGGCTGTGCTCACTCACAGAGGAAAGCCTGTTGCACATCATTATGAAGCCTCCCCATCCCCAGCCCAGCACTGGGGTCCTGGACCCCCACCTCTCCCTTCCTGGCCTCCCATTCCTGATCGTAGCTCCCAAACCAACCTAGATTCCTTCCTGGGTCCTATTTCTGTCTAGTATTTTGATGTGGGTTAGTCTCACCTGCTCAGTGAGACCAGAAGCCCATCAAAAGCAGGTTTGGGGTCTTGTTTAAAACCCCACACAGTGTGAAGCCCAGGTCAAGCAAACATTTGAGTAACTGATGACCAGAATGAATTGACTCACTGATGTTCCCCTAGGAAACCACTCAAGACAAATGAGTTTCCACTCATGTCCCAATTGTCCTTTCTTCGGAAAGGGCTCCTGGAACCAAACAGCCTTCGGCTTCTGCAGCAGGCAAGGAAGGACATTACAGCAAAGGAGAGACTGGGCTGGAGTATAAATAGGAAAAGGAAATGCTTGGACTTTCCCAGTGCAGTAAAAGTCCTATATAATACTATTATACGTAACTGTGCAATTAAGCCTGAAAATTGCAAGCTTCTAGTTTGTTCTTCCCAGCCAAACACCAGGCGGTTCTCGTGGTGGATGGCGTCTGTTTAGAAGAAAAAAAGCAAGATCGGAGGCAAATCTGAGGTTTCACTTCCTTTGGAAAACACAGGCTGAGCAGGGATCCTTGAGGCCATCCAGCTGGGCGGCTGACCTGGGTGCTGTCTGCAGGTTGAGGCGGACAATGGCAGGGAGGCAGAAGTGTTTTTCCAGGGCTGAGGCATAACTAGGACGTCCTACACCTGGGCCGAGGCCCAGGAGTGTGATTCTGCCCTCCTGCCCCCCACAGCCCCCACCTCGGCCGAAGCCCTTCCCCACCAGATCCCACCTGAGGTTTGGGAGGTCTGGGAGGTCTGGTGCCCTGAGAAGGGCAGGAGCGTGGCTGTGAGTAATGGGAGCTAGCTCCTTCCTGGGTCCGAAAATACAGTCTCCTAGCTGGTTTCCAGCTGCCCTTCCCTAGCCCTCTTGCAACACCTGCCTCAAATGCCATGCCAGGCAGATTCCTCTCCCGTCCAGAACCTTCCGGGACTTCCTTCCCGTGGCTGCTTACACAGTCCCGATGTTCCCGAGGCCTCACCTCCGTGCTTCCCCTCTGCCTCCCCATTCCCCCCAGGATTCCTCAAAGAATGAACAGCAGCCGTGACACCCAGCACCCCACTACCCATTGTTCCTGCAGTGTTACACTCCAGCTTCTGTGCCTTGCTTTCCACACACTGTTCTCTCTGCCAGAATGTTCTCTCTGCCAGAATGTTCTTCTTTCCCTGCCCCAACCCCGGCTGCTTAGGTGCCTCTGAGGTCAACCCCCACATCATTTCGTGGGTGGAGCAGTCTCCCTGACCCCCCCCAGGGCCCCTGCCTCCTGCCCTGCTGGGGACCTGTCCACACCCCTGGGCTTGCACTCCCCACTCCTAGTGTTAATTCTGTACTGCGAGTTCTTCCGGCCAGGAGCTCAGCCTCTCCTCCCTGCTTCTCCAGCCCTCCCTAGAAAGGCCAAACTCCACCAGCTGAGAGGCGGCCTTGCGGCCTGTTCAGGAAATGTGAGGCCCAGCTGCCTGGGTTCGAGTCACAGTTCTATCTCATTTGAAAAATGGGGTGATGATGATGGCACTGGCCACCTCGTGGCGTTTTTGAGAGGATTAAGTGAGAGAATTCATAAAATATTTAGGACATCGTCTGGCATCGATGAGTATCTCAGTTACCAGTTTGATTCCCTTGCTCTCCGTTGCAGGCAGCTCAGAATTAACCCTCTGTCTCCCACAGGTTGTCTCTCTGTCCATCTGTGTCTCTGTCTGCGCCCCCACAGCCTCCCACAGGGCCTGAGGGGTTGTTTGTGATGAATTAGTGCCCATTCTGGAGAAGCGGCTTCCAGGCTCTGCCCTGCCACCACTTGGCTCCACGAGCATCCAACCACCCCCATCCAAGTGTCAGGTAGAAAGTGCTGGCTGTGTGCCCTCCCCTCCCTTGGGGGCAGGGGGAGGGCACACAGCCAGCACTTTCTACCAACCTGTTGGGTCTCCATCACTCTGCCCAGTGTGGCCAAATGCTCATCCCTCCCTGAATTTATGGAACATCCATCCTTTGAAAGCCCAAAGTGTGTTCACGCTTCTTTCCCCGTGTGCCCTGGCCATGTCCCTGTCACACCTGGTGGGGAAGGGCTGGACAGAACCAGGAAACTCACAGTTGGGTGCAGCAGGCCCAAGGTTGCCCTAAGTGAGCTGTTCATGACCTTGGAATCCAAGGATCAACCCCAGAACCCAAGTATTTAAGTGGATTAGCTGGAGGAGAGCATAGAGCTGTTCAGTCTGAGGGCAGCAGCCTCCTGGTCTTCCAGTAAAGAAGAAACTGATGCTCAGAGAGGGAACGTGGCCGCACCAAGGTCACCTGGAATCCAGCTGCAGGGCAGAGATTAATTGTAAACACGGGCTTTGATTGCCCTTCCTCCCCAAAAGGGGTTACCCCTCTCTGTAGACTGCATTCCGGGGCATTTCTCAGCCCTTACCCCTCATTCTCTTTCCCAAAACCAACTTGACCTTTCTCCATCCCAGCTATGGCCCTCTCACCTGGCCTCTGCTTTCCCCTCTTCCCCTTGTAAAGTCCCCTGGGGTGGCAGTGGCAGTGGCTTTGCACAGGGATACGGGGATGTGCAGGCAGAGCGCAGGCAGAGGGGCTGGCCAGCTCTGCAAGCCACTTCGGTACCTTCTAGAAAAGACACTAAAATATTCCCAGGAAGAACGCAAATTGGGTGCCACTTAACCCAAGAGTCCACGCACACCCCCTTAAATAACTAACAAACTTGAAGCCGCTCCCCCTTCCCCCGCAGGAGACAGCATCTCTGGACAGAGATATGAAGAGAAGAGTGCTCCCAGGGGACTGGCTCAGCCGGCCCCCCCACCCCCCCACCCCTGCTGAGCCCAGCAGCCAGTGCACCTAAAAAGCACACCATCACCACCACCACCACCACCACCACCACCACCACCACCACCCCCCCCACCCCCCCCCCCCCCCCCCCCCCCCCCCGGCAGGAGGCAGCTGAGACTCAGACTTGCTAACACGGGGCCTAGAGCTGTTTATGGGAGACAAGTGATTTATTTTATTATCTGAATTTTCAGTGGCTTAATAAGGTTTAATAAGCCTCCCAAGGAGTTTTCTGGCTCAGGAAATCACCTGTAATAAACACAAGTAGTAAATCCTTTATTTTGAACATAAAGAGGTGTGCGATTTTTCTAAAAACAAGTCTTCCCTGCCCCCCCTTCACCTCGTCCTCTAAGAAACAAAGGATCAGTAAATAATGAAAGGACAGCAGCTGGGAGGGGCAGCACTTTATTGTCTGGCCCAGGCTCCCACCGTCAGCAGGGGGACCCTCCTGCTGGGTGCTCAGCTGGGGCCCCCAGCCTCCCTCCAGCTCACTGAAGAAGGCCCTCATTGTGTTCCTGAGGCCGTGCAGCCCCTTAGAGAACCCACTCTTTCTATCTTTCCTGCAAGGTCACTGCACAGCTGTAGAAAAATCGATGGCCCTGTTAGGGGGAAGGCGGGCATATGCGAGTTCTTCGAGAGTCTTAACCACATTGCTTTATGACCTTGACCTCACTTCACTTCTGTTTCCTTTTCTGCAAAATGGGTATAATCTCAAGGAGGTGAAAGTACTTTTGCAAAGTGAAAGGCTTCAAACCACCCCGTGGGTGAGGGGTTGGGGACAATACCCCCATACACCCACTTTGGGTTCACTCAGTTGCTCATGGGCCACTGCTGCCAAGAGGGAGGGGTTCCTCTACAGGGTAAGTGAGCAGCTCTGACATTCCTATACCCCCATGTCTTGTCTATCACCAATGTCGGGATGTGGAGCCGCCCCTCATTCTTCCTTGGCCGTCTCTCAGGCCACCCTCCTAGGTACCCCTCAAGTCTGCCCCCTCGAGCAGATTTCACCCCAGGAAGAATTTAAGTAGGAAGAACCCCCACCTGGTTTTTGCTCCTACTCCAACCCCTGTGGGAGGTCCTAGACCTTGTTCTCATCAAATCAAACTGGTGCAGGTATGGGGGGAGGTGCAGGTGGTGATGATGGTGAGTGAGGACCGGCGTGGGCAAGGGACGCAGCACAATACAGTGGACAGACAGTCTGGGCTACAAGGCAGGAGGTCTGGGGTCTCTGTCCCTTACCTAGTTCTGTGACCTTGAGCTGGTGTGATGACCAGCCTGAGCTTAAATTTGTCATCAGCAAAGTCATTCCTCCCGTCCCGGGGATCCTCGGGAAATGCATGGAGAAAAGCCGATGAGGATAAGCCTCGCAGAGTATAGAACTGGACAGGCACGAAGCACTATGGACACAGGGGTTTCAGCAGAGAACAGTGGAGCAGGAACCCAAGCGACTGATCACAGGAGAAAAACACTCAGACCCCCAGCCGCAGGGACAGGAAAACTCTGGCCATGGCTGAGATGAGAACCCAGGAGAGCCTATCTGTCCTGGCCCTTGGCCCAGCCCTCACATGTCTTGTCCTGTGGATGGGGGGACGAGGCATTGGGGGAAAGAGAAGGGGAGACACACTGTGTGAGGCGGGGTGGAGGGAGCTGAATTCCGGCGTTCAGGGAACTCCTGCTGTGGCCAACACCTTCAGCAGGAGAAGGAAGCCCAGAACTCATTTCACAGAAACCAGCCAGCTCCAAGTCCCAGGCCCGAGGTGCGGTGCACCGGGGACCGTGGGCCCTGGGTGTGTCCTGTCAGGGTAATAGAGCAGGCGGGGTCGGCTTCTCCCAGCTGTGGGCACCCTGCCTGGGGTGCTCTGGGAGGCGGGCTGGAAGTTGAAGGGGCCAGGCCCAGCCTCCCAGCCCGCAAATCTCGCCAGGGCTACTGGGCAGCTGAGGCCCCAGGGCATTCGGGGGCCAAGAGGTGTGGCTGCCCTGCTTTAGGGACCTGCCAAGGGCTGGGTGGAGCATGCCTGGGCAGGGGTTTGTGGGGCCTGCCAGCTGCTTGGGTCAGGCCTCCCTGCCCCTCTTTTGCTCCGGCCCACCAGCCCCTTGCAGGCTTCAGGACCCACATAGACCACTGCCCATAGGAGGCAGAGGTGGCCGCCCAGCCTCATAGCCAAGTCTGGAAAAGAATGCCACATCCCTTCTCGGCCCCTGTGCGGCCCCTCACCCTCACTGTGGCCACCTTCTGCCGGGTGGCTTTGAAGCTCCATGCCCAGGCTAGGGAGTTGCTGGGGCTCGAGATCAGTGGGGCCACTCCCAGGGCAGCAGGAGTCTGCAGGCTGGGGCCAGCCTGCCCTGGGGGTTTGGCAGATAGAAGCATAACCCTGAGTCCCAGATTTGCTGAAACGAGCAGGACTCGGGGAGGTGCTGGGCTTGTGGATCCAAGCAATAGAACTGTCCCAGAAATCACACCACCAAGCCAGCTATGGAAGACAAGAAAAAGATGGGACTGGAGTAGGCATCGAGGCCCAGCCCGCTGTTTTCTAGCTGTGTGACCTGGGGCAGGCCGCTTAGCCTCTCTGATCCCATCAAATGGGGATCATATAAGGATGAGATGAATGAATGCAAGTGTCTTATGAATAACAGGGCTCTGTTAAATGCTATGTGTTCCCAAGGCAGAGGGTTGGAGCCACCGCGCTGCCCTTTATGACTTCAAGTTTATGCCCACGGCTCTCATTCATTCGGCTGTTTCATGGCAGTCTGAACCTGACCCAGACATAGAAGCAAAGCCTGCCTTAGAGCAGGTGAGATCTAGGCAATTACTCCCCTGTTTCCCCGAGAAGCAAACCGAGGGCAGCCGGAGTACGTCATTTGCCTACCATGCACGTCTCGTTTCCGGTAAAACCAGTCTGAGAACATGGGTCCCTGACTAGCACCTGCACCTCAGGGGGCGTGGGGCACTGTAATCTATCAGAGGAGCAGAGGCAGGGGCGTCGGGACACCTTGGTGCAAAGTTTGACTTGGGAACTAATCCATTGTGTCACCTGGGGCACGGGCTCCTGTCTGTGCCTCATTTTCCTCGTCTGTAAAATGGGCATAAAACGTATCCCAGCCTTGCCCATTTCCTGGGTTAGAAGTACATGAGTCAGGAGCCCTGAAAGGGCCTTAGAAGATTATCATGCCCTACATGAGTCAGGGTGGCCCTGGGAGCACGTAAAGGCTGTTCTCGGGCTATCTCTGGGAGAAGTGCTTATATAGTGTGGACCTCTAGAAAAGTATGCAAAAGACAAAACAGTTCCCAATAAGGTCCTGCTGAGACATCAGTTAGGGGTCCGTGTCCTTCCTGGACTTCATCACCGCGGACACTGGTTGAGAGCTTACTGTGTACCAGGGGGCACTTCTTGTGCCTCTCCTCATCCGAGCCACGGGATGGCTCTGAGAGGTGAACGTGACCATCATGCCCTTCATACAGAGGATGAAACTGAGCTGGAGGACGGTGATACTGAGTCCCAGGGGCCATCAGTGGGGGAGCCGGGAGGTGGACCCAGGCAGTCCGAGAAAAGGGCCTCCCCCTCCACCACTCCGAGCAGGGTCTTCTGTTCTCAGAAGGCCGTCTGTCCACTTCAGGCCCCTGTTGGCTGAAAACCAGTTCCTGCATGAGGGGATTCTGGAAACCTAAAGTCTTCCAGATCCAAATGACATGGGACGGCTTCTTCCTGCCCCTCTGTCCTGCACAGTGCAGACAAGGCCCCTCCTGAAATTCGGGCCTGATCGTCCAGGCCACCGGGGTCCAATGCCTTTCTGTCTCTACTTTTCATTTGTGCTTGGTACTGAGCCACCCTGATGTGCATGGGTCTCAGCCCTGAACCCCCCTCCCTGGCTCACATCCCTCAGCCTGACTCTGATAAATCTCTACAGTAAGAGACGACCTTTGGGGAGGAGGGTTCGAATCCCAAGCTGGACTTTGTAGGAGGCAGTGTGGTGGAAAGGGATGAATATGGGTGTTGGCCCCAGGTGCCGCTGGGTTCAAATCCTGCTCTGACCTCTGCTGGCTCTGGCGGCTCACTCTCTCCATACCAGGCTCCGGATCTCTAAATTGGAGGTGACGATAAAATATAGGCACCGCTCAGAGCTGTGTCCACTGAGGAAGGATTTGAGGCGCAGTGACCGGCATGTTACGATCCATCCGTACATGGTAGGTCGTAGCAATGATTCTTGTAAATGCTCTAGCCAGCTTGCTTGACGGGTTATCAGAACAGGACACAAAAGAATACAAAAATTCAAGTCACATTCAAGAAATTTGTACTGAAGGACTTCTAAAGCCAGATTTCTTTTTCCTTCCTTCCTTCCTTTCTTCCTTTGAGAGTGTGAGCCAAGGGAGGGCGGCAAGGGGGAGGGGCGGACGGAGGGAGAGAATCTTCAGCAGGCTCCACACTCAGCCTAGAGCCTGACACGAGTTCAATCTCAGGACCCTGAGATCATGACCTGAGCTGAAACCAAGAGCTGGGTGCTTAACTGACTGACCCACCCAAGCGCCTCTAAAGCTGGGTTTCTCTAAGGCATAGCTGTGGCTCGAAGGTCCTGGTGGCCTCTTCCAATCGCCCTGTCCCCACCACTTTTCTGTTTCTCTTATAGGAGTACCTCTTATAAGAGTACCTCCTCCCCTCCTTAGCTAGTGCACTGGGGGCATGCCCCATCCTCCTGTTTGGGGAAGAGGGGGACATGGGCACCCTACCTGGGACAAGTAGTGTTCCCATTCTATAGATGAATAAACAGAGGCTCGGAGAAGAGAAGTACTGCTTTGGTCAGACAGGACTGCTCCGACATCCCTGGGCTCTAGAACCTTCCCCGGAGGGCAGAGGCCCAGGGGAGGTCCCTTGGAATGATGAAGTTTTCAGCTGTCCTGCGTCCTTCCTCTTCCATCTCCTTTCTCCATCTCCAAGCTCCTCTTTCCCTCTCGCCTCTCACCTGCTTCCCCTTATATTTCTGATCTATGTTTTCTTCCTACCCCCTCCTAACCAGAGGTTTATATTTTGCATTATGCCACTCCTGACTGCTGAGAGTTTGTGTGTGTGTGTGCGCACGTGCGTGCACACGCGTATGTGTGTAATTCTCTTTCCTGAGTGTGTTATTCTTGGAGACAGCACTGCCCTGGCTTGGGTGACGAAGGGGATGCAGGGCCTGGGCGGGAAGGTAGGGGCGTGGTGTGGCATCGCCTTGGGGACAGTGCTGTCTACAGGCCCTCCAGGGCCTAGGAAGCTCAGGGTCACCGGGGAAGCTCCCGGAGTGCACGGAGGGGGCAATTCTTCCCAAAGAGACAATGAAACAGCAAACGGCAGCCCCACCTCCTGCCCGGAAGAACGGCTCTCACGGTCATGGTTCCATCTGCTCCTCCGGGAATGGGAGAGAGCTCTGAACCGAGGTCGATGAGAAGTCGCTGCCGGGCAGGCAGGCCAGCCTCTGTGTCCAGGGCCACCCAGGCCCCAAGGAGGAGGCCCGTCCTCATCTCCCTTTTGCACCTGCAGCTTCTGGAAATCATGACACAAGTCATCAGGTGTTCCGTGAACTTGAGATGATAAGATGAAGAACCAGAGGCCCAGAGAGGCCAAATGCCCTCCCAAAGCCACACAGCAAAGGGCTCCTGATTCTCAGTCCCAACAGACGGGGCTCCCAGAGTGACGAGAGGGACAGTTAGTGTAGGAATGGCCAGTCTCCCTTCTTCAGGGGGCTCCGATGAGACACTGACCACCCACCCACAGTTCCGTGGGTTGCGTCTCCTCTATTTGAAAAGGCAAGAGAAAGCTTAAAGAATTGTATGAATTTTATCTCAGAAACATTTAGAACATTTTTGTCCTTAAAGCAGTAAGCCCTTAGCAAGCAAGAAAATGTGGCTCTCCATAAAGAACTGATTTTCTGGGACTTTTCTGATTTGGACTTGATGCTTAACACTCACGTTTCCATTTGCAAACCTGAGCAGAGAGGGTGTCTCTGAGCACAAGGAACCTGCCACCCGTATGGTAGCTGGGTGGGAATTTGGAGAAGGGGCCATTTCCTTACTGCATCGACTTGCATCTATCAAAACAGCCTTGTAATATACTGTAATTCCACCCCAACGTTATTTATCGTCTATCTATAGTAGTGGGTGGGTAGTGGGGAGAGGGAGACTACTCAGAGTGGGCAGGGAGGACCTCCTTGAGGAGGTGTCCTTTGCCTGGATGGTATGAAGGATCCAGCCACAGGACGATGTAGGGAACAGAGTTCCAGGCTGTGGGAACTTTAGACAAGGGCCTGGAGCTTTTAGACTGGAGCTTTTAACCATCGTCTGCTAAATATCACAGTTCTATCATGCGTCCAAAGTCAGTAGGCTCTGTGTTAGCTACTGATAGCTGTGTAACAAATCACTTTAAAATTTAGAAATCTAAACGGGGAGTAGACATTTGCTGCCTCACAGGGTCTGTGGGACCGGAATTCAGGAGCAGCTCGGCTAGGTGGCTCCAGGTCAGCAACACTCAGAGAGTTGTAGCCAGGATATCAGTGGGGTCCCTGGCATCTGAAGGCTTGGCTGGGGCTGGACGGACGGCCCCCTCTCACCGTGGCTCCGTCACACAGCAGGTGAGCCAGTGCTGGCTGCCGACAGGAAGCCGTGGTCCCTTACCTTTGGGCTGCTTGAGTGCTGAGTGTCCCTATAACACGACAGCTGGCTTCCCCCAGAGGGTCCCTTATAACCTCCTCTCAGAAGTTGCACACCATCACGTCTGCAAATCCCACAGGTCACACCATCACGTCTGCAAATCCCACTGGTTACACCATCACATCTGCAAATCCCACTGGTTACACAGGTCAGCCCTATTCACGAGGAAGTGGACCACACAAGGCCATGAGTCCTTGCTGCCAGGAGACAAGAATGACATCTTTGAGTCTGCCTTTAAGGGAGGGCCATTGTAGAGTGAGCAACATGTACAACGGTAATTTTGGTGCCACGGGGCCTCTGCCCTTGGTCTTTACCAGCTGCGCGCCGTAATGACAGTCTGATCTCAAGCAGAAACACCAAGACACAGAAAACAAGTCCAAGGCAGAGTGAGGTCCTTGGCAGGAGTCCTACGGGCATCTGAATTGAGAGCCGGAGAAAGGTTCATCTGAGTGGAGTCTGGGAGTGTGGGTGGGCTGTGACCTCCTGGAGAAGGAGGACGACGGACGTGCGGGGTCCTGGGTACTCTCCAGCCAGGAGCTCAGCACGAGCAAAGGCACGGAGGCTGAGAAGCAGGTTTTGTGTCGGGGAATTAGAGAGGGAAGAGGGTACAGGGCTAGGGTGTGGGGCACATTTGAGATCAGTGCTGTGGGCCGTCAGCTCAGAAGGTGCGATGGGAAAGCCTGACAGAGCCTCAGCTCTACCTCCTCCTCTCCCTTCCTCCCCTGTTGCCTGGCAGAGCTTTGCCAGAACCACCACCACCGGGCAGGATGGGGGGTGCTTGTACGGAGCAGGGGAGGCTCCCCAGGAGAATGTGGGTGAGTTCCAGGGTCCCCTCTGGGGTCTCAGAGCCGCTTTGCCCCCTTGGAGGAAAGCCACAGCCTGAAGCCTGCTTGGGAAGACTTCCTGATGCTGCAGCTCCCGGGGCGGGCCAAGCCTTCGTCCTCCTGCTGGCCCTGCCTGCTTGGCCCTCCTGGGAAGGGAGGGCCAACCTCCCCTGCCGACCCAAATCCTTCACGCACCTCCTGCACAGAGGCAGCCCTGAGCAACTCTGAATGCCCGAAGTCTGGGCCCCTCGTGGGATAGCAGGGACCCTTGGCCTTCCCTTGTGGAGTGGACGTAGGAGGTAGAGCAGCTGGGGTTAAGAGCTTGGCCTGGGGAGCCGGGCTTCGGACTCAGATCCTTATGCTGTAACTTAACATCTTTGTGATTAATCCTTTTGTCCCTCCCTCTCCTCCTCTGTAAGATAGGGACGGTGATGATGAGAGGAGCTAAATGCCAGCTGTTGTGAAGATGGACAGGCCTGAGGCCAGGTGATGGTCCTGGTCCCTCATTTGGGAGCCCCACTGTGGGGGGCAGGCACTTGGCCTGCGGTCGGCCTGACCCTATCCTGCCATCCAGCCCGGAGCCTCTTAGTCTGCCAGGCATTCTCAAGCCCTCTGCTTTCCCTCTAGCCCCCACCATGACAGCAGGGAAGCCTGGGGTGTCAGGGAAGGAAGGAGCCTCAGAACTCTCTCTGTGGCATGGACAATTGAGGCCTGCAGCCTGGGGTTGCCCTTCCTAGTCAGAAAGAAAGAAGGGAGTCCTACATAGGACCTCAGGGGGACCTGAGCCTCCTGGAGGGAGGTAGAAGTGGGATGGTTTTTCAGTAGACAAGAGCCAAGTTGAATGGGACCATTCAGAGCAGAACCTGGCCCCCCAGACCTAGAGTGCCTTGGTGGAACTGCCCACTTTGCATTTGCTGTTCCCACAGCCTGGAACTCTGTTCCCTACATCGTCCTGTGGCTGGATCCTTCTTCCCATCCAGGCAAAGGACACCTCCTCAAGGAGGTCCTCCCTGCCCACTCTGAGTAGTCTCCCTCTCCCCACCATGCACCCACTACTATAGATAGATGATAAATAACATTGGGGTGGAAGAAGATTTATTGATTGGTTTAGGTTGTTTCCTATCATTTGATTTTTTAAATTAAACTTTTTATTTTTGACATCATTTGTTGATTCTCATGTGGTTTTAAGGATCGTCCAGATATCCCATGTCCACTTCACCCAGTTTTCTCCAATGGTAACATCTTTCAATATCATAGTATGACATCAGCCACAATCGTGACCTTGACACAGTGTAGGTACAGGACATTCCCATCGCCAGGAGGGTCCCTCGTGTTGCCCTTTTATAGCCACGCCCACCTCCCTCCTGCCCACCCCTCCCATGTTCTCCATCCCTATAATTATGCCACCTCGAGAACATTATGTAAATGGAATCATATAGGATGTAACCTACCAGTATTGGCTTTTTTCACTCTGGCTTTTCCAGGAATTGTATGCATCAGTAGCTCATTTCTTTTTGATCGCTGCCTAGTCCTCCCTGGAATGGATGCACTGCGGCTTGGTGAACCGGTCACCCATTAAAGGAGATCCAGGTGTTTTCCAGTTACTGACTACTATGCACAAAGCTGCTGAGAACATTTGCATTGAGTTTGTGTGGACCTAAGTTTTTATTTCTCTGGGATAAATGCTCAAGAGTGCTTGCTGGGTCAAATGGTAGTTACATATTTCGTTTTTTTTCAAAAACCCCCAAGTTGTTTTCCAGAGAGGCTGTGCCATTTTACATGCCCACCAGCAATGGCTGAGTACGCGTTTCCCCACATCCTCACCAGCATTTAGTGTTATCCCTGTTTTTATTTTAGCCATTTTGAGAGGTGTGTAGGGAGCTATCAGTTCTCTCTGGTGAATCTTGCTGTATCTTTATCACAGTTATGTCTGTAAGCGGGGTTAGAACAGGGGCTTTCTTGGTCTGCCCTCTGTGCATTCCTGGAGGTCAGGGCAGAGCCTGGCACTGGGAAAAACCCAGTGACTAGTTAGGGAATGAATGT